>NC_134358.1:62465831-62777926 GCF_048569485.1 Anomaloglossus baeobatrachus
CAAATGATTATTAACTGAAATCACCAAGAAATTCAAATGTCCTCTTCTCAGGAACTCAAAGGGAACTTGTCAACAAGTTTCTTTTTGTTAAACTGCTCCCATTGCATTGCTGTCAGTTTCCTTAAATCACCACCTCCTCATTTTTTTTTTCACCGCTGGAGTGGTGCTTTAAATTTAAGTCCAATTACGGCATCTTCACCTTTTATTGGCATAGCTCCAGTCTCGCAGCAGCATCTTATGCCCGTAACGTCTGATTGGCCAGAAGTTACATGACGAGTTCAATCCAAATCTATGAGAGCCAGGATGAGGCTCTCATAGACTTGTATTGAGATATCTCCTGTGGGACGCTCTATGAAACACTGGAGCTACCAGGAGCTCACAAATCACAGGAGACCAACATGAGCAATGTTGAAAACAAACAAATGAAGATGCAGGAGGGTGAGGTATTGGACAGGGGACAGGGGGCTTTAATTTTAAATGACCAATCCAGAAATGAAATAAAAAAATGCTGGAGTGCTGCTTTAATCTGTTTTGTTTTTTTTTATTCTTGACACTGTGATCTCCTAATAGCAATATAACCCTATAATCTGACTTACGGTTTGTCCTTCTGGAGGTAAAAAGTCTTAGACTTCTGATATGGAGTTGAGGTGTAGTAATTTGCAAAACCTCCATAAGCAATCTTCACCTGTTGTAAGAAAAAAAAAAAGAGAAAAACATGAAAATGAACCATAAATGACTCAGGTAACATCAACTCTGTTTTTGTTCTGTGTTTTGTTTTTGGGTTTTGTTCTACATTGTCCGAGGTTCCAATGATTTTTGACCCAAAGAATGGAGTCAGTTAAAGGTCTACGCTCGCAGTCAGGAACACCCAGGCCCTTTGTGGAAACCGGATTGACCCTCTGATATCTAATGTCTATGAGTCTAGACACAGGAACGACTCATCTCTAGACAACGATTGGCCGTCCAACAGTGGACATGCTGGAGCCCTACCTCTCCCGACATCATCTGCCGAGGAAGAGTGGAGGGGAACCCACATACATTGTCCCATGTATATTAGTTTTTGCATCAGCATGCTGATATCATGCCTGGTTTTAAGGAGGGATAGCAAACCAGCAATTTTCAGAGAATGGCCACCCTTGTAGTAAAATAAAACTATCCAGCATAATTTAGCTTTGTGTGATTGGCAATGTAGGATTTGGATTACTGCATTGTGGGCCATTTATATCAGCATTATGTCAGCTCTTTTAAGGAATATTATTATGATACTGCATATTTGTTGGGCATTATATAGTAGCATTACGTAAGCTTTATACACATATTTGCCAGTTGTTGTCACATGGAGTTTTGCACAAACTTTGCCGACTGTCATGGCGGTGTTGGGCACTGTTCATATTGCAGATTCTGATGCACCACCCGATTGTTTCTCTGATGCCTGGGATCAACACAGGCAGATTCAGGCGTCGACCGGCTGTGTACTGATTCCTAGACAGGCTAGCAAGAGTTAATCACTGTAGGTCTGCATGCTCCTTTGATCACATATTGTGGGGAGGCCTAGCACATCTGCTCCCCTCCTATTTATGCTGGTTGAAACCTTCCACCCATGCCAGCTATAGTTTATAGTATCCTGGTCTATGAGGTGTGGTGTTCAGATTTACTGGCGAAAGTTGTGCTGTTTGCTCGGTCCATTTGTGGAGTTTACCCCTATTGTTTTGTAGTTTCTTTCCTGCTCTTGTTTTTCCTCCTGAACTTCTTATTGTCTTTATCTTTGTGTGTGTGTTCTGTGTGACAGAGTTTTGGTTTTCCCTTGTTTGTCTTTATCTGTGGGTTTCATCACACTTCTGTCCCACCCCTCACTGGGTGGGAGGGGAATCAGATCAGGACTGGTCAGGAGCAGGGCCAGGAAGGAGACTCAGGACTCTCCACCATCAGGGGTATCTCTGAAATTAGGGATAGCATAGTACCCCCCAGCTTGAGGGACAGCCTAGGCTCCCTGCTACCCCATAGTCAATGGGACAGTTGTCCCAAGTATCTTGGGACTCCTGGGCTGAAGGGGCAGGGTTTATATAAACTTCACCAAAAAGTGGCCATTCCACAGCCCTACAGAGAGGAGCGGTGGCATACAATAGTCCCAGATAACCGCCATAATACAAGCCATATACAGCCAAACAGAATGTTTCTATTACCTTTCCGGCAGGGTCACCCGATTCATTAAAGTAAAGGGCATAATTATCATCTCCTTTTATATAGAAATTGTAGTAATCAGTTACAGGAGGCACAAAAAAACCACTGAGCCGAGCAACAAACTCGCTGGAATCCGAAGGCCACGTGTTGTATGCACCATCGGACCAAGAAGAGCCAATATAGCCTGCGGTGGTTTCATTGAGTTGTAGTGCATTACTCAGTGACATACTGATGTTCCACCTCTCCAGTTTCAGTCCTCGGCTTCCTAGAAGTAGATTAAAGGGATTATCTAGTTTAGAAATACTATTTTGACATACTGTACCCTATCAGATCTCTGAGCATTGTAAGTTAGGAGAAGTGAATTCCCTGTTCCGGATCCTCATCCCTTGGCTGAAGAGTATCTGTCCTGGAAGACTAGTTCTCCTGTCCCTTTATTTAAATAGACACAGTGCAATGCTTAATTTTGCCTGTGGAGGCGCTGTAGGGATATTAACACTTACTGCCAGGTCTCCCAAAAAATTACATTTGATATCTGACTATCCCAGCAGGGGGCAACATCGGAGAGCACCTTTAAACTTTTTTTTTACAATATATCAAATTTTCCATAGTGATTACCTGGGTAAAGTGAAGGAAGGACAGGCGGCTGTGGCGGACTCTGACAAGTTATTGTTGTATCTGTTAATTTAAGAACTTGGCATTCCTGACCTGTAAAATTAGACAATAAAGAATAAAAGAATAAGTATCAGCTATATACATTCAACTCCTTAACATTTAAATTGCAGCATGGAGAAGAAAAACGTTTGGAATTATGGAAAACACAGGCTGTAAAGGCCGCTTTACACGCTACGATTTATCTGACGATCTCATTAGCGATGTGACACGCCCAGATCGTAGTTACGATTTGCCGAGATCGCACATAGGTTATTTATTAGCGGTTACACGTAACGATCTCACAAGCAACGCAAAATCATTCAGCGATATATTGTTTGACCAAGGCGGTCGTGCGGATGTTGTTCGTCGTTTGCAGGGTGTCAAACGTAGCAATATGTCTGCTGCGTTCCAATCGATGAACAATATTTTGAAAGAGAACGACGTGATTTTCAACCTATTTGCGATCATTCGGAGTTGCACGTAGGTGTCACACACAACGACGTCGCTAACGATGCCGGATGTGCGTCACGGAATCCGTGACCCCGACGACATATCGTCAGATAAATCGTAGCGTGTAACAGGGCCTTAAGATACATTAATGATCTTCAAATTAGGAAAAAATGTAAACTAAATTTTGAAAACATCTTAATTTATTTAGTATGAATGCCATGTGCAAAAATTTCTGAATTTACAGCCTCGGCTGCTATCATTGAGGGTATTAATGGTTGTCTGAAGAATGTTCTGCACTCCGAATGCTCTCGGGCAAATCATCAAGATCCACTGCTGGCAGCTGCCTTTGTAATTGTCGACATCCCAGATGTACTCATTGGGAGGTAAGTTCAGAGACGCTGTAACCTATGTTGCACATTTAGGCCAGGCAGCCTGCTTACAGTAGCACGAGCAACATGTGGCCTGGGGATGTTGTGTTCAAAAATGGCTCTTGGAGAAATTGTTGTACTACAGTTTATCAGGAAATCAGTGTAATTCCAAGCTGTTTGTGTACCTGAACTGTAGACTAGAAGGTCTGGCTACCGTACATTATGCCACCCCACATCATAATCCTGGGAGTAGGACCAATGTGACATTCTCTTGTGAAGGCCTCTTGCACATGTGGTCTCCAGATGTTGACTGGAGGTGGAATGGAACAATGGAGGTCTAACATCAACAGGAATGGGTAATGTTTTTGTCCTGGATTAAACGATAGCTGGATATTGGTCTGGAGACCACATGGGTAACGCCATAATGGCCCTCTGGAGAGAATGTAACACCAGTCCTTTTCCCAGGTTTATGGTGTTCACTTGGTGACAGGTACTCTTCAAAATATAAGGGGCCAACCCCTTTAAGTTCTAAACACCTATACTGATGTAGAATAATGCCTAGACTTTGTATTTGAGAGGCCACAATATGTGAATTAGTTACAAACATTAATTTACCAAATACTACATCTGTATATTGTCTCTATAGCCAATAAGTAAGAAAGCATTGCATCTGAAAACCCCCCACAAAGAACTAAAAAGTCTTATCCAGTTCTGTCTCTCCCAGATGGCTCTTCCCACTACAGATGATTGACAGGTCTCTTGCTATGAGAGAGACTTGTCAATCACAAAGGGCATCGCTAGGAGGAGCCGGAATAGTCTTGTCTCCAAATATGTTCCCGGACCTTTTAACTACATTTTTTTCGGAAACAATCTAGTATATCAGAGTAAACTATACCTGTCTGCAGATGTGTAGCCAGGCTCCAATTCATGCTGCCCACGATTTGGAGATCATGAATCAGGTGCCCAATTCCCTTTAAGCTTTGGTCATGGAAGGGATTGACTCTAGATGCCCCAGCACGCTACATGAAAGTCATGGATGGTCCTGGCTGGGTGTGTGTCGTGTGGCTGTACACTCTGTGTAGGCCGCTTGTTGACCTTCACTTTGGCTGGCCTGGGCTATATAACAATTCAGACTGACACGGAGACCACCAGTTCTCTTTATATGACACTTTACTTATCCGTCCTTCTGTTTCAACATTACACATGAGATAGTGGGCACACAATTCCAGCATGTTCCAATTTTACAGAGTACTTTCAGACACAGTTCCAGCCATTGATTCCGATCTTACTGGTCCCATAAGTCTCAGTACAACCCAGTCCAGCTCAACAGTCCAATTTATGACAATCACTTTCCCTTTCTGCGGCTCCAGGTCTATTCTCCTCGTAAAGGTGGAGATACGGGGGCTTCAATCACTATGACCAGAGTAGAACTCCCAGATGCTTTCATATATATGTCTCTTCTCCAGGTAGATGTGACGCCCTGGCCGGGCCAGGTAGTCACAAATAGACCCCTGCACAACACCTTCCCTCACAGGTAACAGCCGCCGAGCTTCAAAACCCTAGTCACCCCCTCAGGGCTTCATAGACACACCAGGGGGCGGAACTAGGTGGCTGGAAGACGCCCACCGAGGAGTCCTAGACAGCCTGGGGCAGGAAAGTTCAGGAGAGACAAGTTTAGAGTTCAAGTTGGAGAGGTGAGGGGGCTGGAGCTGTGTGCAGCTCCAGCAGAGGCGAGAACCCAAGTTGAACAGGTGCCAGGGTAGGAGCCCTGGTGCCTTTGGCTAGGAGGCAGACGCCGGTCTCTGTCTGCAGGAGCCGGGAAGACGGCTCGGTGGAACCGAGGTGGACCGGGACAGGGTAGTGGCCCGCCGGTACCGACCCGGGGGAACCGACTCGGAAACCGAAGCACAAAGGGGGGTACTCAGACCCTGAAGCTAGGTCCAGAAGTGACTGTGGGCTAGCTAATTAACTGATTGCGGCCAGGACTAGAGGTCCTGTCCCACCCAAAGTCCCGACTGAAGGCAACAGCCCACCAAGGGGGATAAAAGGCCACCGCCACGGTTCAGAGATCCCACGAGCCAGCGTCTGCGGGCATAGGGCTCCTTAGGCAACCACAAGCCAGGAGCAGACTCCTGAAGTTGCAAGCACAGGCAGTCCACCATCTTACACAGGTGCAGGAGAAAGACAGAGACCGCCAGCCGGATGGGGGAACCCGAACGCAGACGGCTGCGGGCACCGACCACCATCACGTTGGTTTACCAGAGACTCGTGTGTGTTTCTAATAGTGAGTACATCAGCACCCTGCGGTCGCCCATCTCCCTGCATCGCCATCACCCAACGGGTCCCGGGGCCACTATCCCTGCCCACGGAGGGGTTAACAACTTGCTGCACAACATCTCCCCTGGGTGCCCCGTAACTGCAGCAGTGGTGTCCAATATCACCACACACCGTGGGTGGCGTCACGAACTCCGTACGGCTCAGCCCGTACATATACGTCCTAAATCCACCATCCTATCACTACCCCTTTTCATTTGAAGTGACTGAGGCCCCCGGGTCCGGAGACCCTCGTGCCACCCCCAGAAGGGCCAGATCCGAGCAGCTCGGCTGCTGAGAGCGGGGCGGTACATAGAACATTGGGGGTAGGTGGGTTTCCCACTAGTGCCAGTAAAGAACCGTATGCTCTCAGATATACTTGAGACTCCGCTGGGGAAAGTAGACTCTGATCATGTACAAGTCTGTTCTGACCCATTATTTTTTAGGTTTAGGGATTTGTCACAAAAGGCCCGTCCTCCGTAGCCTTCTACCTGGGGCCACTTCTCTAGAAGGTCAGTCTCTAGCCTAAGCATTGTCTCACATTCTGTGTCTTGGTCAACACTTTAGGATTACGCTATGTCACTTTGGTCTCCTTTTTGTTGCCACAGATCACACACTGCATGCGATCCTGATCATCTCTCAGACCATAGGTCTGCCCTAGTCACACGCTGGGCCCTATCTGAAGCATCATAGGAAACTGTCACTCTCTCTAGATGCTAACCACTCCCATTGTGGGCTAGTCCCAACTCTTAACTATTGTTTGCCCTACAGTCTGGTAAACCACACAACAACATTGCTGTACTTTACACATTACATCACATTTCACATTGTACATTTTTACAGAGACACACTATACAATTCACATGACATTACATAACAACAATGCGATTTGTGCCTTTAGGGAGAAACGTGACTGCAAGTCCACCTCCTTACAGATTCAGACTACACATATGATTATGTGACGCCCTGGGCAAGCCAGGGGTCACAGGTAATGACATCACCACACCCTACACCCCGGATAGGTACACCAAAGCTAAACCTTAAATCCTTGTTGCCTTCCTCCAGGGGCTGATGTCCACACCAGGGGGTGGGCCAGGCGGTTGGCTCTGCCCACCGAGGAGTTCACAGTCCTGGAGGCGGGAAACCAGGCAGATGAAGTTTGGAGTTCAAAGTGAGAGGAGAGGAAAGGAGTACAGGGAGAGTAGTGACAGTTTGAAAGCCTGAGGTTGGTCCGGGTGTGTGCCCCGGACTGAGACAGCAAGGTTAGCAGACGGCGGTGACCGTCTGCAGTGGAGGCTGATCGGAGTTGCCAAAAGGACCGCGGACGGGTAGTGGCCCGGCGGTACCGGACCGGTACACAAGGAGAAGCCAGTACCAGTGGCAGGGGCCTTTCGGATCCTGGCAAGGCTAGGAGTCGCCGTGAATTTGCCAAATCCGTCAGTGAAGGGGACCTCCTTGGTCTCCAAACAACTAAGTCCCGATTGAAGGCAACAGTCCAACCATATGTGCTGCCCCCGCGACCCTGCACCTCACCAAGCCCTGCACCGGCCCTGCCATCCCTCATCCTACACCTCATCACTGGGCCCCGGGACAACCAACCCCTACCCATGGAGGGGAGAAATAACAACAAAGCTGCTCCCTGTCACCGCTCCCGGGATCCCCATACAGAGCAGCGGTGGTGTCCACACAATCACCACAACCGTGGGTGGCGTCATGGACAATAAACAATCCCAAAAACCAATCCCCTTTCACTCACGGGCGAGGAGCGCCGCTCGAGTCCCCGGGATCCGACCCATCACTCGAGCCACCGAGCAGCAGCAGGCCGCTGCGGCAGCGGCGGCCGGACCCGAGCAGTAGGGAGAGCGCTGCGTCCCCTCCTCCGCCCGCGACAACTTGGCGTCACGAACAGGATCTTACCGCTCTGCCGTTGGGTAGAGGTGCGCCTTGTTATAGCCGGAGGTATCCGGCCAGAAAATTTCAGAAGCCGCCATCTTTGGCGCGAAGAGTTCCCGCTCGAGCGTCTCCTCGAGTAGTGGAGGCGCGAAGGCCAAAACCCCGCCCCGATAGAGGAGGGGCCGGAAAGAGGCTAAGGGGGACGGAAAGAAGATGTCTGTGCCCGACGGAGCCGCTGGAGGAGCGGTGGTCGCAGCCGCAGTGGCACCCGTGGATGGGAATGGGCCTGCCCAGGTCCCGGCCGCGCTGGCGGGGGGTGCCGCGGCCCCAGCTCTCGCTCAGGTGATGCCGTTCTCCTTGCCCTATGTGCCCGGAGCTACCTGGCTGCCGCAGTACGATGGGAAACCTGATGCGTTACAGGTCTTCCGGAAAAAACTTAGCCCGCTCCTGGAATTATACCCCCTGACTGATAAGCAACGTGCAGCGGTAGTGCTAGGGCAGCTAACCGGCGCAGCTGAGCAGGAGGCAGAGACCTGGGCCGAGGGGGACCAGTCCTCTGTAGCCACCATCTTTGAGAGACTACAGACTGCCTTTGAGACCCGTACTGAAGCTGAGCTGAGAATGCAGTTTTACCAATGTCGGCAACGACCTGTGGACAGTATCCGGGACTATGCTTTACGTCTGCAAACTGCACTCCGCACACTGAAGCGGGTAAATCCCATCAATGAGGCGGACAGCAACAAAATGTTAGTAGAGCAATTTGTGCAGGGGATGAGGTCCTCCGAGGATCGCAAACAACTCCGGCTGTGGGCCCTGGAACACCCTGATGTGGACTTTGCTGTGTTAAAGGAGCGGGCCATTAAAGCTCTGCAACCCCCAGCTTCGGAAGTCTTGGAGCCAGCCCCATGGCCAATTGAGACGGCCCCCGTCGTGGTGGCCCCTGCTATACCAGCGTCTCCAGTACCTACAGCCCCAAGCAGTACAATGGAAGAACTGGCTGCCCAGGTCCGCCGCATGGATGGAGACCTCGCCAAAATTCTCGCCGCACTCCAGCCTCTGACCAGACCCCAGCCTCCGGCAAAGATACAGCTCACCGACAGCCCTGAGGATGTTCCCTGGATGCAGCGGAGAAGGGCTAATGATCCGCGGAACAGACCTCCAATCTGTTACAAGTGTAGCAAGCCTGGCCATTACTTCCGACAGTGCCCGTTAAACGAGCAACCCCTGGGGCCACGGGCCAATCCTCAGGAGTAGAACCCCGTGGCCCCCCAGACTGGCGGGACCGGTATATCGGGGCCCGACCCATCATCCCCGTGGCTGTGGACGGCATACCGGTGATGGCTCTCTTGGACACTGGATCACAGGTAACTACCATACCATACACATTGTACCAACGGTATTGGGGAACAGACGAGCTGGCTCCCCCAGATGGTAGTATAACACTGATTGCTGCTGACGGACTCCCGCTGACCCAAGTGGGATATAAACAAGTGGCCATGACTGTGGGGCGAGCTGAACTGCAACACCAGGGTATGATTGTGATCATGAATGAACCCAGTGATCATAACCCGAAGATAGTGCTAGGAACCAATGTGATGGAGCACTGTATGAGTGATGTGTTGACCCTACTGCAGCAGCTGGCCGCCACGGCGGCGGGGAGCCGACAGAGAGCTGTGCAGCGTGAGATCCGAGCCTTGATGTACCGCCAGCATGTAACCTCGACGGGAGGAGAGATTGGTGGGGTGAGAGTGATGGATGCTGCCCCGTTGATTGTGCCCCCTAGGAGTGAGATGATGATTTGGTGTAGGGCAGCAGTAGGGCCTCAGGGGCGTGACTACCCTGCCATGATAGAGCCCATGCCCTCCGAACACTGGCCCACAGTAATGGCCGCTCGAGGGGTGGTAGATGTAAAGAAGGGGAGAGTGCCCGTGAGGGTGCTGAACTGTGGGGAGGAAGAAGTCAGGCTTCCCCGGTATGCTACACTTGCCAAGTTACTCACCCTAGATCCCCACACCATCCACGAAGCAGCTCCTCCAGTTTCACCACCTGCTGTCAGCACTCACCCGTCCAAAGGAGAGTTAGACGAGTGGCACCAACAGCTACACGTAGGCACTGACAACACCCCTACACATCACAAAGACGGGGTATACAGGGTGGTACGAGAGTATGAGCAAGTTTTTAGCAAACATCCCCTAGACTTTGGGCAGATTAAAGTGGTCCAACACCATATCCCTACCGGTGGACATCCCCCTATCTAAGAGAGGTACAGGTCCATTCCCCCTGCACACTACCAGTGCGCCAAGGACATGTTGAGGAACATGAGGGAGGCAGGGGTTATCAGGGACAGCTGTAGTCCCTGGGCCGCCCCGTTGGTGCTGGTTAAGAAGAAGGACGGCACCATGCGGATGTGCATGGATTACCGGAAGATTAACCAGATAACACATAAAGATGCCTACCCTCTGCCCCGTATCAAGGAGTCCTTGTCCGCGCTGAGAACCGCAAACTACTTCTCCACCCTTGACCTCACCAGTGGGTACTGGCAGGTGGCCGTGGCGCCCGAAGACTGAGAGAAAACGGCCTTTACCACCCCTATGGGACTCTGTGAATTCAACAGTATGCCGTTCGAGCTGTGCAATGCCCCTGGTACCTTCCAACGGCTGATGGAGTGCTGTTTGGGGCACCTGAATTTTGAGACCGTCCTGTTGTACCTGGATGATGTAATTGTGTATTCACAGACATATGAAGCCCATCTGGAATACCTGGCCGAGGTGTTCGCGTCCCTTGCCAAGTACGGGATGAAGTTGAAGCCCTCCAAGTGTCATCTGTTGAAACCCAGAGTGCAGTACCTGGGGCATGTAGTGGGAGCAGAAGGTGTCGCCCCCGACCCCGAGAAGATCACTGCCATCCAAGACTGGCCGAGGCCAACCACAGTGAGGGAAGTAAGGCAGTTTCTGGGTCTAGTAGGGTACTACCGTCGCTTCATCAAAGGATACATGAAGATGGCTGCCCCCATGCAAGACCTCCTCGTGGGGCAGACCAAGGGCGGTAGTCCCCTTGGAGCCCCACTGGTGTGGGAAGAGAGGCATGAGGAATCCTTCCGCCAGCTGAAAGCGGCCTTGACCGGAGAGGAGATCCTAGCGTACCCTGATTACAGCCGCCCATTCATCCTCTACACTGATGCCAGAAATGTGGGTTTGGGGGCAGTCCTATCCCAGGTCCAGGACGGGAAGGAAAAAGTGATTGCTTATACGAGCCGAAAGCTCCGACCGATGGAAAGGAACCCTGAGAACTACAGCTCCTTCAAGCTCGAGCTCCTGGCGCTGGTGTGGGCTATCACCGAGCGGTTCCGCCATTACTTGGCTGCAGCAAAATTCACCGCTTTCACGGAAAACAATTCGCTGACCCACCTGGACACGGCCAAGTTGGGTGCGTTGGAACAGCGGTGGGTGGCCAGGCTAGCCAACTATGACTTCACAATCAAATACAGGGCCGGTCGTGTCAATGTTAATGCTGATGCACTCTCTCGGATGCCCCACTTGTCAGAAGAAGGGTGCGAGGATGACGACCTCGAAGAGATCGAGTTACCTGCATTTCACCAGCCGCCAACTGAGAAGATACATGTCCACTAACAACGGGTGAACCTGGACCCGCTGCCCAGTCAGGAGTGGCAGGAAGTTCAAAATCAGGCGCCCGCTGTCCGCCTAGTCAAGACCCTGGTGGAGCAAGGCGCTGCTGGGATGGACCTTGCCGCCCCAGCTGAAGCCCAACACTTGTGGAAGGAGCGGACCCGGCTGTATCTATATCAAGGGAAGCTGTACCGTGAGCTGATTAACCCGAAGACTCATGAGAAAATCCGCCAGTTGGTGATTCCCCAAGCTAATGTGCCCACCGTTCTGCAGGCATACCATGATGGTGCCGGACACTTCGGATGGAAGAAGCTGGAGATGCTGTTGAGAGAGCGGTTCTATTGGAGTGGGATGCGGGAGTCTGTAGAGGCCTGGTGCCGAGAGTGCGGTCCTTGCACGCTGAGGAGGAAGGACGAGGCTAGCCAGAAGGCGCCCCTACACCCGATCGTTACACATCAGCCACTGGAGCTGGTCGCCCTGGACCATGTCAAGCTCACCCCCAGCCGAAGTGGGTACACCTACGCTCTGACCATAGTAGACCACTATTCGAGGTTCATGGTGGTTGTCCCAGTCAAGGACCTAACTGGTCGTACTGCCGCTAGAGCATTCCAGGCTTATTTCTGCCGACCACATGGATACCCTGAGAAGGTGCTTACTGACCAAGGCCCGGCCTTTGAAGCGGAGGTGTTCCATGAGTTCTGCCAGTTGTACGGCTGCAAGAAGATCCGGACCACCCCTTACCATGCCCAGACCAACGGCATGTGTGAGAAGATGAACCACTTGGTCCTGGGACTCCTCAAGACGTTGCCACTGGAAGAGCGGAACCTGTGGCCGGAGAAGCTACCCGACTTGGTCGATATGTATAACAATATCCCTTCCAGCTCAACGAAGTGCACCCCAGCATACCTGATAAGGGCTCGGCCCGGTCGGCTACTGGTGGATCTGGATATGGGTTTGGAGGCCCCAGAATCACTCCCTTCGACAGCTGAATGGGAAGCTCGGCGGAGGGAGCAATACCGGCAGATTCAAGAATATGTAGAGAAGAACTTGAGTCGGAGTCGGTAACAGCAGGAGCAGCGCTTCAATCAAAGGGCGTCTGCTGGCCCTTTCCAGCCTGGAGATGTAGTGCTGAAGCGGAAAAGGAGGACCCACAAGCTGGATGATCAATGGGAACAAACTCCATACGTCATACAGTCCACAGGATGGGAAGATGGAAAGGCCTACCAGATCAGTCGTGACCAAGGGGGCACTTTGGCCACAGTTTCCCGGGACCATCTGAAGAGGTGCCCACCAGCACTGAGGGCAGCGGCTGAAGTTCCGGTTCCTCCACCAGCGGAGAAGACAGAAGAGGTAATCCACACCGTGATGGGTGACTTCCCAGCGGACTGGCCTAGACAGAATGGCGCGGTGATTCTTCCAGTGATACTGTTCCCACAACCCGTGGATGAAGAAGTGATGGAGGCGGTCAACCGTGAGCCAGTACCAGTGCCCAGGGATGAACCTGTACCCGGCTCCCCTATGCCTCCGCCTGCCCCTCACGATAGCAGGGAGGAGGAACTGATCATTCCCTCTGCCCCACTGCCTAGCCCCACTTACACCGGACCCCGGAGGTCCACCCGTCCCAATCTAGGTAGACCCCCACTTAGGTACAGGGAAACCGTCCTTTAAAGGGGGAAGGAAGTGTGTGTGTGTTTACAAGTTGAAAGTTATAAGAAAATAATAAGAGAAATGATTAACCGAAAAGTCATCTGATTGTCTGCACCTGATTGAAACCGGTCGTTGCCGGCACCGTTGTCCCCGTGGGGACCATCTACAGTTTATGCATAGGGAACTCCCTATGAACAGGCCCGAGAACTTGCAGGGCAACCACAAACGTTAGTGGAATGTAAATAAATATGTTGTGTTGCAGCTTACCGTTACCGCCTCCGGAGAGGCAGGTTGGAGGGAGGGCCCGCAGTGGAGCAGACTGGGGCCCAGCCACCACAGGAACTGGTGGCTACCCTCTGGAGGGGAAGGACAGATCCCGCTCGGGTGACTTGGTTCAGGACTGGGGTCAAAGGGTGCTGCCTGTTTCTTAGGGGCAGCATCAGGGCCAGGTTACTTGGGTGGGAGAGAGCGGCAGCAGCAACCGTTTGAAATGTTACCGTAACGTTTAAGCAAAGTGCCTCCCGTTGTGGGATGAAGTTATTATACTTGTTTATGTTTTATCTTTTTTCAGAAAAATAAAACCGGTGTTGGACGGGCAGCCCGCGGACGGTCTGCATTTTGCGAAGGGGGAATGTGACGCCCTGGGCAAGCCAGGGGTCACAGGTAATGACATCACCACACCCTACACCCCGGATAGGTACACCAAAGCTAAACCTTAAATCCTTGTTGCCTTCCTCCAGGGGCTGATGTCCACACCAGGGGGTGGGCCAGGCGGTTGGCTCCGCCCACCGAGGAGTTCACAGTCCTGGAGGCGGGAAACCAGGCAGATGAAGTTTGGAGTTCAAAGTGAGATGAGAGGAAAGGAGTACAGGGAGAGTAGTGACAGTTTGAAAGCCTGAGGTTGGTCCGGGTGTGTGCCCCGGACTGAGACAGCAAGGTTAGCAGACGGCGGTGACCGTCTGCAGTGGAGGCTGATCGGAGTTGCCAAAAGGACCGCGGACGGGTAGTGGCCCGGCGGTACCGGACCGGTACACAAGGAGAAGCCAGCACCAGTGGCAGGGGCCTTTCGGATCCTGGCAAGGCTAGGAGTCGCCGTGAATTTGCCAAATCCGTCAGTGAAGGGGACCTCCTTGGTCTCCAAACAACTAAGTCCCGATTGAAGGCAACAGTCCAACCATATGCGCAGCCCCCGCGACCCTGCACCTCACCAAGCCCTGCACCGGCCCTGCCATCCCTCATCCTACACCTCATCACTGGGCCCCGGGACAACCAACCCCTACCCACGGAGGGGAGAAATAACAACAAAGCTGCTCCCTGTCACCACTCCCGGGATCCCCATACAGAGCAGCGGTGGTGTCCACACAATCACCACAACCGTGGGTGGCGTCACGGACAATAAACAATCCCAAAAACCAATCCCCTTTCACTCACGGGCGAGGAGCGCCGCTCGAGTCCCCGGGATCCGGCCCATCGCTCGAGCCACCGAGCAGCAGCAGGCCGCAGCGGCAGCGGCGGCCAGACCCGAGCAGTAGGGAGAGCGCTGCGTCCCCTCCTCCGCCCGCGACAATTACAAAGTATATGTAATCTGTTCATTACTTCTTACGTGCATACTTTTGGTACATTAACAAAAAGTAGAAGCTAGAAGAGTGTTTTACTGGCATAGCAGACTATTCAGGGTTTGTTGGTTGTCTGTTACCATGGAGACACATTGGTTTACAGCTACAGAGCTGTACTAGATACAATTTAGTACTAAAAAAGCAATTAAGACTATTTTCACTAGGACAATAAAACAAATTGAACAAAATGTAAACATCATTAAACTCATTTTTTTTTCACTTACATTGTCAGTTATCCAAAAAAAAAATCACCTGTTGCTACCTTGAAACTGTCAACAAGCAGGTTAATTTAAAACTACCACAATAAACCCAAAATTCACTTACCTCCTATAAGGACTTTAGCTGGAGCGTCCGTTTCATCAAAAAACTGCCCGGTTATTGTGATTATTGTGCCTCCTATTATACCCCCAGCAGAGGGGAAAATCCCGGTAATCTCTAAAAAATAATGCCATATTTTCATTTCAGTTTCAAATTTCAAAATTTAAATTTTAAATATCAACGTTCTTACAAGATGTTGGTTTTGCAGTTTTAGCCACACCCATTTCCAGTAAACCAGACCTATCAAGGACACTCCCCTCACCATAATAAATGTGGTGCAGTAGTTTTTTTTGTTGGTAACTTGAATAGGGATGAGCGGACCAGTGGAAGTTCAGGTTCACTAGGTTCGGCTGGTCTTTAGTTAAAAGTTCGGTTCAGGACCCAGATTTCACCCAAAATTGATTTCAGACCCCGAACCTCATGTAAAACAATGGGAACCAGAACATTGGTACTATAAAATGGTTGCAGTAAGGTTTAGGTGGCTGCAAAAGGGGGCAATGGCCCTGCAAAAAAATGTGGATAAGGAGTTAATACAAAAAGGACATGGAGTCTCCCCTATTTTTAATAACCAGCACTGGTAAAGCAGGCAGCTATGGACTGCACCAAGGAGAGAAAAGGACTCGGCGTGCCAAAGAACAGAATCATAGCTAATCAAAATCACAACCATGGATAATGCATATAAAAATCATCTTTATTATAAGATCAGATAAAAGTCAGGTTGGATTATCATTATATATAAATATAGTTCAGTACAAAAAATATATATATGTATAAAGATCACAGAGTGAACGAGGACAGGAAAAAGCAGCACATTATCCCAGGCATGGAAAGTAGGCTGGTCATTATATCCCTCATGGGATGCCAAAGTAACTCACATAACAGTTGGAGCAATGTCCCATGGGGGAGGCAAAGTAGACTAGGCTAATTAGATAAATGAAGGGTGGAGTATATCACATCCATGTAAATGGAGACTCCATATACCAAATCATATGTTTAAGGACTGAAAACGCCCCAAAAAGACACAAGGGTATTAACCGGAGTATATCACAAATACATCCCACAAGCCCAGTCACACTTACCCATATGTCAAATCACCCCAGCCAGATCGCAGAGTTGTGTGCCCCTACGCGTCTCGCCTAAAGCTTCATAAGGGGGAAGTATAAAGAAAAAAGTGCCAGTAAGGAGTGTATAGCCAGGTGAGGTTTATAAATCAAATCGCCAAAGCTGATAGGTGAATCCAGCTGTCAATCACGCCTAGATCACGGCATGCATGCTCATGTCACCGCCCCCTCCCGCATCACTTCCGGCTCACCAGCTAATAGGTGAGTCAGAGTGTCACTTGTGTCCAGATGACGGCGCGCATGTTGAAGTCTCCGCCCCCGCCCGCATCACTTCCGGCTCTCCAGCGGTGACGTAAGTAGTCAGCGTTGCGGAGGCCATCGGGATCGGGCGCAGGGAGGGGAGAATGGAGGCGCGCGCACGGGACAACAATACGTCACATAAATGAAAGGGGAGTGGGTAGACGCATACATCTTTGCGTAATCAACTCCTCCAACAGTCATTTAGTGACAGCGGAGATAGAACCGGGGGTGAGCAAAGATGTATTATGATACGGGGCTAAGAGTATGACACGTCTCAGTGTGAAATTACAAAAATGTAAATAAAGTCTAGTAAAAGAGACTTGTCAGGAACAATACAGATGACATTGAGGACAATAGGAAGTGACAGCAATGCATATATCTGTGTACAAATATGTCAATATCAAACAACGAGTTGTTACTATATCACCATTAATCCCCCCATAATACAAATATACAGTTCACACATGCATGCAAAACATGCTCCGTAGTCAAAATGGCCAATATTATCTCTTCTAGGTACATGGGGGTAGCCAGATGATCGTTCTGTGGAAACAGGCTTGATTTGAATCATAACTGGATTGATTTTACACCAAAAACGCCTCACTAGTGGCAAATGAAAGGTTAATGTTTTACACCACCCTGGTTAGATTGTTTCTTGGATGATCCAATCAAACCACCGAAAGATGTATAGGGGTCGGCACGTCTTTGTACTCCCTCCTCCATGGACGATAATGATGAGAAAGACATAGAGCGCGACTTGGAGTTTTGTCTCTTCCTAGTTTGACCAAAGGACTTCCACCTATACACCATGCCGCTCTTAGAATCATTCAGGTCCCTCTTGTATTTCTTTGTTTTTGCGGCAATGATTTCTTTTTCCCATTTTTGGTACTCTTTGTCGAGTTCCTCCATCAGCTTAGACATGGCCTCCCCTGACAGTAAGCCGGTAAGTTGTTCTTGTATATTATTAATTTCTACTTCAATCTCAGAGAGAGATTTAAGATTGGCCTGTATTAAAAGGCCCATATGGCCCCTGGAGCAGGAATTGGAAAAATCCTCCCATTTTTTCTTAAAATCATCGTCTTCTACGATGTAGGAAGGAAAGACCCTGACTCTGAGACCTCTTGGAATAAGGCCCCTCTCCAGATATCTTTCGAGAAAGGCCTTATTCCACCAGAGCCTAGTTTTGCGGTTAGGAGGAAACAAACATCCATCTCCTCAAGACCATACCTCGCCATTTTAAAATTCATCATAAGTGTAATCCCGATGAGTTGAGGTTTATGGGGATCGATGTTGTACATCTGGGGATACGAGGTGGCGATTACAAGAGGGCACTGGCAAGACGCGAGTGCGAGTGGATAGTGAGATTAGATACAGTCTCCCCTCATGGATTGAACGAGAAGCTTAGCTTCTCACCTTTTTTATAGAGACCCACTGCCGCTCGCACTCGGCCCCTATGTGTTCCTTATCTGGAAAAATGTAATATGATTTCATCTGACCTAGTCTTTCGTTTACAATCAGATAATGATGATTCTTTCTACCTAGTATATGGTGCTTTTAATGACCCTTTCCCTTCATGTTTTTCTTGTTTGTTGTAATGTGCACTATTTTAATTGATTTTTCTTTTTGGATTATTCATAGGTTCCATTAACCTTTCATTTGCCACTAGTGAGGCGTTTTTGGTGTAAAATCAATCCAGTTATGATTCAAATCAAGCCTGTTTCCACAGAACGATCATCTGGCTACCCCCATGTACCTACAAGAGATAATATTGGCCGTTTTGACTACGGAACATGTTTTGCATGCATGTGTGAACTGTATATTTGTATTATGGGGGGATTAATGGTGATATAGTAACAACTCGTTGTTTGATATTGACATATTTGTACACAGATATATGCATTGCTGTCACTTCCTATTGTCCTCAATGTCATCTGTATTGTTCCTGACAAGTCTCTTTTACTAGACTTTATTTACATTTTTGTAATTTCACACTGAGACGTGTCATACTCTTAGCCCCGTATCATAATACATCTTTGCTCACCCCCGGTTCTATCTCCGCTGTCACTAAATGACTGTTGGAGGAGTTGATTACGCAAAGATGTATGCATCTACCCACTCCCCTTTCATTTATGTGACGTATTGTTGTCCCGTGCGCGCGCTTCCATTATCCCCTCCCTGCGCCCGATCCCGATGGCCTCCGCAACGCTGACTACTTACGTCACCGCTGGAGAGCCGGAAGTGATGCGGGCGGGGGCGGAGACTTGAACACGCGCGCCGTTGTGGCGCCCCTGACCTGGTCAGGCACCACAGAGTATTGCACCCATGCGGGAGCAATGCTTCCAGGTAATCTCCAAAGGCCAGGATGAGGCGCACACACAAACATATAGTGATCAGGCCTCCCACATCACCAGAGGGGACCAGCTAGGGGTGTGTTCAGGGGCTAGTTGCTAGGAAGCAGGGCAGAGAGAGAGAAAAAGAGGGGAGTGGAGAGGAAGAAGTTGAAGTGTGTGGAAGGGAGCAGAGGAGCTCTCGTGTCAGACAGGTCCTGAGGAGTGCAGTAGCTGAAAGCGGGGGAGAAAGGAGTACCGTGGGTCGGCCTGAAAACCATCCAGAGAGAAGGGTGGCTGAGTACGGAGATCCCGGTATCCGAGCACACAAGGGGAACTAGATCCCCAGTACAGGCAGCAGATCATCCAGAGCTGCTTAACCTACAGGTGGGGGGGTACTTCATGCCCTCACCACGACTACACAGAGCTTGAGCCAAGCAGCAATCACCAGGCCCATAAGGGGACAGGGCCAGAAGCCATCCCACCAAGGCCACGCTGCCGGCAGACGAGCCAGACAAAGGGGAGCAGGGTGGTAACAGCTTCCCTGGAGGGGTCCTACCACGCTTCAAGCAAAGGATCCTCCTAAAACAGAAAGAGTGCAAGGAAGGCGAGTGGACAGCTACCCTCAGAACGGCCTCCTGGAATTCCTGGTTCAACCTGGTTATCACAGTGTCGCCCGGGCATCTCACCGTGACCTCCAAACAGTGAGTAAACACGTTGAAAGACTTCTTGGACTGTGTTTGAGTCATTCTGCGACCTGTGGTCCCACACACATACACCGGGGCCTGGGGCTTGCCTCACTCTCAGGGGGCTAATATACTGACTGCACCCACCATCAGCCCCAGGCATCCCTTAATCTGCAGTGGCGGTCCCCGCTGACCGCAATACTGAGAGTGGCGTCACGACAATAAAAGAAGAAGGTTCCCTACCTGTGACCAGATCCAGCTGCGTGGAGTCCCTGAAGGTAATGCACCGACACAGCGTTTGCGGGGCTCCACACTGTCATCTGGACACAAGTGACACTCTGACTCACCTATTAGCTGGTGATCCGGAAGTGATGCGGGAGGGGGCGGTGACATGAGCATGCATGCCGTGATCTAGGCGTGATTGACAGCTGGATTCACCTATCAGCTTTGGCGATTTGATTTATAAACCTCACCTGGCTATACACTCCTTACTGGCACTTTTTTCTTTATACTTCCCCCTTATGAAGCTTTTGGCGAGACGCGTAGGGGCACACAACTCTGCGATCTGGCTGGGGTGATTTGACATATGGGTAAGTGTGACTGGGCTTGTGGGATGTATTTGTGATATACTCCGGTTAATACCCTTGTGTCTTTTTGGGGCGTTTTCAGTCCTTAAACATATGATTTGGTATATGGAGTCTCCATTTACATGGATGTGATATACTCCACCCTTCATTTATCTAATTAGCCTAGTCTACTTTGCCTCCCCCATGGGACATTGCTCCAACTGTTATGTGAGTTACTTTGGCATCCCATGAGGGATATAATGACCAGCCTACTTTCCATGCCTGGGATAATGTGCTGCTTTTTCCTGTCCTCGTTCACTCTGTGATCTTTATACATATATATATTTTTTGTACTGAACTATATTTATATATAATGATAATCCAACCTGACTTTTATCTGATCTTATAATAAAGATGATTTTTATATGCATTATCCATGGTTGTGATTTTGATAAGCTATGATTCTGTTCTTTGGCACGCCGAGTCCTTTTCTCTCCTTGGTTCATTAGTCTGTATTTTAAGGACGTGCTTGTGCGGTCACAAGATTGCCGCATATATGATTCCACAATTGCGGCTTTGTTTATTTAAGCTATGGACTGCAACCTGAGCTGTCTGCTTTGCATTGCCTAGTTATCAAAAATAGAGGTGTCGATCAGCAGCAGACCTGAAATTTCCCACGGTTTTGAGAAATTCCGTACCTACCGCTGACTGCGAGTGAGTTGGGCCTTGTTCTGAGAACGTTCTGAACAAAGCTCCATAGGATCTGATGGACGTCATGGATCATTACTCCTTTGCATTACATTGGAACTTACAGGATTTCTTTTAAATTGAAGTTTTTATTCAAGTAAACTCTTTTTTTCCTGTGTGTTTGTGTTTTTTAACTCTGCATTTAAAGGGTTAGTAATGGGGGTGTCCGATAGATGCCTCTCCATTACTATCCCCTGGATTTGATGTCAGCAGTCATTTCCAAGCTAACATCAACCCTAATAGTATTACACCAATTGCCACTATGCCAGGCAAAGCACCAAAATTGGAGCATCTAATGAATGCGCCACTTCTTTGGCGGCTGCGGACAGCTATTTCAGGGCTGGGAAGAGCCCAGTAACCATGGACCTTCCCAGCCTGATAATACCAGCCTCCAGCTGTCTGATTTACTTTGGCTGGTTATCAAAAATAGGGGGATCCCACCTCATTTCTTTTTACTATTATTGTTCACTGCAGCATAAAGACATTTTTCCCATGCCAAAAGGCTCATTGATTGGGTACGCTGCAGCCTTTCAACAAACTTTTTTAGCATATGAACAGCACCTGAACTCTGAACTTGGACACAGACTTAAGGGAAAAGTTTGTGCTCAAGTTCGAGACCCGGAAACCAGGTGTCCGATACGAACCCCGAACTTTATAGTTCGGGTTTGTTCATCCCTAAAATGTAATGATTACCAATGTTTTGAAGCCCAAAACTGGAATACTTGACATATAACTGTAGTTTTCATTTTTATTTCATAAATCTATAGTACACATGAAAGCAAGCAACTTTATAATATATATTATCAGACAAATTTGCTTTTTTTCTCTGCCAGAATTGATCAGTCATTATAAAAATTGTAAAAAATTCTGAGGTAAAATCTGTGTTCAGTGAAGACTTTCCCATTACTGAGATAAGAGATGGCAGTTGGTGCTGATGAGATTCTATGATGATGACAGGAGGGAGGAACTTGAGGCAGAGGGAGGAGCTAGAGGCAGAGCTCCTCCCTCTTCTATCTACATAGAATCTCATCAACACCAACTGCAATTTCCTATCTCAGTAATGGGAAATTCTTCACTGAATACAGATTTTAACCTCAAAATTGAGAATTTTGATAATGACTGATCAATTCTTGCAGAGAAAGAAGCAGATTTGTCTGATAAGATACATTACAAAGTGGCATAAGGGGTCTTTACACGCAACAACATCGCTAACGAGATGTCGTTGGGGTAACGGAATTCGTTACGCACATCCGGCCTCGTTAGCGACGTCGCTGCGTGTGAAACGTACAAACGACCGCTAACGATAAAATTACTTACCTAATCGTTGATTGCTGACAGGTCGTTCTAATCCCAAATATCGTTGCTGGTGCAGGACGCAGGTTGTTCGTCATTCCTGAGGCAGCACACATCGCTATGTGTGACAACTCAGGAACGAGGAACAACACCATACCTGCGTCCTCCGGCAACGAGGTGGGCGTCACTTTCTTTCGGCTGCTTTCCTCCGTTTCTATTGGATGACTGCCGTGTGACGTCGCTGTGACACCGCACAAACCGCCCCCTTAGAAAGGAGGTGGTTTGCCGGCCACAGCGACGTCGCTAGTCAGGTAAGTACGTGTGACGGGTCCTAGCGATGTTGTGCGTCATGGGCAGCGATTTGCCCGTGACGCACAACCGGCGGGGGCGGGTGCTTTGACCAGCGACATCGCTAGCGATGTCGCTGCGTGTAAAGCAACCTTTATTTTCATGTGTACTAGAAATGTCCATGAAATAGCTTCTTTTGGGTAGGATTTGCAAAAGCCATGCCCGTTTTTGGCACAACCACTGGACTGCTGACAAGTATGGAATTACTCCAGAATTCAGGGCTATACATAACAGACCTTAAAAAACAATGCAAGCAGAGCCCAGTGATTTAAAACAGTATATGTGTTACCTGCATATGTCTGGAACATGGCAATTTTATTCAACGAAGACACAAAATATGTGCTCAAAACTGGTAAACTCCTGCAAGAGAAGAAGATGCCACAGTTATGTCTGCACATTCCGTTATTTTGTGTGGTGTAATAGGTTTGAATGAGAGCGTCATTGTGCCGCCTGCTCCAGGATGCTAATGTTTTGTAGGATATAGCTGTATAGCATCCTGTCGTCTACAGGATAGAGAGTAGTGGGGCAGGGAGCTTATGGCTGATGACCTCTGCTGTGCCACAGGAGCCAACTGTATTGATGTGGTTCAATGGTGCTCGCCTGGAAATTCAAGGCCCCCAGACAGTAGAACCACCTTGGATCTTTGGCACAGCCACACCAAAGCTAAAAAATATATTTCTTTAGAAAAGTTGTACCCCTAAAAATGTTGTGCCCACAGCCACTGTACCTGTGGCTCTCCCCATGCTTGTTACGTCACCACCGGAGTCCGCTCCAGCGACTTCTGCTCCGATCGCCAGGCGATTCCGTGTTCCTGCCTATGATGGTGCTGGTGATGGGAGAGGAGTCGATGCCAGCGGCACCGTTGCGTGCAGGCTCCGATCATCCACTGGGCTGGGTTATCTTGGGATCTGCAGTACCACTGGTTGACTGTGGGTGGCGTGTGTCTTCCAGCTGAAGTTGCCAGCGTTCAGCTACAGCCAATGGAAAGACATCACACCCTTCTAATTCCCCTCCTGCCTGCTGACTTCTGCCAGAGATAGTTCTGATTTCCTGGCTCCTGGTTCGCCCTATTATGTTTTGTGATTCCTGTGTGCTGACTTCTGCGTGTTTTCTGACTACCCTTCTGTCTGCTGTTTTTGTGCCTCGCTGCCCGATCCGGATTTGACCTCTGCTATGTTTTCTGATTACGTCTTGCCTGCCGATTCTGTCCTTGTTCTGCTATTCCTGGTTTGACCCTGCCTGACGACTACTCTCATCGGACTGCAGCCTTCCACAGGTAGTGATCTCCAGGGCCCTGTGTAATTCCAAATCCCTGTATAGGGGTTAAAGGGTTTCAGTCTTCTGGGGGTCCTGCTTGGTGAGTGGCTTCCCTCTAGCCTGGCCCTAAAGGCCCCGTTACACGCAACGACATCGCTAACGAGATATCGCTGGGATCACGGAATTCGTGACGCACATCACGCACATCCGGCGCCGTTAGCGACGTCATTGCATGTGACACATACGAGCAACCGCTAACGATCAGATAAACGGCAAAAAACGTTGATTGTTGACACGTCGTTCCTTTCCCAAATATCGTTGCTCATTTTGGACGCAGGTTGTTCGTCGTTTCTGAGGCAACACACATCGCTACGTGTGACACCCCGAGAACGACGAACAACAGCGTTCCTGCGTCCTCTGGCAAAGAGGTAGGAATGACGTTAATGCGGCTGCTCTCCACCCCTCCGCTTCTATTGGTGGCCCGCTGTGTAACATCACTGTGACGATGCATGAACCGCTCCCTTAAAAAAGAGTTTGTTCGCCGGCCACAGCGACGTCGTTAGGAAGGTATGTGCGTGTGATGCGACTAGCGATATTGTTCGCCACGGTCAGTGATTTGCCCATGACGCACGCACGACGGGGGCGGGTGCAAACGCTAGCGATATGCCTAGCAATATCGCAGCATGTAAAGCGGCCTTAAGTTTGATCTGAGTATGACCTGATTTTCTTGGATGTGCAGAAGATGGGAGAAAATAAATATTTCTCTACCTTCTCCATTGTGTCAGTCCGTGAAAATTGAACTGCACTTGGATGTCATCAGAGTGTGGTCCAATTTTTTTTAAGGACCCATTCACTTGTACAATCTGATTTAAAAAGGCAAATCGTTCATGCAGCAATTCTTTTCCTCGGAAAGACTCAGTCCAAGGAAAATAAGTTGGACATGTACACAGCCCAAGAAAAAAACATCAGATCATAAATGGACCAAAAATATAGTCAGTTACCCCAGCCTAATTGGTTAGCCACAGCAAGTGGGTGAGGCTGTAATAATAAGTCACTCTTTCTTTGCCAGGGCATTTACTTACGGAAATAAGGTAAAGGGCACGGTTCCACTTGCGTATAACTTCCAATGCAAGAGCATTAGATGCAATATGCTAATGACCCTCTGCTGCGAGCGTCAGCTGAGGGTCATGCGACTGTAATGTGATCTTGCGATCGGATAACAGCTGCGGAGAAGAGGGAGGGAGCACTTTCTCCCCATCTCCTCTGCTACCTGTAGCTTTGTATATCGCACTGTACTCGGATTACACGATGTTTCATATGCTCTCATAGAGTTGTATTGGGTTGCATGAGCCGAGACTCGCTGCCAAACGCAGTCTGCTGCGATTCATTCTGCATGCCGCTGTGGCATGAGAAAACAATCGCAGGTGGACACTGTCCATAGTTTTGCACTAGAGAGAGAGCAATCCGATGTTTTATCAGATTGCACTCGTCCGTGCAAAATGCAAGTGGAACTGAACCGAAAGACTGAGTATTTGTCGCAAGGTGAAAGAATGGCATAGGTACAACTCTGCTTAGGCTGGTTTCACACTACGTTTATTTAACATCCGTCCATAACGTTTTTTTAGCGGAAAAACGGATCCAGTGCAAATGTGTTTTCACTTCAATGCATTTGCAATGGACTCGCGTCCACCTGCGTTCGCATGCGTTTGCGTGTGTTAGACACAGGATCCGTACTTTTGCGTTATTTTAACATGTTTCAAAAACGCTACTTGTAGCGTTTTTTACCTTTGTCAAAATAACGCATCTCACAGGATCCTTCACATTGCGCCGCGAGCTGCAATGTATTTCAATGAGCGCTGGATCCTGCCTAGCAGAATGCGTTGAGTTGCGTTGTAACAGGATCCTGCTTTTGTACTGAGCATGCCCAGAAAGTACTGAGCATGCCCAGAACCAGTCTCGCGTGATCTGTCTCTCTCTCCTCCTCCCTCCCTCACCCTCTCTATCTCTGTCTTTCCCCCTTCTTCTCCTCCCTCTCTCCCACCTGAGAGCTGCGGACACTCGTAACCAAGGTAAATATCGGGTAACCACTTCTCTTAGTTACCCGATGTTTACGTTGGTAACGTGTGCAGGCAGCCCTGCTCCTAGCAGCTGCAGACACTCGTAACCAAGATAAATATCGGGTATCCAAGCCCGATGTTTACCTTGGTTACGAGCGTCTGCAGCTGTCAGATGCCGGCTCCCAGTCTGGCACGTTTAGTTCCCCTCACTCCCGATCACATGACTCCAATGCCCGCCCCTAAACATCCAGTGACAGGATCCTGCAAAGTAAGACATGCGTTTACATGCGTTTTTTGCTGTAAAAGCAGGATCCGCTTTTGCAGCAAAAAAACGTTCAGGACGCATGTTAAATAAACGTAGTGTGAAAGCAGCCTTAATGGAACAGCCAGGGCAAAATGCATACATTGTGTTACGCCTAAAGCAAAGCCCCCGAGGAAGCGAAGCACTGAAGCTTTAGTTCTATCCATGCCTTATGAATGTTTGTAGCTGATTTTGTTGTGGTTTAAGCAAAAGATCCAGGAACTTTTTTTTTCCATATTTTCCCCAATTTCACACAGAACATACCATGTTATTATGATCTTTTTCATTCCTTCTTATGTTACATTTTATGTACTTACCTTCCATAATTGCTGTCTAGGATAAAACTGATATTTGTGTGTCCTATGGGAAGAAAGAAAGGAATATTAACAAGGTTTAATGCAGCAAAATATCAATTAACTAACTTAAATTAAACATTTAACCTTAATCACAATTTTTTTAAATTAATATAGATGCATTACAACATTTTTATGTTCATTTATTACGGTAATGTATCTTAAAGGGAATTTGTCACTAGGATTTCACCCCGGGGTTAGGTGTAAGCACATGTAGCTCTTTCAAAGATAAGACCAGCATTATCTTTACATGGCCAGTAGGTTCCTCTGTTAAGCTGGCGTCACACACAGCGACAACGACAACGACGTCGCTGCTACGTCACCATTTTCTGTGACGTTGCAGCGACGTCCCGTCGCTGTCGCTGTGTGTGACATCCAGCAACGACCTGGCCCCTGCTGTGAGGTCGCCGGTCGTTGCTGAATGTCCAGCTTCATTTTTTGGTCGTCACTCTCCCGCTGTGACACACACATCGCTGTGTGTGACAGCGAGAGAGCGACGAAATGAAGCGAGCAGGAGCCGGCGTCTGGCAGCTGCGGTAAGCTGTAACCAGCGTAAACATCGGGTAACCAAGGGAAGCCCTTTCCCTGGTTACCCGATATTTACCTTCGTTATCAGCCTCCGCTCTTGCTGCCAGTGCCGGCTCCTGCTCTCTGCACATGTAGCTGCAGTACACATCGTGTAATTAACCCGATGTATACTGTAGCAAGGAGAGCAAGGAGCCAGCGCTAAGCAGTGCGCGCGGCTCCCTGCTCTCTGCACTGTGACATGTAGCTGCAGCACACATCGGGTTAATTAACCCGATGTGTACTGTACCTAGGAGAGCAAGGAGCCAGCGCTAAGCGCGGCTCCCTGCTCTCTGCACATGTAGCGACGTTATGATCGCTGCTTCTGCTGTGTTTGACAGCTAAGCAGCGATCATAACAGCGACTTACAAGGTCGCTGTTACGTCACCGAAAATGGTGACGTAACAGCGACGTCGTTGTCGTTGTCGCTGTGTGTGACGCCAGCTTTACTGACAAACAAAGGTCTGGATTGACATGCAAATTAGCTGAAGAGCTATGGAAGATCTGAAGCCTCTGTCACTCCAGCTCTATTCCCTACCCAGCGTCACCTCCTCCTCCATGACTGACAGCTACAGTCCATGACAGAAGTTATGTCGCTTATCCATGTTATGTAAATGAAAGCTTATAACTTGACTTTAAATTCATCCATTGATTTCATAAATTACTCTTTTTAAAGCCGAAATTTGGTTTAGGTCATGAAAATAAAGTTGCTGCAAAGCTGAAATATTGATCATTTAATGAATACAGAGAGGTCAGATTTTGGCAAGACGAAAGTTTTGTCGCCTTGTCATATAATGCACCCAATGCTAGTTTACATCCTCACCTATGCTCACTAAGGCTGCTTTCACACATCCGGTTTGAGCAGTGCGGCTCAATCCGGCTGTGCAAGCTATGCAACGGATGCGGTGAAAACACCTCATCCTTTGCATAAGTTTTTCCCATGTGGCCCGCCCGGTTTTTGCCGCTTGCGGCATGCTACTGAGCATGCGCAGTGGCAAAAACCGCATGCGGCGGCCGGATGCGGTATTTGCCGCATCGCGCCGCATCCGGCCGTCATAGGCATGCATTGAAAAATGCGCCGCATCGGCCGAATGCGGCGCGATGCGGTTTTTTTTTGCCGCACGAAAAAAACGTGCTGGGCAACGTTCCATCCGGCCGCCGCATCGGCTAAATCTGCCGCATGCGGCAAAAACCGGACCGAACGGGAGCCCATGCGGCACAATGCGGCACTAATTAAAGTCTATGCAGGAAAATCGCAACCGGCAGCAAAAAAAAACGGTTGCGATTTTCCTGCAAAGTGCCGGATTGTGCCGCATTGCAGAAACCGGATGTGTGAAAGCAGCCTAAATGATCGGTTAATTAGTGGGTGTGTATAAAAGGAAACCCAGCACCCCAGATCTTCAGTTGAACTGCAACTTGACCTCTGACAACATACCTAAAAATCTACACTGCAACCAAAGCCTTGATTATCAAGAGGCTGAAGAACAGATCCACTGCAGAGGTGGCTGGCACCTTTAATGTGTCTCAGTGTCAAGTACAAAGAATTAAAAAAATATTTGAAGAGACTGGAGATGTTTTTGACAAACCCAGGTCCAGCAGACCCCGCAAGACAACTGCTCAGGAGGAACGTTTGTTGGTTAGAAAATCCAAAGCCAGCCTTTCTAACACTGCAGCAGAGCTCCAACTGGCCTGGTCACCTCAAGTCCCTGTGTCAACTAGAACAGTTTGTAGGATTCTGTCTCGAAATGGCCTCCATGGTCGAATCAGTGCCCAGAAGCCAGCACTAAACAAAAGGCAATTAAAAAAACATGTGGCATTTGCCAAATCCCACAGCCTGCTAAACAGATGGACACTGGAAAAGTGGCAGAAGGTGAATTTCTCTGATGAATCTTCAGTTGAATTACACCACAGCCGCAACAAATACTGCAGGAGACCTACTGGAGCTCGTATGGATCTAGAAAACAGTTAAGTTTGGTGGTGGAAACATCATGGTTGGGGGTTACATTCAGTATGGGAGTGTGCGAAACATTTCAAGGTGGAAGGCAATATCAATAGCCTAAAATATCAAGATGTATTAGCTACCTCTTACATTCCCAATCATAAAAGGGGTCAAATTCTGCAGCAGGATGGTGCTCCATCTCATACATCCATCTCTACAACAAAGTTCCTCCTGGCAAAGAAGATCAAGGGGCTCAAGAACTGGCCAGCCCAGTCACCAGACATGAATATCATTGAGCATGTTTGGGGTAGGATGAAAGAGGAAGCTTGGAAGACAAAACCAAAGAATCTAGATGAACTCTGGGAGGCATGTAAGACTGCATTCTGTGCTATTCCTGATGACTTCATCAATAAATTGCATGAATCATTGTTGAACCGCATGGATGAAGTCCTTCAAGCTCATGGAAGTCACACAAAATATTAAATATGGCTCTAATAGCACCACAACTTTATTCACCAATATTATGCAACATATCTTTGTATTAGAAGTTAATTATTTGTTTGAATTTCACATTACTTTCTGTGGGCGACAAAACTTTTGTCTTGCCAAAATCTGACCTTTCTGTGTTCATTATATGATCAATATTTCCGCTTTGTAGCAACTTTATTTTCAGAACCTGAACAACTTTGGGAGGGTTTCAGCTTTCAAAAGAGTAATTTATGAAACCAATGATGAATTTAAAGTCAGGTTATAAACTTTTATTTACAGAACATGGATAAGCGACAGAACTTCTGTCAGGGACTGTAGAGATGAGAAAATAAATTCAAATGGAACTGAATTTTACAAAGATATGAATTTACCAAATGAAGATTGTTTGTAATTCACTTCCATACAGATTCAGCAAAATCTGGCTGCCACTTTTCTGGACTATAAATGGTCATCAAAAGGTTAAAAAAAATTCCTTTACTTACGTTTTAGCTTATTTCTCCGGCCACTCGACACCTCCTTGTAACCTATCTGGCCTTTGTTGCATCTTCTAATCCTCGTAGTTCACACTGAAGTCCCCTAACAACTTCTATTCTGTGTGACTTCAGGCAAAAGATCTGTCAGTCAGGCAGAAGGAGGCAGCGCTGGGTGGGAAATAGAGCTGGAGTGATAGAGGCTTAAGATCTACAAATAACTCTCCAACTTCATTTTTATATCAATCCAGAAGCTGATTTCTCAGTGATCTAAAGGGATCACTGGACTTGTCTTTGAAAGGGCTACACATGTACCGTAAATAGTTTGCGGTCGTCAAATCCTTCTGTCAGAGGGGTGGTGCGCATGCTCAGCCATCACTTCATTCCGGTGGAGCATTTTAGAAATTCACTTTTTATAGCTGGGTGATGCCTTTTTTTTTACTGTTGGGAAGAACCCCTGAACCTTCTGTCATCTGACTATGGGACAATTCACAGACTATAGGCTTCTATTACCAGATATAGTGGATCTATGACTTTTTTCATTAGGGTTCGCTCACACCTGCGTATAAATACGCCGAGTGTAATCCGATAAAAAAATCAGATTGCACGCTCACCAATGTTATTCAGTGAGACAGTGCTGATCTCCGAGATTTTCCTCTGCTGTATTTGGCCTAAAGAAAAAAGTCGCAGCATGCTACGTATCTATATATATAATTGCCTTATTCTGTCTGTCTGTCTGTCTGTCTTGCTCCAAAATTGTGTCCCGGGACATGTCCTTACGGTGACAAACAGCGGATTGGCTGCTGGCCTCGCCATGGCCCCTCCCCCCGCACGGATTGGCCGCTCGCCTCGCCTCGGGTCCGCCCCCCCTCGCACGGATTGGCCATGTCCTTACGGTGACAAGCAGCGGATTGGCCGCTGGGCTCGCCATGGCCCCGCCCCCCCCGCACGGATTGGCCGCTCGTCTTCACGGATTCGCCATGGCCCTGCCCCCCCCCCGCACGGATTGGCCGCTCGGCTTCACGGATTCGCCATGGCCCCGCCCCCCGCACGGATTGGCTGCTCGCCTCGGCTCCTCCCCCCGCACGGATTGGCCGATCGCCCAGGCTCCGCCCCCCACACGAGGTGAGCGCATCAAGGTCCTGCAGGCACGCGCGCGCACACACACACACACACATCCACATACTCACAACATCCCGTGATATCGCTTGCTTCTCGGCGGCGATACTGTGTAGTGATCTTCCAGGACCTGCCGGAGGATCACATGGCCGGAAGCATGTGGTATCTCCGGATGTTGTGATTGTGTTAGCGCGTGTATGCGATCGGATGTGTGTGAGTCAATGCGATCGGATCTGTGTGTGTGTGAGTGTATGCGATCGGATGTGTGTGTGTGAGTGTATGCCATCGGATGTGTGTGTGTGAGTGTATGCGATCGGATCTGTGAGTGTCGGCAGAGGAGCACGGCGTGCAGCACAGCTGCTGGGACCGGCCACAGGTGGGCACAGGGAGAAGTGGGGTGTGTGTGAGTGTATGCGATCAGATGTGTGCGTGTTTAATGTCTGATGTGTGACTGTTGAGCACGATGGGGAGTGCACAGCATGGGGGATGGAGCACGATGGGGGATGCGCAGCATGGGGGATGGAGCACGATGGGGAGTGCGCAGCATAGGGGATGGAGCACGATGGGGAGTGCACAGCATGGGGGATGGAGCATGATGGAGAGTGCGCAGCATAGGGGATGGAGCACGATCGGGAGTGCGCAGCATGGGGGATGGAGCACGATGGGGGGTGCGCAGCATGGGGGATGGAGCACGATGGGGAGTGCGCAGCATGGGGGATGGAGCACGATGGGGAGTGCGCAGCATGGGGGATGGAGCACTATGGGGGGTGCGCAGCATGGGGGATGGAGCACGATGGGGAGTGCGCAGCATGGGGATGGAGCACGATGGGGAGTGCGCAGCATGGGGGATGGAGCACGATGGGGGGTGCGCAGTATGGGGGATGGAGCACGATGGGGAGTGCACAGCATGGGGATGGAGCATGATGGGGAGTGCGCAGCATGGGGGATAGAGCACGATAGGGGTGCGCAGCATGGAGGATGGAGCACGATGGGGAATGCGCAGCATGGGGGATGGAGCACGATGGGGAATGCGCAGCATGGGGGATGGAGCACGATGGGGAATGCGCAGCATGGGGGATGGAGCACAATGGGGAATGCGCAGCATGGGGGATGGAGCACAATGGGGAGTGGGGATGGAGCACGATGGGGGGTGCGCAGCATGGGGGATGGAGCATGATGGGGGGTGCGCAGCATGGGGGATGGAGCACGATGGGGGGTGCACATCTCCCCCCAAAACACACACACACACACACACTGCCACACACGCACTGCAAAACACAGCACACACACACTGAGAACCACAAACACTGCCCTACTCAGACACCAACACACACAACGCCGCACACACACAACACCCAAGACACAAACACTGCGGCACACACAAATATACGCACATACCGCGCAACACACACATTGCACAAAACATACCTCCCCCCAAAACACACACACCCACAGAAACCGCGCAACACACATACACAATGATACAGACACACATCGCTCTACAAACAACGCAACACACAAACAACACCGCTCTCACCCCCCCGACACACCCAGACAACACCCAGAACATGTACAGCGCCCTACACAAACACTTGCTAACTACACACAACAACATCTATATATATATATATATATATATATATATATATATATAACAAAAATCATACATTAACTACACAATACGTAAATTCTAGAATACCCGATGTGTAGAATCAGGCCACCTTCTAGTGTTTACATAAAACAGCCGACACTTGTCAGTGCAAGTCTATGGGTGCAAGAAAAAAATCGGACGTCACACGGATCATCGGTATGGTGTTCGATGTTTATGGATACATTACCATTCTGTAAATGAATGTAAAATAATAGTTGCTGAGAAAAATACATATTGCACAGGGATGGCATACGCACGTCCTACAGATGCTAGGCAAGAAAAAAATGTCACTCATCCAACTTTTCTGGATGAAAATCGGACAGCTTTATTATATGCAGATGTAAGAGAACCCTTCGAGTGAACGACACGGGTATTTTGTCCTGAAATGCAAAAATCCATACGAGACGGCGTAGCTTACCGACATATGTCCCTGTAGAGCGGCAGATCATGGAGCCGGTGTCACCGGATGTGCTGTCCAGCTGCAGCCCGTACCTATGAATGGAGAGGACACGAATGTAAAGTACGGTCTGTAATACCTCAATGCATAGGAGAAATGCAAAATACTATTAAAAGTGTGCGAGTGAGTACTGCCCCCTAGTGTCCACACCTCAACGAAGCTATAAATGGTTATCAATAGGTGCAAATAAAACATTTTAATGCACGCGACTTACAGTGTATCGGAGTTAGGAATGAGCAGCTCACACGGCATTCCTCCAGCATAAACCCTGCCAAATGGGACATAAAACACAATTACAAATCCATTGCACATAAATGTGTAAAAAATCAGGGCCCAAACTCATAAATTGCATTTATTTTAAGTCTCTTTTATTGTCTTGTTGTATTTGTTGTTGGCGTATCTTGTGCCAAATTCTTCAAGATGTCGTGCACGGTTCTTGAATTTTGCTCAATGTAAAGAAATGGTGTATATGTTCGCTTCTAACCTTTTTTATGCCACTTTGTAAGGGCAGAAGGTCACATCCTCTGCTAAAATGTCACAAAATTTTGATCAAAGATTTCAGCCGTTCATAAACACAGACAGTGCGCACAAAAATCTATCAACTTGGTGGTGGGTACAAAAAATGACCTGTCCAGTGGTATTATTAGGTTTGTTGTGTGCAGATACACTATATATACTTCCTGCTGCATATGCCCCCTGTACTTTAGTGTGAACATCGTCAGATTTTTTTAGAAGGAGAACTGGTGCCAATGTATGTACACTGAGGAAAATAAGTATTTGATCCTCTGCCAATTTTCCAAGTTTTCCCATCTACACAGAATGCAGAGATCTGTAATTTTTCTGTTAGGTACACTTCAACTGTGACAGTCAGAATAAAAAAAATCCAGAAAATAACATTGTACGATTTTTAAATAATTAATTTGCATTTTTTTTGCATGAAATAAGTATTTAATACAATAGAAAGTCAGAAGTTATTATTTGGTAGAAACCTTTGTTTGCAGTTACAGAGATCAGATGTTTCCTGTAGTTCTTGACCAGGTTTGCACACACTGCAACAGCGATTTTTGACCGGCTCCTCCATACAGATCTTCCCCAGATCTTTCATTGTTCGGGGCTGTCTCTGAGCAACATTGAGTTTCAACTTCTTCCAAAGATTTTCTATTGGGTTCAGGTCCGGAGACTGGCCAGTGCTACTTACAGAGCTGCTCATTAGTTGCCATGGCTGTGTGCTTTGGGTCATTGTCATGGTGGAAGACCCAGCCATGATCCATTTTCAATGCTCTCACTGAGGGAAGGAGGCTGTTGGCCAAAATCTCGAGATACATGACTCCATCCATCTTCCCTTCAATCTGGTGAAGTTGTCTTGTCCTCTTTGCAGAAAAGCACTCTCAAAGTATAATTTTACACCCTTATTCTTCACGGTTGGGACTGTGTTCTTGGGGTTGTACTCATGCTTCTTTTCCCTTCAAACAAGGCGATTGGATTTGATACCAAAAAATTCTATTTTGGTCTCATCTAACCACATGCCTCCTCTGGATCATCCAGATGGTCATTAGCGAACTTCAAACGGGTCTGGGCATGTGCTGGCGTGAGAAGGGGGACCTTGCGTGCCCTGCAGGATTTTGTTCCATAACAGTGTAGTGTGTTACTAACTGTAATCTTTTAGATTCTGATCCCTGCTCTCTTCAGGTGATTGACCAGGTTCTCCCATGTGGTTGTGGGCTGATTCCTGATCTTTTTCAGAATCATCCTTACCCCACGAGACGAGACCTTGCATGGAGCCCTAGACCGAGTGATATTGACAGTCATCTTATGATTCTTCCATTTTCTAATAATTGCACCAACAGTTGTTGCCTTCTCACCAAGCTGCTTGCCTAGTGTTCTGTAGCTCATCCCAGCTTGTTCAGGTCTACAATTTTGTTACTGGTGTCCTTAGACAGCTTTTTTTTCTTGAACATGGTGTAGAGGTCGGAGTGTGATTGAGTGTGTGGACGGGTGTGTTTTATTCAGGTAACGAGTTCAAACAGGTGCAATTAATGAGGTAATGATAATGAGTACAGAGTAGGATGGCTTCTTAAAAAATAACAGGTCTGTGACAGCTAGAATTCTTGCTGGCTAATAGGTGAACAAATACTTATTTCATGCAATAAAATGCAAATTAATTACTATTTAAAAATGTAATTTTTTGTTTTTCTTGGGGATTCTGTCTGTCACTGTTGAAGTGTGCCTATGATAAAAATTACAGACCTCTCCATTCTTTGTAGGTGAGAAAACTTGCAAAATCGACAGTGTATCAAATACTTATTTTCCCCACTGTATGTGTTGATACATATATACAATATGTCACAAAAGAGAGTACAAGCCTCACATTTTTTGTTAATATTTTATTATATTTTTTCATGGGACAACACTGAAGATTTTAAATTAAAGGGGATGCAACCAGTGTGAGACATGTAATGACTGACAGTCTGATATCAGCTCTATAGTAAGATCAGAACTAATATAGTACAGCAGAAGTAACTTTGTCTCATTGCAAGCATTTGCAGCAGCACTTGTCCTCTCATTGTTCTGGGAGATCTGCTGCAGAGCTGCGCTTGATTAAACCAACGCAGTACAGCAGAGCTGAACCTTGGCATATTGCAAACATATTTGCAGTTGTCTTCTCACAGTGCTGTCAGCTCTGCTGTAATGCTCTTTCCCTCACATTGGCTGTCTGTTAGATAGAAGCTGAAGCACTAAGAGAGGGCAACTGCAGCTAGAAATGTGTTTTAATGAGGCAAACTTCACTATAAATCTAGAATATTCAGGTTACTTAGAAGCAACAGCACCTAAAGGGTAACAAAACTATACTTTATTTACTTATCCTCCTGGCATTGCAAAGTTATAGGTTTTTGAATTATACAGTATTACCTTACTTTGCTTCCTTCACTCCGACTATACTGCAGTGCTGTTTCATGGCCAATTTATGCTTCTTTCGAAGCTGCTTTCAACTGCTGCTCAGTCAAGATCTGTGTTCTATTTATTCTCTTTGGACCTGATTCAACTAAGCTTTAATGACGGTGTTCTAGCATAAAAAGCTATGTAAAGATGCATAATTTGGTGCAACTGATAGCTGCACTACAATTATGTGACTTGTCGTTCTCAAGCCATTTGAGTCCAACTCCAAAAAAGTGTGTGGTGCTTAGACAACGAGCGATATTTGTCAGTCTCAAGATGAGCTACTATGTCACAAATCTTAATCCAGCAGGAACTGGAGTAGGATTTGTAATGAGGTATACATCACTCATCCTTAGCTCCTGGTCTTGATGTATCGGGCCCTTTGTGGATCTTGGCTGAGCAGCATTTGAAAGCAGGTTCTAAAGAAGCATAAAAAATGTATTTTTTTTGTATAATTGATTAAATCAAAAGAATAAAAGGGTTGCCTCTGTCAAAAGAAGTTATCCCCTATCCGTGCAATAAAGAAAAACTTGTTGATCGAATGGGTTAGAATACTCGGACACGGAATGATCAATTGCACTTGGCACTTTTATCCGCATTAGAATAAAGCGGCATTGCACAGGCTCAACTACTCCCCACTGCTCTAATCATTCCCTATGGGGCTGAACTCAGCCTTATCCAACTGCCTCATGGAGAATTAATTGAGTTTGTAACAAGGATAAAAACTCCTCTTCAGGGATAAAAATTCTCCGGTCTGCCAATTGGGGCAGGTCTCAGCATTCGGACCCCCACCGATCAACAAGTTGTTTTCACTGGACAATCCCTTTAACTTAAAGACTTACCTGAGAACTCTGACATTTCTTCCATTAGAACTTAAAGCAGTATTACTGCCATAGACATCGGTGATGATTTTGCCTGTGATTGTGATCATAGAACCTGAAGCAAATAAATAAATAAATGTACAAATAATTGTTTAATTTTTTTGTACAGGTTCTCTTTATGTCAGAATTTCCCCCAAAAATTTCAGAATAATATAAGACATTATGCAGTAATCAATCAGGTAGGCAATGTACAAATTTAATTTAAACTAAAGCCCGTTTCACACATCCGGCATTTCTCCAGATGTCAGATCCGGCACGCATGCAGTACAGTACATTCATTCACAGTGGAAGCGCGACACCATGCGGAAAAATGCACTTGTGCATGAAGCACACAACCGCATGGTGTCGCGGTTCCACTGTAAATGAATGTACTGTACTGCATGCGTGCCGGATATGACATCCGGAGAAATGCCGGATGTGTGAAACGGGCCTAATGAATTTCTCTAATAGGTAAAGGGCAGAATAGAAGCCGAATTGTACATCATTGTTCCAAAGTTTACACTACTTTACAAAAAAAATTATAACATTGTTAATTTAAACAAAATTAGAAATGTTTTTTTTTTAAATTATTAAAAAAAAAAATCAAAGTTCAAAATACCTGGAGTTCCAGAGACGGGCGCTATACTGTTAATGATCGGGGTGTAGTATGTATTTGTCTGAAATGAGAAGATGGCTGGATATAAATCATTCATGCAATATATCTGATTTCTTCATATCCTCCTATGATAATAGGGACCTGCCAGGAGCTTAGAAGTCACCAAAGCTAGGATATTGCAAGGTAAGATAATAAAAGCTTGAACATTTATTTTGTGACCCTAAAGTTCCTCACCAGTTCTGCTTCATAAAAGCATTGAAATCAATGTTCTAATAATATAATAATAATAATCTTTATTTCTATAGCGCCAACATATTCCACAGCGCTTTACATTCATTTACAATTCACTTTGAATATCGTTAGAGCCCTCTAGTGGTGTCACGGCCGTCTCTGTATTTTGAGACTAGTGACAGGATCAGGACTAGTGTCTTTCATTGTCAACTGAGACTCTAAATATTAAATGTGTTTTATATTTTGGGGTGTGGCAAGGGTTAATGTCAGTTTTCCTTGCCAGCAGCTTCTGACACCTGGTCAGCGTCACGATTCCTCTGTGCAGAGCATCTTGCACTGGAGATGCTCTGCTGTATTTTCTGGACTGCTGAGCTGGCAGGTTGATTGACTGTGCAGGATTCCATTCTGGTTCTGGGAGGTGTGTGCTCAGATGTTTCCTCTTTCAGGTAATTGTCCTGTTTATTTACTGAGAAGGCTCCCCCAGAACCTTGCCAGTCGTACATTCTGGTTTGGTAGTTGTGCTTTTAACCTGTGGTTCTTATCTCTGTTTTCTGACCCCAGACTGATGCTTGACTTCTCTCTGCCCGCTCCCTGTTTCTATCGGGACTTCTTGGCTTTTGACCCTGAACTCTGACTACGTCTCAGTTTTCTCCCTGAAGTTATGTGTCTTCCTGCAATACTGACCCTGGATCATGAACTGACTATGTCGCGGGCGGAGGAGGGGACGCCGCGCTCTCCCTTCTGCTCCTCGGGTCCGGCGGGCACTGCGGCCTGCTGCCGCCGCTGCTCGGTGGCTCGAGCGATGGGCCGGATCCCGGGGCCTCGAGCGGCGCTCCTCGCCTGTGAGTGAAAGGGGTGGTTGTTGTTGGGTGTGAGGGTTGTTTATTGTCCGTGACGCCACCCACGGTTGTGGTGATTTGTTGGCACCACCGCTGCTCTGTATGGGGGATCCCGGGAAGGATGGTATGGAGCAGCCAGTTGTTGTGTTGCCCCTCCGTGGGTAGGGGTTGGTGATCCCGGGGCCCAGTGATGAGTTGGGAGATGCAGGGCTTGGTGGGCGCAGGGACGCGGGGGCAGCGCTGTGCCTTGCGGCACTGTGGTACTCACTCAGCCTGAGACAGTGACACAGTTCTCGATAAAACACCCGGCTTGAAAGACGGTTCCCACGGACGGCTGCACTTGCTCTCCCAGTAGGTGACGGTGATGTCCCTTTGACCTGCACCTAATGTTTCTGTGTTGGTAGCGATGGGTTCCCACCGGTAACCCGCTCCCCGACTTGGATATGGGCCGGAGGAGCCCTACTTTGCCCGCAGGCGCTGGCCCTGAGAAACTGGTGCCCTGGCGGTGGCGGTGTCTCTCTGTAACGGTCGGACTGTTGCCTTCAATCAGGACTTGGTTGTTTGGAGACAGACGTCCCCTTCACTGACGGATTTGGCAAATTTACGGCGACTCCTAGCCTTGCCGGGGTCCGAGAGGCCCCTGCCCTGGTGCTGACTGTTCTTCGTATACTGCTCCAGACCGCCGGGCCACTACCCGTCCGCGGTCCTTCCAGCAACCTCCGAGCAGTCCCCCTCCAGACTGTCACCGTCGTTGCTGACCTTGCTGACTCCGTCCTGCACTTAGCCGGACCAACTTCAGGCCTTTCTACTCTCACTTTTACTCTTCTCTTCTTTGCTCCACTACTACTTCACCTTCCTAACTGAACTCCTCCTCAGACTCTAGTCTGGCTTCAACAGCCTGGTTCTTCCCGCCTCCAGGGCTGTGTACTCCTTGGTGGGCGGAGCCAACCGCCTGGCCCACCCCCTGGTGTGAACATCAGCCCCTGGAGGAAGGCAACAAGGATTTTGGTAGCCTTGGTGTTCCTAACTGGGATGTAGGGTGTGGTGGTGTGATGACCTGTGACCCCTGGCTTGCCCAGGGCGTCACATTCCCCCTTAGCAAAATGCAGACCGTCCGCGGGCTGCCCGTCCAACACCGGTTTTATTTTCTGTAAATATATAAAAAGAAAACGGTAACATTACAACTCATGACAACATCCCACAACGGGAGGCACATTTCTTAAACGTTACTAACGGTTTACGGCTACGGTTTCCGCTCTCTCCCACCCAAGCAACCTGGCCCTGATGCTGCCCCTAAAACCCAGGTAGCACCCCTTGACCCAAGTCCTGCACAAGCTACCCGAGCGGGATCTGTCCTTCCCCTCCAGAGGGTAGCCACCGGTTCCTGTGGTGGCTGGGCCCCAGCCTGCTCTGCTGAGGGCCCTCCCTCCAACCTGCCTCTCCGGAGGCGGCAATGCGGAAACGGTAACGGTAAAACAACTTATTTACAAGCCACTAACATTTGTGGTTGCCCTGCAAGTTCACGGGCTTGTCCATGGAAAGTCCTCCATGCAACTTTTTTTAAACGGTCCCCACGGGGACAACGGTGCCGGCAACGGCCGGTTTTCACTCAATCACGGTTAGATCAGATTATCTTTCGGTTCCATTTCACTTATCATTTTCAACTTTTTCAAACTTTTCAAACAAACATACTGACTGGTGGTCCCAACGGGGACTGGACAACGGTGCTCCGCTGCCCTACTCCGATTCTTCGGCTGCGGCGGACCCATCCTCTTCCGACATGGGCTCGGTGTCAGGCCCGGAATCACTATCGACGGCCTCTGCACCAGACGGGTGGCTACCAGCTGTCGTAGCCTCTAGGCTGGCGACTCTCTTGGCCACAGTCACGGAGGGGTGTACGCCCGACGGGCCAGGCACAGTACGGTGCACGGGTAAGGAGGACGGAGGTGGCGTGGGAGCCGGGGGCAGACCGGGTCCCTCAGCCGCAGCGGCCGGTCCCTCGGGGACACAGGGGCGTGGGTCACTCACCAGCTCCTCCATCATGGCCTTCATTCCATATACCCGTGCAACCGCAGCTATATTCTCCACCTCCGCGGTCCACTGCTCCATCAGCCTGCAGATCTGGCTCCGGTAGTGTCGGCAGATCGCTGCCGTTTGGGCCCTCAGCCATGCCGCTGTTCCGGGCACCGGCTCAGTAGCCTCCGTGTAGCTGGGCAGAACAGACATCTCTTTGTAAGGCTCGGCAAATCACAGGGTCCCAACGTCTTGGCTCGTACAGCCGCGCGCTACATACATCCAGCCGCCATTGCGTCGCCCTTAGCTTCTTTCCGGCCCCTCCTCTCTTGGGGCGGAGTTTTGGCCTTCGCGCCTCCGCTACTCGAGAAGACGCTCGAGCGGGAACTTTTTGTGCCAAAGATGGCGACTTCTGGAATTTTTCAGCAGGATACCTCCGGCGGTCACAAGGCGCACCTCTACCCAGTGGCAGAGCGGTAAGATCCTGTTCGTGACGCCAAGTTGTCGCGGGCGGAGGAGGGGACGCCGCGCTCTCCCTTCTGCTCCTCGGGTCCGGCGGGCACTGCGGCCTGCTGCCGCCGCTGCTCGGTGGCTCGAGCGATGGGCCGGATCCCGGGGACTCGAGCGGCGCTCCTCGCCCGTGAGAGAAAGGGGTGGTTGTTGTTGTGTGTGGGGGTTGTTTATTGTCCGTGACGCCACCCACGGTTGTGGTGATTTGTTGGCACCACCGCTGCTCTGTATGGGGGATCCCGGGAAGGATGGTATGAAGCAGCCAGTTCTTGTGTTGCACCTCCGTGGGTAGGGGTTGGTGATCCCGGGGCCCAGTGATGAGTTGGGAGATGCAGGGCTTGGTGGGCGCAGGGACGCGGGGGCAGCGCTGTGCCTTGCGGCACTGTGGTACTCACTCAGCCTGAGATGGTGACATAGTTCTCGGTAAAACACATGGCTGGAAAGACGGTTCCCACGGACGGCTGCACTTGCTCTCCCAGTAGGTGACGGTGATGTCCCTTTGACCTGCACCTAATGTTTCTGTGTTGGTAGCGATGGGTTCCCACCGGTAACCCGCTCCCCGACTTGGATATGGGCCGGAGGAGCCCTACTTTGCCCGCAGGCGCTGGCCCTGAGAAACTGGTGCCCTGGCGGTGGCGGTGTCTCTCTGTAACGGTCGGACTGTTGCCTTCAATCGGGACTTGGTTGTTTGGAGACAGACGTCCCCTTCACTGATGGATTTGGCAAATTTACGGCGACTCCTAGCCTTGCCGGGGTCCGAAAGGCCCCTGCCCTGGTGCTGACTGTTCTTCGTATACTGCTCCAGACCGCCGGGCCACTACCCGTCCGCGGTCCTTCCAGCAACCTCCGAGCAGTCCCCCTCCAGACTGTCACCGCCGTTGCTGACCTTGCTGACTCCGTCCTGCACTTAGCCGGACCAACTTCAGGCCTTTCTACTCTCACTTTTACTCTTCTCTTCTTTGCTCCACTACTACTTCACCTTCCTAACTGAACTCCTCCTCAAACTCTAGTCTGGCTTCAACAGCCTGGTTCTTCCCGCCTCCAGGGCTGTGTACTCCTTGGTGGGCGGAGCTAACCGCCTGGCCCACCCCCTGGTGTGAACATCAGCCCCTGGAGGAAGGCAACAAGGATTTTGGTAGCCTTGGTGTTCCTAACTGGGATGTAGGGTGTGGTGGTGTGATGACCTGTGACCCCTGGCTTGCCCAGGGCGTCACATTCCCCCTTAGCAAAATGCAGACCGTCCGCGGGCTGCCCGTCCAACACCGGTTTTATTTTCTGTAAATATATAAAAAGAAAACGGTAACATTACAACTCATGACAACATCCCACAACGGGAGGCACATTTCTTAAACGTTACTAACGGTTTACGGCTACGGTTTCCGCTCTCTCCCACCCAAGCATCCTGGCCCTGATGCTGCCCCTAAAACCCAGGTAGCACCCCTTGACCCAAGTCCTGCACAAGCTACCCGAGTGGGATCTGTCCTTCCCCTCCAGAGGGTAGCCACCGGTTCCTGTGGTGGCTGGGCCCCAGCCTGCTCTGCTGAGGGCCCTCCCTCCAACCTGCCTCTCCGGAGGCGGCAATGCGGAAACGGTAACGGTAAAACAACTTATTTACAAGCCACTAACATTTGTGGTTGCCCTGCAAGTACACGGGCTTGTCCATGGAAAGTCCTCCATGCAACTTTTTTTAAACGGTCCCCACGGGGACAACGGTGCCGGCAACGGCCGGTTTTCACTCAATCACGGTTAGATCAGATTATCTTTCGGTTCCATTTCACTTATCATTTTCAACTTTTTCAAACTTTTCAAACAAACATACTGACTGGTGGTCCCAACGGGGACTGGACAACGGTGCTCCGCTGCCCTACTCCGATTCTTCGGCTGCGGCGGACCCATCCTCTTCCGACATGGGCTCGGTGTCAGGCCCGGAATCACTATCGACGGCCTCTGCACCAGACGGGTGGCTACCAGCTGTCGTAGCCTCTAGGCTGGCGACTCTCTTGGCCACAGTCACGGAGGGGTGTACGCCCGACGGGCCAGGCACAGTACGGTGCACGGGTAAGGAGGACGGAGGTGGCGTGGGAGCCGGGGGCAGACCGGGTCCCTCAGCCGCAGCGGCCGGTCCCTCGGGGACACAGGGGCGTGGGTCACTCACCAGCTCCTCCATCATGGCCTTCATTCCATATACCCGTGCAACCGCAGCTATATTCTCCACCTCCGCGGTCCACTGCTCCATCAGCCTGCAGATCTGGCTCCGGTAGTGTCGGAAGATCGCTGCCGTTTGGGCCCTCAGCCATGCCGCTGTTCCGGGCACCGGCTCAGTAGCCTCCGTGTAGCTGGGCGGAAAAGACATCTCTTTGTAAGGCTCGGCAAATCACAGGGTCCCAGCGTCTTGGCTCGTACAGCCACGCGCTACATACATCCAGCCGCCATTGCGTCCCCCTTAGCTTCTTTCCGGCCCCTCCTCTCTTGGGGCGGAGTTTTGGCCTTCGCGCCTCCGCTACTCGAGAAGACGCTCGAGCGGGAACTTTTTGCGCCAAAGATGGCGACTTCTGGAATTTTTCAGCAGGATACCTCCGGCGGTCACAAGGCGCACCTCTACCCAGTGGCAGAGCGGTAAGATCCTGTTCGTGACGCCAAGTTGTCGCGAGCGGAGGAGGGGACGCCGCGCTCTCCCTTCTGCTCCTCGGGTCCGGCGGGCACTGCGGCCTGCTGCCGCCGCTGCTCGGTGGCTCGAGCGATGGGCCGGATCCTGGGGACTCGAGCGGCGCTCCTCGCCCGTGAGTGAAAGGGGTGGTTGTTGTTGTGTGTGGGGGTTGTTTATTGTCCGTGACGCCACCCACGGTTGTGGTGATTTGTTGGCACCACCGCTGCTCTGTATGGGGGATCCCGGGAAGGATGGTATGGAGCAGCCAGTTGTTGTGTTGCACCTCCGTGGGTAGGGGTTGGTGATCCCGGGGCCCAGTGATGAGTTGGGAGATGCAGGGCTTGGTGGGCGCAGGGACGCGGGGGCAGCGCTGTGCCTTGCGGCACTGTGGTACTCACTCAGCCTGAGATGGTGACACAGTTCTCGGTAAAACACACGGCTGGAAAGACGGTTCCCACGGACGGCTGCACTTGCTCTCCCAGTAGGTGACGGTGATGTCCCTTTGACCTGCACCTAATGTTTCTGTGTTGGTAGCGATGGGTTCCCACCGGTAACCCGCTCCCCGACTTGGATATGGGCCGGAGGAGCCCTACTTTGCCCGCAGGCGCTGGCCCTGAGAAACTGGTGCCCTGGCGGTGGCGGTGTCTCTCTGCAACGGTCGGACTGTTGCCTTCAATCGGGACTTGGTTGTTTGGAGACAGACGTCCCCTTCACTGACGGATTTGGCAAATTTACGGCGACTCCTAGCCTTGCCGGGGTCCGAGAGGCCCCTGCCCTGGTGCTGACTGTTCTTCGTATACTGCTCCAGACCGCCGGGCCACTACCCGTCCGCGGTCCTTCCAGCAACCGCCGAGCAGTCCCCCTCCAGACTGTCACCGCCGTTGCTGACCTTGCTGACTCCGTCCTGCACTTAGCCGGACCAACTTCAGGCCTTTCTACTCTCACTTTTACTCTTCTCTTCTTTGCTCCACTACTACTTCACCTTCCTAACTGAACTCCTCCTCAGACTCTAGTCTGGCTTCAACAGCCTGGTTCTTCCCGCCTCCAGGGCTGTGTACTCCTTGGTGGGCGGAGCCAACCGCCTGGCTCACCCCCTGGTGTGAACATCAGCCCCTGGAGGAAGGCAACAAGGATTTTGGTAGCCTTGGTGTTCCTAACTGGGATGTAGGGTGTGGTGGTGTGATGACCTGTGACCCCTGGCTTGCCCAGGGCGTCACAACTACGCCTAAATTCTCCCTGTGTCCATATATGTCCTCCTTTTAACAGAACCTGGCTTAATCCTGACTACTCTTCTATCTGTACTACCCGTAAGTACTTGCTTGCATTACAATCAGGTAATTCAGATTTGGGACCAATCCCAGCACCTTTATATAACCTCTGATCTCAGCAGATGGTGTCGGTTATTCTCTCATGCATTTGGATTCTGAGCCTGGAGGTGGAAAGAGCTGCTGGAGCTCTTATTGTTGGTAGAGATGTAGGCTACAGTACAGGTGCCTGACTGCAGCCCAGTTGATGGATTTAGTCTATTATTGTTTTCCCCCATGTGTCTTACCTTCCCATAGTGAGTTGTTTTAGTGCAGTGGTGGGACTAGTGATCCTTACCTTCCCACTCACTAGCCATGGCTTACTGCAGGGTCTCTCAGGGTTTCAGGTTCCTGCTCGGTTACAGGTGAGGAACCTGTATAGGAAATGGCTAGGTGTGCAGGGTACAATGGCGGGTAAGTGGAGGAGATGTCATCTTCCATTCACTAGCATCAGGGCTCACCATTGTTAATGTGTCCCCGGTGTACCCTTTGTATGTCTTGGTAAAACCCCTGTCTGTTGTATGTTTTACCTCACGCTGGACCTTCTTTAACTCTGTGCCATGACATGTGGCTGCCAGAACATCATATCTATGTACAGTCATGGCCAAAAGTTTTAAGTCCGACACAAATTTAGTTTTTTCACATTTGCTGCTTCATTGATTTTAGATCTTTTAGTGGGATTTTTCTATGGTTGCTGAAGTACAGTTATCAGCTTTTCATACGTTTTTACCATGTTGACCCTTAATTTTCAAAAGTTCTGCAATTCACCCTGGCAGCTGGACATCAGCTCCTAGGCCAAATCCTGACTGACGACAGCATGTTCTTGTCTAATGAATGTTTGGAGTTGATCACAACTTCCGTGTTTTTGTTTGTCCACCCACTTTTTGAGTATTGACCACAAGTTCTCAATAGGACTGAGATCTAGTGAGTTTCTTTGCTATGGACTGTAAAATTCAATGTTTTGTTCACCAAACCACTTAGTTATCACTTTGCCCTGTGACATGGTCTCGATAATGATGGACACAGCATTCTTTACCACCAAATTGCTCCTGTATTATTGAGCGACGTTGCTCTTGGTAGATAGTTAGATCCCATTCTTTACTGTTGGCAGTTTTCTAAGGCAAAAATTAACTGAGCGCTTTCCATGGATGAAAATGAACCCCACACACATAAATGGTCTCATGATGCTTTACTACTGGCATAACACGGGACTCGTGGTAGCTCTAATCTTTCATTCCTCAGTTATTCTTCCAAACGTCCTAAACAGTCTGAATGGGGCTTCATCAGAGAAAATAACTTTACCCCAGTCTTTAGTCCAATCCATGTACTTCCTGCAGAGTGTCAGTCTGCCATTCATATTTTTCTTTGCGAGAAGTGGCTTCTTTGCTGCCCTTCTTGACACCAAACCAGCCTCTAAAATTCTTTGTCTTACTGTACCGCAGATGCACAGATGTCTGCCTGATGCCATTCCTGAGCAAGCTCTGCACTGGTGTTTAACCCTTTCGCCCCGAAGCCAGTTTCACCTTTATGACCAGGCCAATTTTTTTCAATTCTGACCAGTGTCACTTTATGAGGTTACAAAAGAAACGTATTCCAGCTCACCGCTATAGTGCATAAGTCTAAGGAATAGACCACCTGATCCAGCATGGAAATCCCAGGCACAGGGAACCAATTCAGAAAGAGTGAAGTCCAAGCGGATCACAGGCAAAGTTGATTAAAAAATCCTCTTTATTTTCTTTTAATTAAAAATAGATAGACAGCATCCACAAGGTACATTTACCCAACGCGTTTCGACATAACGCAGTGTCGTAGATTCTTATTCATGGATATTTTACAAACAATACAATACCCCTATACAATATCAACTTTGCCTGTGATCCGCTGGACTTCACTCTTTCTTTATGAGGTTACAACTCTGGAACACTTCAACGAATCCCAGTGATACCGACGTTGTTTTTCATGACATATTGTACTTCATGTTAGCAGTGAGCTTAGGATGATATTTTTTTGCGTTTATTTATGAAAGTATTGGAAATTTACTTTAAATTTAGAAAATTTAGCAATTTTATCTTAATTGTTATGAGTTATGTTCCACAAAATAGCTAAAAAATAACATTTCCCATATGTCTACTTTACATCAGCACCATTTTTTAAACATAATTTCTTTCGGTTAGGAGGTTAGAAGGGTTAAAATTCTATCAGCAATTTCTCATTTTATTTCCAGAAAAAATTACAAAACCATCACATTTGAAGTGACTTTGAGGGGCCTAGGTGACAGAAAATACTTAAAAGTGACACCGTTATAAAGACAACACCCCTGAAAGTGCTCAAAACCACATCCAAGAAGTTTATTAACCCTTCAGGCGCTTCAAAGGAATGAAAGCAACATGGAAGGAAGAAACTGAAAATGTTGGCACAAGCCGCTCCATTGTAATGGAGATAACGGTTCTATATTCTGATGATACCTCCTGGTCCCATCGGTTGGACCTTAACTGATTTATAATTCTTCACTTATTCTGCAGATAAGAGAACTTTTCTTCACTGGGCAACCTCTTTTAAATAGAAAAAACAATGCTTAAAGGGAATCAACCAGCAGTATTTTCACATATAAAGTAAAGCCAGTGCTATACTGGCGCTCGGATGCTGAATGTAAGCATACCATTTGTTGTGAGATTCAATGTTTTAATTCAGAAAAATGTGCAAGTAAAGTTCCAGCAATGCACTGCTATTTGATTGACAGGCGCAACAGGAAGGGAATATGTGGATCAAGTCTTGCTATCTATTCCCGCCCCTGTCTGCCTGGCCTTCCTCCCACTTTCGCCGTCATAGACGTTAATTCCGGCGCAGGCAGACAGACGGGGCGGGAATAGATAGCAAGACCCGACCCACATATTCCCTTCCTGTTGCACCTGTCAATCAAATAGCAGTGCATTGCTGGAACTTTACTTGCACATATTTCTAAAATAAAACATCCAATCTCAGAACAGAAGCTATGCTTAAATTCAGCCTCCAAGCAGCATTATATCACTGGCTTTACTTTATATATGAAAATACCGCTGGATGGTTCTCTTTAAGGTGGCTAGAATTGTATTTACATTCAATGAAGAGTCAGGTATTGTTCTCTATGAAAACATTAGTTACTAACTTCTTTTAAACTATAGTGAGGCTAAGGGTTAGATGGCTGAGAACAAGAACTGAGTGACTCTGGTGAGTTCTGTCCAGTCTGTAGTATACAGGTTTCCCCAGGTTACTCTGTGCATCGTACGTTCAGACAAAACCGGGTGTCTCCAACTTGTCTAGCGTAGACAAAACATTCGCAGTGTCTACAGGTTGTAGGTCACAGAATAGTTTTACTAAGGCTGCTTTCACACTACGTTTTTTTAACATGCGTTCTGAACGTTTTTTAACGCAAAAACGGATCCAGTGCAAATGCGTTTTCATTTCAATACATTTGCAATGGACACGCATCAACATGCGTTCACATGTGTTTGCATGCGTTATAGTGAGGATCCAGCGACTTGCAGTTTTTTAACTTTTTTCAAAAACGCTACTTGTAGCGTTTTTGAGCTGCGTCCAAATACTGCAAATTGCTGGATCCTGACTATACTGCACGCAAACGCATGAACGCTGGCCTGCTGATAGACAGGATCCTGCTTGCTCTACTGAGCATGCCCAGAAACCAGCCTGGTGTGATCAGTCTCTCTCCCCCTCCCTCTCTCCCCCACCTCAGAGCTGCGGAGGCTCGTAACAAAGGTAAACATCGGGTAAATTGCTTGGATTCCCGATGTTTACCTTGGTTACGTGTGCAGGGAGCCCGGCTCCTAGCAGCTGCAGATGCTCGTAACCAAGGTAAATATCGGGTATCCAAGCAAGTTACCCGATGTTTACCTTGGTTACGTGTGCAGGGAGCCCGGATCCTAGCAGCTGCAGACGCATGTAACCAAGGTAAATATCGGGTATCCAAGCGAGTTATACCCGATGTTTACCTTGGTTACGAGCCTCCGCAGCTGTCAGATGCCGGCTCCTAGTCTCACGTTCAGTTCCCCTCACTCCCGATCACATGACCCCAATGCCCGCACATAAACTTCAAATGACAGGATCCTGCAAAATAACAAATGCATTTTTCTCTGCAAAAACAGGATCCGCTTTTGCAGCAAAAAAAACGTTCATGACGCATGTTAAAAAAACGTAGTGTGAAAGCAGACTAATATGCGGAGATAGGCGAATAGTAACTATTCATATTTAGATAATGCTTCCTGAAGACCGAGTACTATTCCAGTATTCATCCCGGCAAGAATAATGATCGGGTTCCTCATTGACTTGCATCAGGTTCATTATTCGTGATGAATACCGAAATAGTACTTTGGGATTCTTTATGAATAATTCGAACACGAATAGTTACTATTCACTCATCACTACTAGTATGGTATTTTTAGATCCTGACCTAGTATAGACTGAAACGTGGATTATCTTCCGCAGTTTCAGAATATTACCCAGATTCTGAGATGTAATTTCCATTTCTAAGGTATTATCCTCAGGCACCTGTGGCCATCTGCTCCTGAGACGCAAGATCTACTATCCTGAATCTGTCTGTTCCTGACCCCTGATAAACCCTGTGTAACCTATGGGGGAAACGCATAGGGACTACCATTCGGGGTATCCGATTTTTTAACCCTTTTTTCAGATATGTAACTTTCAATCACTAAATGCACAGATTGTTTTAGTTATACCTGTCTGGGTGTAACTACTGGTCATGTATTATTGCTTTCTCTAATACCTGTTGGTGCACTTTACATTGGGGTGCATGGGGAATCATAGGGATTCCCGATGGTGAACGGGGGCACCACAAACCTAGGGTGTCATACCCTCCATTGCTATAAGAGATTGTATAGGGCCCACTAGGGCCAATGTTTTTCCTGTCTATTGTGAATTCAATTTTTGCTGTGATTTTCAGTATCTGTCACCCTGCCCTTATTAGTAGGGATTATTGGTCCTCTAACCTTTAAAGATAATTATTAAAGTTCATTTTTAAAGGGGATTGTTCTACTTTTGGCTTTCTTTCACAGTTATACCCCTCTATTATCAGCTGTGGCTTTTGTTTTGTTTTTTTTTATCATTTCTACATGTACGTGTCCCTTTTCCCATATCAGCAATTAGTGTCCTTGCATCAGAACCGTCAAGGTTATTCTCAGGACTGGCTCCTCAGAACACTGGACTGTCAGTTTTCCCAATCTTAATGGGATTATACCAGGATCAGAACTGGCAGGAAATTTTAGTAATGGAAGCCTCCAAGAGAGCTAAACCCTATAGTCAGAAAATAAGGAGTTTTGTTTTCCTTAATGATACCACCACCATTTATATCGCGTAATGTGCACCACCAGTAAATTTCGACCTTAGACACCATCCTTTTGGACACCACACCTTTCCTGTTCTCCTGCTATGTCCCTTTTCCCACGTCCATGAATGAAGAAAGCTCTCAGAAAAGTGGGTTTCTGGTAGGCTATAACCAGGATGAAGAGGGCTCAGCAGCTTTGTCGTTCTCCTGGGAGTCTGTTAGGTCTCATCTTAATCTGGGAATCTCACGGACATTTTGGGATACTTTTTAAGTTAGAATATTAGTAAAAAAATGTATTTACATACCTGGAACATGCACAATGAGTACTGGTTACTACACATGTTACTGGTGTCCACTGGAACGCCATCAACGCTCACTCTCGCCAAGTAATTATCTGGTGGCATGGCTCTGCAACACAAGAAAATAGTGTTTGAAGTGAACATGTCATCTCACCTATACTGTGAGCGGCGGCTATAATCACTCCACGACATTTGGATTGACTGCTCGCGCATGTTGAGTGACCTAAGCTCACTCCATGTAAGGCTGATGCCGGCTGTGGCACACAGTCATCATTTGCTTCTAACAGCAGTGACTGGAGCTAGCTCCAATCACTGCTGTAACTCCTTAAATGCCATTATCAGTCTCTGCACAATCATGGCGGCTCCCATTCAGTGTAGCCATCATCCTTTAAAGCTATGTGCGCACGCTGCATTTTTTTACCGCGTTTTTGAGGTGCGTATTTGTGCGGTTTTAGGCTCAAAACTGTATGACTTTGCTTCCCAGCAAAGCCTATGACATTTCATTTTTGTTGTTTGCACAGTGCAGTTTTGTTTGGCTGCGTTTTTCTGCAGAAAAAATGAACATGTCAATTCTTTTCTGCGTTTTCCAGCGTTTTTCCACCCATGCAAATGTGACGCCCTGGGCAAGCCAGGGGTCACAGGTCACAACATCACACACACCCCACATCCCTGCAGGAACACCAAGGTCAGATCAGAAACCCTTGTTGCCTTCCTCCAGGGGCTGATGTTCACACCAGGGGGTGGAGCCAGGCGGTTGGTCTCCACTCACCAAGGAGTTCACAGCCCTGGAGGCGGGAAAACCAGGCAGTTAGCTCAGGCAGAGCTTGAGTGTGGAGCTAAGATAGAGTTTGGAGTTTGAAGTAGAAGGAGTAAACAGAGTAGTTGGAGAAGGAAGTAGTAGTGGAGTTGTAGTTAGAGAAGGAAGAAGTAGCAGGAGAAAAGTGACGGTTTGAAGCCTGAAGTTGGTCCGGGTGTGTGCCCCGGACTGAGACAGCAAGGTTGACAGACGGCGGTGACCATCTGCAGGAGAGACTGCTCGGAGGTTGCCGAAAGGACCGTGGACGGGTGGTGACCCGGCGGTACCGGAGCAGTATACAAAGAACAGTCAACACCAGTGGCAGGGGCCTTTCGGATCCCGACAAGGCTAGGAGTCACCGAATTTGCCAAATCCGTCAGTGAAGGGGACCTCCGGGTCTCCCAGCAGCAAAGTCCCGATTGAAGGCAACAGTCCGACCGTGAAGGGGAGACACCGCCACCGCCAAGGCACCAGTTTCCCAGGGCCAGCGCCTGCGGGCAAGAGTGGGGCTCCTCCGGCCCATATCCAAGTCGGGGAGCGGGTTACCGGTGGGAATCCATCGCTACCAACATTGAACTTAGGTGCAGGGAAGAGACTGTCACCGTTAACTGCAGGGAACATCAGCACCGCAGCCGTCCGAGGGAACCGTCCAACCAGCCGTTTGTTTACTGTGAACTGTGTCATCATCCTTTGGCTGAGTGAGTACCTCAGTGCCGTGCGGCACAGCACGGCCCCTGCGTCCCTGCACCTCCACAGGCCCCATAACCCGCCTGCCCACCATCCCAACCCCATTATCGGGCCCCGGGACCACCAAAACCCCCTACCCACGGAGGGGCAAATCAACAACTAGCTGCTCCATATCACCACTCCCTGGATCCCCAGACAGAGCAGCGGTGGTGTCCACACAATCACCACAACCGTGGGTGGCGTCACAGACTTTAATCCAATCCCCCACCAACAAATCAATTCCCCCTTTCACTCACGGGCGAGGAGCGCCGCTCGAGACCCCCGGGATCCGGCCCACTGCTCGAGCCACCACAGAGCAGCAGCAGCCGGACCCGAGCAGTGGGGTGAGCGCAGTGTTGACACCCTCCTCCCCGCCCGCGACAACTTGGCGTCACGAACAGGATCCTACCGTTCTACCGATTGGTGGAAGTGCGCCTTGTGTGACTGCCGGAGGTGTCCGGCCGGAAAATTTCAGAAGCCGCCATCTTTGGCGCGTAAAGTCCCCGCTCGAGCGTCTTCTCGAGTAGTGGAGGCGCGAAGGCCAAAACCCCGCCCAGATAGGGGAGGAGCCGGAAAAAGGCTAAGGGGTACGATATGGCGGCTGGCTGCATGTGAACGCAGCTATAAAAGCAGGGACGCCAGGACCCTGCGCCCATCTTGTTCCTGGGAGAGACCGCCAGCAACATGTGGATGCCGTCCAGAAGCACCGTAGCCCCCGCGCCAGGGACCGCGGCGTGGGTGGAGATCCGGACCACGCAGCTCTACCAGAGGCTGCAGGTCAAGATGCAGCTCCTCATGGAGGAGTGGGAGACCCACATGGCGGATGTCATAGTGGCCGTGCGAAGACGCAAGGAGGAAGTTGAGAAAGGGAGGGTGAGTGACCCACGCCCCGATGCCCTTGAAGGGCCGGTCATCGCGGCTGCGGGACCCGGTCCAGACCCTCTCACCCTGCTGCCTCCTTCGCCACCCGTCCCGGAAGCTGTGACCCCGCCACTAGGCCCACTGCCTCCGCAACCGGTAGCGATACCCAGCATGTCCGCCCCGGCGGGCCGACCTGTAGCCGGAGCCTGTCGCCAACCGGAGGTGCTGCCGTGGAAAGCCCCGAAACCCGAACCGGAGGCGTCCCCCGAGAAGTTCCCCGAGCCGGAGCCGATAGCCCGCTCCGTGCCGAAGGCCCAGCAGAGGAAAGCCCCTGTGCCCATCCCCCACACCTCGGCTGAGGTTGCGCCGGGTTGCCGCTGCAAGGCGGCGTCCAAGGCCAAGATGCCGCGGGACCTGCTGCCCAGATCCCTAACAGTGGGCAGCGTCCAAAGTGTCCCGCGGGGCCCGACCCGTGCGTCGGAGCTCGCAACAGCACCGTACTGGGACAGGGAGCCGGTACCGTTGGGCCTGGAGATCGAGGAGAGGGAGAAAAGGAAAGCGGAACTGGTGGCCCGTGCAATCCGAGAAAAGGAGAGCCTGAGACAAGCGACTTTCCGTGTCCGGGGCCCGCTGTATGAGGGGCAGGTGAGGCGGTTTGATGTCCGCCAGGGCTATGGATTCATATATGAACCGGGCCTGGAGGCCGAAGTGTTTATAGCCCGGCGGGATGTTAATGCTCACCTGCCAGAGGAACACCCTGGTCGGAACCTGATGCAGGGCGACTTGGTCCAGTATACCCGGCACTGTGGGGAGAGGGGGTGGTTCGCCCTCAAAGCAAAGTTGAGGGGCAGCCAGGAGTCCCGTGTAAGCGCTGCACCTCCTCCCCCAGGTGAAGTCGAGGACTCTGAGTAGGGCAGCGGAACCCCGTTGTGCAGTCCCCGTTGGGACCACCAGTGTGTCTGTTTGAAAGTTTGGAAAATGATGAAAATGAACAATTGATGGAAAGTTACCTGATTGTCCTACCGTGATTTGGAAAACCGGCCGTTGCCGGCACCGTCGTCCCCGTGGGGACCGTTTAAAATGCATAGGAACTCCTATGGACAAGCCTGTGAACTTGCAGGGCAACCACAGACGTTAGTGGCTTGTAAATAAGTTGTGTTACCGTTACCGTTTCCGCAATTGCCGCCTCCGGAGAGGCAGGTTGGAGGGAGGGCCCGCAGTGGAGCAGGCTGGGGCCCAGCCACCACCGGAACCGGTGGCTACCCTCTGGAGGGGAAGGACAGATCCCGCTCGGGTAACTTGGTGCAGGACTGGGGTCAAGGGGTGCTGCCTGTTTCTTAGGGGCAGCATCAGGGCCAGGTTGCTTGGGTGGGTGAGAGCGGAGACCATAACCGTTAACCGTTTAAAACCGTAACGTTTAAGAAAAGTGCCTCCCGTTGTGGGATGATGTTATTTTATTTGTATTGTGTGTTTTATCTCTTCAGAAAAAAAAAAAAAACGGAAAATAAAACCGGTGTTGGACGGGCAGCCCGAGGACGGTCTGCGTTTTGCTAAGGGGGAATGTGACGCCCTGGGCAAGCCAGGGGTCACAGGTCACAACATCACACACACCCCACATCCCTGCAGGAACACCAAGGTCAGATCAGAAACCCTTGTTGCCTTCCTCCAGGGGCTGATGTTCACACCAGGGGGTGGAGCCAGGTGGTTGGTCTCCACCCACCAAGGAGTTCACAGCCCTGGAGGCGGGAAAACCAGGCAGTTAGCTCAGGCAGAGCTTGAGTGTGGAGCTAAGATAGAGTTTGGAGTTTGAAGTAGAAGGAGTAAACAGAGTAGTTGGAGAAGGAAGTAGTAGTGGAGTTGTAGTTAGAGAAGGAAGAAGTAGCAGGAGAAAAGTGATGGTTTGAAGCCTGAAGTTGGTCCGGGTGTGTGCCCCGGACTGAGACAGCAAGGTTGACAGACGGCGGTGACCGTCTGCAGGAGAGACTGCTCAGAGGTTGCCGAAAGGACCGTGGACGGGTGGTGACCCGGCGGTACCGGAGCGGTATACAAAGAACAGTCAGCACCAGTGGCAGGGGCCTTTCAGATCCCGACAAGGCTAGGAGTCGCCGAATTTGCCAAATCCGTCAGTGAAGGGGACCTCCGGGTCTCCCAGCAGCAAAGTCCCGATTGAAGGCAACAGTCCGACCGTGAAGGGGAGACACCGCCACCACCAAGGCACCAGTTTCCCAGGGCCAGCGCCTGCGGGCAAGAGTGGGGCTCCTCCGGCCCATATCCAAGTCGGGGAGCGGGTTACCGGTGGGAATCCATCGCTACCAACATTGAACTTAGGTGCAGGGAAGAGACTGTCACCGTTAACTGCAGGGAACATCAGCACCGCAGCCGTCCGAGGGAACCGTCCAACCAGCCGTTTGTTTACCGTGAACTGTGTCATCATCCTTTGGCTGAGTGAGTACCTCAGTGCCGTGCGGCACAGCACGGCCCCTGCGTCCCTGCACCTCCACAGGCCCCATAACCCGCCTGTCCACCATCCCAACCCCATCATCGGGCCCCGGGACCACCAAAACCCCCTACCCACGGAGGGGCAAATCAACAACTAGCTGCTCCATACCACCACTCCCGGGATCCCCAGACAGAGCAGCGGTGGTGTCCACACAATCACCACAACCGTGGGTGGCGTCACGGACTTTAATCCAATCCCCCACCAACAAATCAATTCCCCCTTTCACTCACGGGCGAGGAGCGCCGCTTGAGACCCCCGGGATCCGGCCCACCGCTCGAGCCACCACAGAGCAGCAGCAGCCGGACCCGAGCAGTGGGGTGAGCGCAGTGTTGACACCCTCCTCCCCACCCGCGACACAAATTCAGCAAAACGCAGTGATCAAAAACGCAGCAAAACGCAGCCAAAAAACGTGGTAAAACGCAGTGCATTTTTACCGTTGTGTTTTTGCCACGGGTGCGTTTTTGTGCGTTTTTAGCGGCAAAAAAACGCACAAAAACGCAGTGTAAAAAAAAAGCAATGTGCCCACATAGCCTTATGATTCTATTGTAGATGCCGATTGGTTGCCATGGCAACTGGTGGCCGGCTGAAAGCTCCAAGGGAGACCATTCATAAGAAATCCTATGAATGCAGTTTCAAGTCCCCTAAGGTGAATGAATGAATGAGTGAATGAATATATATATATATATATATATATATATACAGTACAGACCAAAAGTTTGGACACACCTTCTCATCTCTAGAACAACTATTAAGAGGAGACTTTGTGCAGCAGGCCTTCATGATAAAATAGCTGCTAGGAAACCACTAAGGACAGACAACAAGTATAAGAGACTTGTTTGGGCTAAAGAACACAAGGAATGGACATTAGACCAGTGGAAATCTGTGCTTTGGTCTGATGAGTCCAAATTTGAGATCTTTGGATCCAACCATCGTGTCTTTGTAGAAAAAATGAACGGATGGACTCTACATGCCTGGTTCCCACCGTGAAGCATGGAGGAGGAGGTGTAATGGTGTGGGGGTGCTTTGCTGCTGACACTGTTGGGAATTTATTCCAAAATTCAAGGCATACTGAACCAGCATGGCTACCACAGCATCTTGCAGCGGCGTGCTATTCCATTCGGTTTGCGTTTAGTTGGACCATCATTTATTTTTCAACAGGACAATGACCCCAAACACACCTCCAGGCCGTGTAAGGGCTATTTGACTAAGAAGGAGAGTGATGGGGTGCTACGTCAGATAACCTGGCCTCCACAGTCACCAGACCTGAACCCAATCGAGATGGTTTGGGGTGAGCTGGACGGCAGAGCGAAGGGAAAAGGGCCAACAAGTGCTAAGCATCTCTGGGAACTCCTTCAAGACTGTTGGAAAACCATTTCCGGTGACTACCTCTTGAAGCTCATCAAGAGAATGCGGAGAGTGTGCAAAGCCGTGATCAAAGCAAAAGGTGGCTACTTTGAAGAACCTAGAATATAAGACATATTTTCAGTTGTTTCAAACTTTAAGTATTTCATTCCACATGTTTTAATTCATAGTTTTGATGCTTTCAATGTGAATCTACAATTTTCAGAGTCCTGAAAATAAAGAAAACTCTTTGAATGAGGAGGTGTGTCCAAACTTTTGGTCTGTACTGTATATATATATATATATATATATATATATATATATATATATTGCTCAAAAAATATAAAGGGAACACCAAAATACAAAATCCTTGTTTAAGTGTTCCCTTTATTTTTTTGAGCAGTATGTATAATCTCAAGCCCTCCCTCCTTCTCCCAAGTGTATAAATGAAGACATAAAAAAATACACGTTTGGTGTCACGCATCCATAAAAGTGTGACAAATATAAATTTATATCCCTTAACCAAGAAAAAAAAACAAACTTCCAGAATTGCCATTTTTCTGTCATCATACCTCCCTCAAAAAAATGCAATCAAAAATTGTATGTGCCCCCCCCCAAAACAGTACAAATAAAACCATCAGCTCACCATGCGAATAACAAGCCCTCATTTAACTTCATGAACGGAAAAATTTAAAAAAAATTTAGGGGGCTCAGAAAACGGCGATACAACTATTTTTGTTTTTGTTCTGTTTTTTTTTTGTTTTTTTAACAAATTTCAGAATGTTTGTTTTCACTATGTAAATAAGAAATAAAATAAAGAAAAATTAAAAAAGAAACTTTAATATTTTGGTTTGATATCGTTGCCAGGTCATTTTCGCGGCACTTGGAATTTTTCTTCCATTTTCCAGTACATTATATGTTAAATTGAATAGTATCATTCAAAACTATAACTCATCCTGCAAAAGAAAAAATAAGTCCTCATGGCTTGTAGTATTGAAAAAAATGTATATGTACAAATAAAAAATTGCCCGGTATTGGAAACATTAAAGGCCGGTAATAGTTTGGTGGTCCCGTTGGAGATTTTACATTTGATGCCATTGAGCTTCAAGTTACAAAATTGGATGACAGCTCCAATGAAGACACCTACGTCACCCCATTGTATCTCCATCAATTTTAGACACAGGCTAAAAAAACAAATTGGTGTCCTGCCAAGCCAGTAGTGAAGGCCATGGAAACATTCACTAAGTATGTACAGGTTCTAGGTGCAGCCAGTGGGCACATACCTGGTGTAGCAGGTGATCTGCGTGGCGTGACTGGCATCTTTCTCTACATCACACGGGATAGAAAGGGTCGATGAAACAAGCTGGACGCTGTTCCCCAGATTGTCATTTCCATCTCCATAATTGAATTGATTGGCATCTGCAAATCCTGAAGAGTGCAAAAAGGATGAAAGAGTGAATTGTACAAAGGTGTATCAGTTTTAGCCACAAAGTTTTTTCATCTGGATAGAATAAATTCTGATATCTGTGACCTGCAAACCACTAAATGATTCTTCTTATTACATAATGGATATCTAAGGGGTTGATTTGAACTCAACTATTGCTATAACCCCTATACAGAAAGAGTTAGGGGTACTTTGCACGCTGCGACATCGCTAGCACTTGCTAGCGATGCCGAGCGCGATAGTACCCGCCCCCATCGCACATGCGATATGTAGTGCGAGCTGCCGTAGCGAACATTATCGCTACGGCAGCTTCACACGCACATACCTGGTCGGCGACGTCGCGGTGACTGCCGAAGAATCCCTCCTTCAAGGGGGAGATGCGTTCGGCATCACAGCAACGTCACTAGGCGGCTGGCTATCCAATGGATAGGTCATCAATAGTCCAGTCCTGGAAACTCCTTTAAGGCTAGCTACCCACTGTGTCTGTGGATGTAGCCTACAGTATATGTAGAGAGATTTTCCTGATGTATACTCTAACATTAACGTCTTCATTCAACAGACGGAAGCCAAAAGTGTTTTTCTTTCAGACTCTGGCAGGAATGCAACTGCAATAAATATTTATTTATTCATTTTTAATCTCTTGGAGACATTCACACGGTATCCCCTACCTACTAGCGGCTTCATTCTTACACAACCTAATAGGTCAACTTTAAATTTAAAGTAAAAAGTTAAATTACAAAGTAAATAATCAATTAATTTATTCAGTGATAAGGCACATGATCTGAGCGCCAGTGCAATTTATCAGTTTCTTTTGCTAATTTCTATCGTAAATTCATAGGCAATTTTTCCATTATTGTCAAGCCATTGACTGATTTGACCAAAAAGGGAGCTGATGTTGTGAATTGGTCTCCAGAGGCAGTCTTGGATTTTCAGGAGCTTAAAAGAAGGTTTACTTCTGCTCTAGTCTTGCGGCAGCTTGATGTGTCTCTTCCATTCCACGTGGAGATCGATGAGTCAGAGATCGGAGCAGGGGCTGTCTTGTCTCAAAGAGACCCTGTGACTTCTAAAATGAGACCCAGTGCCTTCTTTTCCCGAACATTTTCACCACCAGAACAAAATTATGATGTGGGGAATCGGGAATTATTGGCTATGAAGTGGGCCTTTGAAGAATGGTGACAACCACCATTGTTGTAATCCTGGATTCTATGGACATTCTCAAGACAGCCCTTCCTTTTGTGTCTACCAGAACTCCTTTCAGATAAGTTTGGACCTTCTACCTCTGCTGGTGGTTTCCACCTTCTGTTTGTTTTCTGTTTAGGTACTAAGGCTTATTCCTATTTTGCCTGTGTGGAGTTCTGGGTGGAGTTGGATCATTCCCTGCTGGGTATGTCTGTGTACCTTGCTCCATATTCTGCTATGTATTTTGTTTTGTCATGCTTGGTACTAATTTCAGTCCCTCCACTATAATAGTGTTTTGTTTGGATCCCAGTAACATCAAAGTACTGATATAGTGGGGGAGAGTCCATGCGGACTCAGTATTTTTCCATATCAGGCATATTGGTTCTTTTTCTAGGGTATTGCATGGCTGCAGACAGTGCTCTTTTCTGTCCTTTCCTATTTAGATAGTTTGGGCCTCATCTTTGCTGAATCTGTTTTCTACCTGTGTTTTCCTACATCACCGTAATATTTATATGTGGAGGGCTATCTATATCTTTGGGGACTGCGCCGAGGCAGATTAGCCTTTCCTGTATTTCTCTTTGTAGGAATAATTAGTTCTCCGGCTGTGTCGAGGCAACTAGGTCATTGTAGGCACACCCCACGGCTACTTCTAGTTGTGTGTTAGTGGTAGGTCTGAAGTTCGTTGAGATTCCAACCACTCTGGTCCATTCTGTGTTTCCTAGTTTTTGTCCTTTTTCTGATCCTCCTCGGTCACTGAATCATAATAGCAAAGTCTACTTTCATTTGAAAACAACAACTTGGACCACTGAGCAACAGTCCAGTTCTTTTTCTCCTTGGTCCAGGTAAGATGCTTCTGGCGTTATGTATTGGTCATGAGTGGCTTGACACAAGGAATATGACAGTTGTAGCCCATGTCCTGGATATGTCTGTGTGTGGTGGCTCTTAAAGCACTGACCCCAGCAGCAGTCCACTCCTTGTGAATCTCCCCCAAATTTTTGAATGGCCTTTTCTTAACAAACCTATCAAGACTGCGGTTATCCTGGTTGCTTGTGCACCTTTTTCTACCACACTTTTTCCTTCCACTCAACTTTCCATTAATATGCTTGAATACAGCACTCTGATAACAACCAAATTCAAAAGCAATGACCTTTTGTGGCTACCCCTCCTTGTGGAGTGTGTCAATGACTGCATTCTGGACATCTGTCAAGTCAGCAGTCTTCCCCATGATTGTGTAGCCTACTGAAAAAGACTAAGGAACCATTTTAAATGCTTAGGAAACCTTTGCATGTGTTTTGTGGTAATTATTCTAATTTTGTGAGATAATGACTTTTGGGTTTTCATTGGCTGTAAGCCATGATCCTCAACATAAACAGAAATAAACACGTGAAATAGATCCCTCTGTGTGTAATCACTCTATATAATATATGTGTTTCACTTTTTGAATTGCATTACTGAAAAAAAATTAACTTTTTGATGATATTCTAAATCTTATTGAGATGCACTTGTACTCAATGGTGTCCAGCTCTTATAAAGCACTGCAAATTGTAAGGAGCTTGATCTACACAGGAGCATTTTAGCAAACATAGGGGAGAAGAACTGGTCCGAGGGTCATGTCAACGTTTTCTATGACGTGGTAGCAGAGTTTGGGCTCTAATGTGCTGGGACTTTGAGATGATTTTTATATAGTACTTAAATCCTAGAAAATAATTTTACCTAAAAAATAAGCCAAAGGAAAGAAATGTAATCAAATATAGTATCTGTGGTATGCAAAGTAACCACAGCACACTGACATAGTCATCATTCAAAGCAAGATGAGAGCTCCGGTGTGGTTTCCTGTTTTTTTTTTTCCTGTTGGATTTATGATTATATAATTTCACCTTCACTCTGAACATTATATATATAAAGCTTCAAGAGGAACCTCAAGACCCACCTCTTCCAACAAGCCTACAACCTACAATAGCCCTCAGTCCAGTAGACCACTGCGCAACCAGCTCTGTCCTCACCTATTGTACCATCACCCATTCCCTGTAGACTGTGAGCCCTCGCGGGCAGGGTCCGCTCTCCTCCTATACCAGTCTGTTTTGTACTGTTAATGATTGTTGTACGTATACCCTCTTTCACTTGTAAAGCGCCATGGAATAAATGGCGCTATAAAAATAAATAATAATAATAATAATATAGTCATTGGCGGGTGAGAGGAAGAATTTATTAAACAACTGGTGTATGACTTTGTGAATAGTGCAGGTTTCCATCATGATTCTAGTATTTATAATGGCAGGAATATAATAGACTACAATAATAATATAATAGGCTACACTATAATAAATAGAGGGATAGCGCATCACGTCAGTGTGAATTGAACCCTCTGATCGCATCAATCGCCTCCTGTTTTTTTTTTATTCTATTTCCTATTATCTTATTGGATCATGATGGTGGTAATGAAAACTGATTCATAGAAAATAATAGAATTCAATGATTGATGAAAGCCTGCTGCCAAAAACATAGGAAGCTCAAAGTGTGAGGTCATCTTTACTTTAGGGGAAACAGCATCTGTGTGAAGGTTGAATCTTGATTTTTCCAAATCCCCTACATAGATACGGATTGAAAATCTACCTAAGGTTTCAAGTGACTTTTCAAAATAAATTGTTCTTTGTGTACAGGAGGTAAACCTCAGAGCAGCTAGTCTCCATCCACAAGCTTAGAGACAACTGAAAAAATACAGAATACAAATCATGTAGTGACCAGCATAAGTAACACTAATACTGGCCATTATAAGATTTGTATTTTACATTTTTCACCAGTTTTCCCCTCTGCAGACTCTTTCTTTAATTTTCAGTTGTCTCTAAGCTTGTGGATGGACACTAGCTGCTCTAAGGTTTACCATAAACTGCAGACACAGAAATGAAGGATTCCTGCTCTCTGTCTGTGTAGCACATATTCAGAAGCAGTAGGCTCATTAAGGACAATATACAGACATACTGAGCAGTATAGATGTGATTCCAGCCCTGGAGTTTAATGTATTTCCTCCTCCTTGATAGGCTTTACAAGGTAACGGTTGTACGATCCCTCATTAAGGTAGCAGTTCAAGGCAAAAGGGGTTTTAGAATGAGTAATGCCTTCAGGAGGTAGTGAGCAGACAAAATGATTAGAGATGGGCGAGCACTAAAATGCTCGGATGCTCATAACTCACGTCGAGCAGGTCAGACGCTCTGAAAGGGCTCAACTCGAGTAACGAGTATTATGGAAGTCAATGACTGGACAATTCGGCTCTCCACACACATACATCCTGCCATATACAGAGCATTTCCGGAGAGAAAGGGGGGCTCGCACTGGGGTGGCGGTTACCATCATTCACTGAAGAGAGTCGGCTCTTTGTCTTCTTGCTTCACGGACAACACATCCGAGCACCCGTGATATTTGGCTGCACACCATGAGTACCCGCGCACCTCGATGCTCGATCGAGTATCGAGCAGTAACGAGCAGCCTCGCTCATCTCTAGAAATGATCATAAGTGTGGAAAGAAGCGTATTCTTCTTTTTAATGATTCGAATATGTGTTTGTACTGTTCATTTATGCAAGGTATCTTGCAATGACTGTGGCAACTACCTGGAGTTGTCACTAGAGGGAGCTAGTTCCTGTGATGTCACCGAAGTGTTTCCCAGCAGTCACATGACATTGTTATGTTCCATGACCACTTCAGCCAATCATAGGCCGCTGATTGGTTGCAGCCTTTCAGTATTCCTTCAAAGTGAACTCAAGTATACAACCAACAAACGTTTTAGTTATGTCATCAACTCATGTGTTCACATAGAATGGTAAAAACTAGACGGAACATTCCATGGAAAACTCTGCTTCTCTTTGATCACTGTTTGTGTGATAGTCAATATTAGTTGTTATCAGGAGTGAGTTTTCTAGGGCTGCAATGGGAGGATGGCTTCCTGTGCTAAGGAAAGTGTTACGTACTTCACTATCTGCCGGCGAGGGCTTATCTCTGCTTCCATATTGAGCCTGGAAAGAAGAGATCAATGTACAGAGATGAAATATATACGTCTGTTCTTCCATGAGCGGATCAGAACGCCCTGTCCTGAATGTATTAAATCTATACAAATAAAAATGCATTTGCAAGAATATATAATGCGCAAGAAGGGTCTTCTGTATAGTGAAAATACCCAACTTATTCTGTCCCACTTTCCATCTATATGCTGGCTTTCACCTTCCCCATACACATGACTGCTCAGATTGACCGAGTGTTCATGTATTTTCAATGGGCAGAGGGAAGTAAGCAGCTGCCATACTGTTCTGTCATGTAAATTCTAAAAACAAAAGGATTGGGAGTTGAAATTTTGAGGGATTGTCAAGAGGCCCCACATACAGATGAGACCAGAAGTTTACATACACTATCTAAAAAGACACATCTGCAGGTTTTTCTCACTATATGACATGAAATCAGAAGAAACCTTTCATGTTTTAGGTAAATTAGGAACCAAATTATTTAGCTTTGCCAAATGCCAGAATAATGAGAGAGAAAATGTTTTAAGGCAATTTTATTACTTTCTGCAAAGTCAAAAGTTTACTTACACCATGTGTACAATGCCTTAAAATAACATGGCACAGCCCATGTGATGATGTCATGTCTTTGGAAGCTTCTCATAGGTTTATTGGAAACATTTAGGTTAATTAGAGACACAGCTGTGGATATATTTTATGCACACCTGAAGCACACTGCTTCTTTGTGTAGAATCATGGGAAAATCAAAAGAAATTAGCCAATATCTCAGGAAGAGAATTGTGGACTTGCACAAATCTGATTCATCCTTGGGTGTAAATTCCAGATACCTGAAGGTGCCTTGTTCATCTGTACAAACAGTTATACACCAGTACAAACAAGATGGGAATGTCCAGCCATCATACCGCTCAGGAAGGAGATGGGTTATGTGTGCTGGAGATGAATGTGCTTTGGTTAGACATTTGTATATGAACCCAAGAACAAACGCAAAAGACCTTGTGAAGATGCTGGTGGACGCTGGTAAGATTGTGTCATTATCCACAGTGAAACGAGTACTGTATCAACATGGGCTGAAATTCCACTGTGCCAGGAAGACGACAGCACTCCAAAAGGAACATAAAAAAGCCAGATTAATGTTTGCAAACTCATACAAGAACAAAGACCTTAATTTTTGGAGACCTGTCCTGTGATCTGACAAAACTAAAATTAAACGTTTTGGCCATAATGACCATTGTTATGTTTGGAGGAAAAAGGGAGAAGCTTTAAAGCCTAAGAACACCATCCCAACTGTGAAACACAGGAGTGGCAGCATCATGTTGTGGGGTTGTTTTGCTGCAGAAAGGACTGGTGCACTTCACAAAATAGATGACATCATGAGGAAAGAAGATTATGTGGCAATACTGAAGTAACATCTCAAGACATCAGCCAGGAACTTAAAGCTTGGATGGAAATGGGTCTTACAAATGGACAATGACCTGAAGAATGACTTAAGGATGACAAAGTCAATGTTTAGGAGTGGCCATCACAAAACCCTGATCTTAATCCTCTTGAAAACTTATGGGCAAAGATGAAAAGGCCAGTGCAAGAAGGCGACCTACAAACATGGCTCAGTTACACTAGCTCTGTCAAGAGGAATGTGCCCATTAGCCTACCAACTATTGTGAGAAGCTTGTGGAAGGAGATCAAAAATGTTTGACTCAAGTCATACAGTTTAAGGGTAATGGTACCAAATACTAATGAAATGTCATTATCCTGGCACTTGGCAAATATAAATATTTTCGGTTCCTAATTGACCTAAAACGGGAAAGGTTTATTGTGATTTAATGTCAGATAGTGAGAAAAATCTGCAGATGTGTCTATTTAGATATTGTATGTAAACTTCTGGTTTCAACTGTAAGTTGAAGGTCAAGAAACCTATATCAAGAAACCTATATCACAAATAGCACAATGTAAATCAGGACATTGCTAGAGATTATTTCATTGAAAACTTACAAAACCCTACTGGTCCAACCTTCCCCAACTTCATTGACTGCAAAGATTCAGCACTAGATAGGATTACGAGAATTCAACTGGGTCACCTGTCCTCAGAGCTGGGGGATTGGGAGGTCACCAACAAGCCACTTTGCCTTGGCCTGTAATTGAGGGCCATGGCAGAAAACTGTCCATATGTATGCGGGGAAAGAAGAACTTGCAACGGCTCAGCAAATCTGTCCTCAATGTGGTGGTTGTGTACTGGTGAGTCAAAATGTCCTTATCCAAGGAATGACTGCTCCACTTGAGAGAGCGGTGGACCAACACTTCCCACTCACCTCAGGGCCAATACAAGCGGTTTATCTTGTATCTGTGAAAAGTTATATATAGTTATACACATCCAAACCCATTGTGGGAAGTGTCCTGTATGGATCATTTTTTCCTAGATGGATTGATCATTTGTAGACGTATTGATCTCTTCTTTCCATGCAACGAGAGATAAGAATGAAGTGGCAGTTTTTGGAAGGGCAATGCCCCTGGGTGTCTCAGCAAGCAGACCACCATCACTTATTACCAGATCATAAGGCGTTCTGATGAAAAAACCCTTTAAGTTTTCCCATATAGGTCCATGTAATTGGTGTAATATACTTACCGTTTCCTTTGATGGTAATTCTTGTTGCTCCGTTAATGCTGCCAACATTTGGCATAATCTGCGAGACGATGACTTGTCCACCTGTGAGGAAAATCAATGATAAGGAAACGGGTTCAGTGGGAGAAAAAACAGGCCGGACTTGTTTTACATGGGTCTTTCTTATCTTTCTGTTTGATCTGAAGATAATTTTACATTTTCTTTTCCTTGTTTATTTATGAAGTTTTGCTTTAGATGAAATACGTCTGTGCTGGAATTCAGGGTGAAGTGTTATAGAAAGGTCAGTGATACAAGATACAAGGATGCAGAAATATCTTACCACATGTCCTACACAGCGGCAGGGCACATGCATCCATCCATGCCATCAGCGACTGCACCTATATCTAATATATAAAGCTGAGTGTATGTATGTGTTTGTTTGTTTGTTTGTTTGTATGTATGTGTGTGTGTGTGTGTGTGTGTGTATGTTTGTATGTATGTATGACCGCTATAGGAATCCGCACTGTCACATTTACAATTACAAAATTTTGCACAGCCGCCTCATTTAACTCAGTGAACATTATAGACTATGTTTTGAGACAGAGAGAGACGGGTAGAGAGCGAGACAGAGAGACAGAATGAGAGAGAGACAGACAGGGAGAGTGACAGACAGAGAGAGAGAGATAGACAGAGAAACAGACTAAGAGACAGACAGAGAGAGTTGGAACCCTAATTTATTAGATATTTATGGCACATTCCATAATTGTCTATGATGAGAATACCTGTTTACTATAACATTATAGTTGGTAGCACTGGACAACCTATCGCTCAGAGGACTTGGTATTTAGGGCAATCTCCCACTAGAGGAGTTGCCTGTTCAAAACCATAGATTCTGTTAGTCAGTTTGTTCTGTCTAGTCAGTTGTCAGGTCACCTGTCCCGCCTGGTCCCTTCTTGTCCTGTACCTCATTCCTAGCCCATTCAGCCCATTGGCTCCTGGGTCCACCCTATCCTGTCCCTTACCTGGTTCCCAGCCCGTTCAGCCTATTGGATCTCGGGGCCAGCCGGTCCTGTCCCATACCTGGCTACCAGCCCATCCTGCCTGTTGGCACCTGGTTCCAGTCCTGTCCTGCCTGTACTTGGACTCTGTCTGCCCTGTTGGTACTAGAGACTCTGCCTGCCCGTCCTGCCGGTACCTTGACTCTGCCTGTCCGTACTGTCTGTGCTACCTGCCTTGATCCACCCTGGTGGTCCCCGTCTACACTTGAGACTCTGTCCTGCCTGCTTCTCTGTCTGCCCCTGTCCTGGAGGTCAGCTGCTACAGTCCCAGTCCTCTACCCCATGGTAGGGTAGGCCCGGGGTCTCCCTGGGGTCCATTGGTCCACTTCAGCTTGCGGCAGTACTATCCAGGTGGCAGTGAGGGTGATAGTAAGTTTTTAATCATGAAAAAGAGAAGAATTAACTGGGTGGAAGAGCAAAACGAGCAATTGTAACTAAACAGTGCTATATAACAAGATAATTGCATTATATTAAGATGATAACACTTTTGAAGGGAGTGCTTCTTTAAAGAAGACCTGTCAATTGCCATAAATATGTATTTATTTTATCTAGTGTAAATGCTGCTGTTGGCCTGAATTTGGCACTATTTTTCCTTTTGTTCCTCTGCCTCTTTATTACAAAGATATGACTCCATCCTCCCTTTATGTAAATCTGGTCTTGATAATCAAGTGGGAGTAGTCTTCACCTATTCTGTATGTGCATCATCTGTATGTGCAGTATATAAAAAAACCCCTATATTTATATGCAGGGAAGAGATAGTCTCAGCAACAGAGAGTTCCAGGAAGAAAAGAAAAATAATGTAAATTCTAGGAGAAAAGTATATGCCCCAGGTAAAACATGTAAGTAACAGGTCCTCTTTAAATGTATGAGTGTGTAATAGTTTGTTTCTTAGCAGGTGACCAGACAAGCACATTTTCATCAGACAAGTGGGTGTGCTTATTTAAATTGAGATAGGTAGATGCCAGATACATCTGATGCTGCTTATCTACAGCAGATAAAACCAATTATTGGATGGTGAGATACTCTCAGCTACTTCCTTAGAAGAATTAAGAGCTTTGCAAATCATCAAGCATCATGTGCTTTTCCGAAATAGCACCAAACATCTTATTATTTCTGAATAGCATTAATATAATCTATGTAAAGCCACTTACATGTAATGTGAATGCATCCATAGAAGAGAAGTACTGACAGCAACATGGTGCCAGCAGTCGCCGCCCACCACCAGCCGGAGCTGCACAAAAACAGAACAAACAGAAAGATGACAGTGATACAATTCACTCATTATAAAGTGAATTGATATTCAGTTATATATTTCAATAATATATTTCAGTAACACTTTCAATGTGTTGCACGGTATTGGTTTTGTCACACAGTGTCTGGCTTAAAACAAGCTCAGGCATCAACCAGCTGTGCTCTTGTTAGTAATTGGGCTTGCAAGAGTTAATTTCTGCTAGCCTGTAGATTACTGTTTGAGTCACATTTTGCAGGAGACCTATCACAGTCGCCTCCACCCTTTTTAAGATGGTGGAGCCTGGTCTCCCATGCAATGGTAGCTTTATACGATCCCCGTCCTTGTGCTTTTATATCCAGTTGCTGGTAAACTGTGCTGTGCTGTGGAAATACTCTTGTCTATTAGTTCCTTCCTTCCTCAAGTTTCCTCCTGATTACATATTTCTGACAAGTAGGAACTGCACAGATGATCGAAAATCATCCAGCAACTGGGGAGTTCAGGCTGCAGCAAGAGACAGGAAGTATCCAGTAGTGACCCAGGGGATGCTGGGAAGTGGTGAGTGTGTATTTGCCTCTCTGCAAAAGGAAAGAAATGTCTGTTTGTCTCTCTGCAAATATGGAGCAGTGCTCAGAACGTGTAGTGTATGTATCCTAAGAAGAGTCAAGCTACAGAGGCCAGCCAGTCCAGGAAAGAGACTGTGAGGAGTGGAGAATAGGCAGTACTGTTCAAGAGCTAAATCTGTGCAGCAGAAGGATAGTGGAGAGAAGTGATTGAATACAGAATCCACCTTTCCCACCTCACCTCACTGCATGATAAGGTACAATGTTCTGCTCTGTGTACATCCATTGTGTAAGGAGAAAGACTTTGTGTAAGGAGAGAAGATATTCTGTGAACAGACTGTCATGTATGTGATTATGGAAGCCCTCTGTGAAGATTATTAAAGTCTTCCATCTACTACTGCCTGCAACAGTGTTATATAACAGAGTGCTTGCTGGAAACTGTTACATCACCTCATGTTTAGAAGATGCTGGTTAAGCATGCCCTGATTTAATCCTCCAAACTTCCAAAGAACTTATGTTTTCTTTGCCTAGCCTCCCTATACAGAGTGGCGGACATACAACATATTGTCTATAGCTCTGTGAGTGATTGCTGTGAATTTGAGTTTTTGTTTTTTCCTGTCTGCTTATTTGTGTGGGATTAATCACTCCTATCCTGGCCCTTTCCTCGGTGGAGGGAGAGGGGGCCACTGGACCACAGTTGTTCAGGACTCAGGAGCTAGAGCAAGGGAGGGGCCCCAAACATCATCACCTTCAGATGTACCTTTGGAATCAGGGTCAGCGAGGGTTCCCCTAGCCTGAGGGCCAGTTTAGGCTCCCCTGTTCCTAGTGATCCTATCACACCCTGTGACAGGGATCACAATCAATAATGGAAATAGAACAATAGTCATATACTGTCCATGTATAAAACTGACATCTACGTATCTCTACTACTGTTTAACTAATTATACAATCTCATTATACTAATAATTTTACTTCTCGAGTGTTAATATATTCTGCAACACTTTACAGTTCAGAGTAGACACTTTACTGAAAATACGAGACATTACAGAGTAATTCAACAATTCAAACCAGAGGAGTAAAGGTCCTGCTCACAATCTTACAATCTTTAAGGAAATAGGGGAGAAACAAAGAGTGAGATTAGAACTTTTAGGGGATTTCAGTAGTATCAGTGATTTTGGAACACAAAGCATAAAAAATGCTTGCAGATATAAAGTGCTACTGAGTGCATGGAGGGTGTGGAGATGTGATAGAAAGGACCAGATTTGGAGGAGAATATAAAAAGAGAGAGTGAGGAAAAGAGTTAGATTAGTGAGGTGATAGTCCAGTCTAAAAAAATGTGTTTTTAGAGCATACCTAAAACTGTGGATACTGGGAATTAACCAGATTGTCTGGAGTAAGGCATTCCAGAAAACTTGTGCAGAACGAGAAAAGTCTTGGAGGTGGGAGTGGGAGGTTCGTATTAGAGAGGATGTTAGTCTTAAATTGTAAGCTGAATGGAGCTGACAGGTAGGGGGATAGAGATGAGGGAGAAGATGTAGGGTGATGCAGAACTGTGGAGAGTTTTGTGGGTGCAAGTGATAATTTTATACTGTACTCTGTAATGGATGGTCAACCAGTGCAGTGACTGGCACAGGGTGGAGGCATCTGTGTAGCAGCTGGACAGAAATAGGACCATGGCTGCTACACTCAGGATAGATTGGAGAGGGGAAAGTTTAGTTGGAGGGAGACCAATTAGTACAGACTTACAGTGGTACAGGCAAAAATTAATTAGAGCAACAGCAAGAGTTTTCTCAGTTTCAAAGGTTAGAAAAGAGTGGGATCTGGAGTTGTTTTTGATGTACAGGTGACATGAAAGAGTGAGTGATTGGATATAGGAAGTGAAGGAGAGATTTGAGACAAATATAATACCAATAGGGAGGAAAGACAAGAAGGTCAGTTTTGTAAAGATTAAGGACGGCGTCACACGGCACGATATTTCGTGCGTTTGCATGAGAGATCACACCCGCCCCTGTCGTTTGTGCGTCACGGGCAATTTGTTGCCCGTGGTGCACAAAGTCATTAACTCCCTGTCACGACGTCGCTCTGGGCGGCGAACATCCTCTTCCTGAAGGGGGAGGGACATTCACCGTCACAGAGATGTCACACAGCCGCCAGCCAATAGAAGCGGAAGGGCAGAGATGAGCGGGACGTAACATCCCGCCCACCTCCTTCCTTCTGTATTGCCGGCGGGACGCAGGTAAGCTGTGTTCGTCATTCACACGGAGTGATGTGTGCTGCCTCGGGAACGATGAACAACCGGCGCGCTGAAGGAGGAACGACATTTTGAAAATGAGCGACGTGTCAACGAGCAACGATAAGGTGAGTATTTTTGCTCGTTCACAGTCGCTCGTAGCTGTCACACGCTACGATATCTCTAGCGATGCCGGATGTGCATCACAGAATCCGTGACCCCGACGACATATCGCCCGATATATCATAGCGTGTGACGCCGCCCTAAGTTTCAGATAGAGCGAGGATATGATGTTAGAGAGACCCTCAGGGGCAGGGTCCTCTCTCATCCTGTAGACTGTGAGCCCTCAGGGGCAGAGTCCTCTCTCATCCTGTAGACTGTGAGCCCTCAGGGGCAGAGTCCACTCTCATCCTGTAGACTGTAAGCCCTCAGGGGCAGGGTCCTCTCTCATCCTGTAGACTGTGAGCCCTCAGGGGTAGGGTCCTCTCTCCTCCTGTAGACTGTGAGCCCTCAGGGGCAGAGTCCTTTCTCCTCCTGTAGACAGTGAGAACTCAGGGGCAGAGTCCTCTCTCATCCTGTAGACTGTGAGCCCTCAGGGATAGGGTCCTCTCTCATGCTGTAGACTGTGAGCCCTCAGGGATAGGGTCCTCTCTCATCCTGTAGACTGTGAACTCTCAGGGGCAGGGTCCTCTCTCATCCTGTAGACTGTCAGGCCTCAGGGGTAGGGTCCTCTCTCCTCCTTTACTAGTCTGTGCCTTGCATTTTTCATGATTATTGTACTTGTCTATGTATGTCCCTTTTCACTTGTAAAATGCAATGGAATAATTTGCGCTATAATAATAAATAATAATTCTAAAAAATAAGAAGACAAGATCTAAAAATGCATTAAAAAATGCGACAAAACCATGATTTTTTTAACATCTTTCCTGCCAAGAGACACATTTTTGATGCAGAAATGTCTATAGAAAATACTTAAGGTGTGCACATGACCTTAGGATAGGTCGTCAATTGCAGATCAGTGAAGACCTGAAACCCGGCATCAGCACCGATCAGATTTATAGTGGCAATGGGGGATGGCTATGCTGCGGTGGACACCGTTGCCTTGACACTCCAATTTTGGCCAGTTTATGATACCAGTTGTCTGATGAAGGCCACCTAGTGGCTGAAACATCACATGTTTAAGACTATTTTGGAATAAATTCTATGAAAATTAACCTTTTAGAGTGCCTTGTACCTATTTGACTTCTTTCCATCCAGACTGATACTGGAAATATCAGACGTGAAAACAAACTATCTAGTCTGGATCCAGGCGGTTGCAAACAAACAGAAATGAGATTGGTGCTCTTGTTTGTAGCTTGCAGAGCATTGTCTAAATTACATGCAATTGTAACAATCAGATTTTCTACATATTAATCAAAATCACCGGAAGCAAAAAGAGTTAATATTTGTGCCTCAAAATTTCAGATAATTTACAGAATACAAATGAAATCACTTTGGACAGACAGCTATTCATATACATTACATGTACTCCCCATACCTCTGTCTCCAGAACACTGCGAGCTCAGGTGAACATTTAATAAATGAAATCCAATGAATGTCCCATCATCTTTCATGTGCGATCTGTTTGCAGAGCGAATCCATTCACACAATGCAGCAGTCACTTCTGTATCGCGGCTGAAAGTTTCTCATTCTGATGACGCAGAGCTGACACTTCTGCTGCTTTTATGTGACTTATCTGTTCCAGAATTATGTGAAACATCTTTCAGTACAATTGTCAGGTTTAGATCTCTTCAGCTCCCCCCCTAGTGGTGGGAAATATTCACTGCAGATTTAGAATTCACAACCTTGTTCTTCACAGATTAGGTCAGGTACAATTGCATCTCAATAAATTAGAATATCACCTAAAAGTTAATTTATTTCAGTAATTCCATACAAAAAGGGAAATGGATATATTATATAGAGTCATTACACACAGAGGGATCTATTCCTATATATTATACTAGCTGTACTACCCGGCTTCGCCCTGGTTAATAACTGTTGTCAACAAAATAGAATGTATTAACAAAAAATGTATTCTGCACACAAATACCACAAAACAAATAGATAGAAATATAATTAGTAAAAAGCAAAAACTAAGCTAATAGAAGCATTTCACAACATATATTTCAACACCACAGATATTCCACACAGATTTAACTAAATTGGCCAAGTAATGTGCTCCATCTGTCTCTTTCTCCGTCTGTCTCTTTCCAGGTCTGTCTCTTTCCAGGTCTGTCTCTTTCCAGGTCTGTCTCTTTCCCCGTCTGCCTGTCTCTGTCTGTCTCTTTTTTTGTCTGTCTCTATCTCTCTGTTTCTTCCCCCATCTGTCTCTTTCTAGGTCTGTCTCTTTCCCAGGTCTGTCTCTTTCCCCATCTGTCTCCCTGTCTCTTTGTCTGTCTTTTCCTGTCTGTCTCTTTCCCTCTCTGTATGTCTCTGTCTGTCTCTTTCCTTGTCTGTCTCTATTTCTCTGTCTCTTTCCCCGTCTGTCTCTATCAAGGTCTGTGTCTTTCCCCATCTATCTTTGTCTGTCTCTCTGGTTGTCTCCTCCTTCCCTGTCTGCCTGTCTCTGTCCCTGTCTGCATGTCTGTCTGTCTCTTTCCCCATCTGTCTCTTTCCAGGTCAGTCTCTTTCCAGGTCAGTCTCCTTTCAGATCAGTCTCCTTCCAGGTCAGTCTCTTTCCAGGTCAGTCTCTTTCCAGGTCTGTCTCTTTCCAGGTCTGTCTCTGTCTGTCTCTTTCCCCGTCTGTCTCTCTCTGTCTCTTTCCCGTCTGTCTCTTTCACCGTCTGCTTGTCTCTTTCACCGTTTATCTCTGTCTGTCTCTTTCCCTATCTGTCTCTATCTCTCTGTCTCGTTCCCTGTTTGTCTCTAGCTCTCTGTCTCTTTCCCTGTCTGTCTCTCTGTCTGTCTCTGTCTGTCTCTGTCTGTCTCTTTCCAGGTCTGTCTGTCTCTCTCAATCTGTCTCCCCACCGACATCTTATTACCTCACATATAAGCACATATAAGCTTCTTATACTATGAATGTCTTTTGTTCCGATAGCAACCAATCACAGCTCCTACTAATAACCTGTAGTTCCAGGCTCCATTTACTTTAATGGAGCCATGTTTTTTGGAGAGTAACTGTAAAGCGCAGGGTTACATTTTCCTGTCAAAACATAGTCTACGACGTTCCCTGGGTCACATGAGGTGTCTGCAAAATTTCCTGATTGTAAATGCGACGGTGCGGATACACTTTTCGTTTCACTTTTTGCCCATTATGTAGATAGGGGCAAAATTGATTGGTAAATTGGAACGCACTGGCCTAAAATTTCGCCTCACAACATAGCCTATGACGCTATCGGGGTCCAGACGTGTGAGTGTGCAAAATTTTGTGGCTGTAGCTGCGATGGTGCAGATGCCAATCCCGGACATACATACATACATACACACACACACACACATTCAGATTTATATATTAGATAGTCATTACACACAGAGGGATCTATTCCTATATATTATATAGAGTCATTACACACAGAGGGATCTATTCCTATATATTATATAGAGTAATTACACACAGAGGAATCTATTCCTATATATTATATAGAGTCATTACACACAGAGGAATCTATTCCTATATATTATATAGAGCCATTACACAAAGAGGGATCTATTTCAAGTGTTTATTTCTGTTATTGTTGATGTTTATGGCTTACAGCCAATGAAAACCCTAAGTCATTATCTCAGAAAATTAGAATATTACGGTATATAAGATCAACTAAAAAAATTATGTTAAACTGAAATGTTGGCGCCTACTGAAAAGTCTGTACAGTAAATGCCTCAATACTTGGTCTGGGCTCCTTTTGCATGAATTACTGCATCAATGTGGCGTGGCATGGAGGCGATCAGCCTCTGGCACTGCTGAGGTGTTATGGAAGCCCAGGTTGCTTTGATAGCAGCCTTCAGCTCGTCTGCATTGTTGGGACTGGTGTCTCTCATCTTCCTCTTCACAATATCCCATAGATTCTCTATGGGGTTTAGGTCAGGCGAGTTTGCTGGCCAATGAAGCACAGTGATACTGTGGTTATTAAACCAGATATTGGTAATTTTGGCAGTGTGGACAGGGGCCAAGTCCTGCTGGAAAATGAAATTTTCATCTCCAAAGCTTGTCATCAGAGGGAAGCATGAAGTGCTCTACAATTTCCTGGTAGACGGCTGTGCCGACTTTGGTCTTGATAAAACACCATGGACACCAGCAGATGACATGGCTCCCCAAACCATCACTGATTGTGGAGACTTCACACTAGACCTCAACACCTTGGACACTGAGAACAGTCCAGTTCTTTTCTCCTTGGCCCAGGTAAGACACTTCTGGTGTTGTCTATGGGTCATGAGTGGCTTTACAGAAGGAATATGAAAGTTGTAGCCCATGTACTGGATATCTCTGTGTGTGGTAGCTCTTGAAGCACTGACTCCAGCAGCAGTCCACTCTTTGTGAATCTCTCCCAAATTTGTGAATGACCTTTTCTTAACAATCCAATGAAGGCTGCGGTTATCCCGGCTGCTTGTGCACCTTTTTCTACCACACGTTGTCCTTCCACTCAACTTTCCATTAATATGCTTGAATACAGCACTCTGTGAACAGCCAGCTTCTTTAGCAATTACCTTTGGTGGCTTACCCTCCTTGTGGAGTGTGTCAATGACTGCCTTCTGGACATCTGTCAAGTCAACAGACTTCCCCATGATTGTGTAGCCTACAGAACCAGACAAAGGGACCATTTTAAATTCTAGGAAGCCATTGCAGGTGTTTTGTTTTGTGTTTTATTCTAATTTGCTGAGATAATGACTTTTGGGTTTTCATTGACTGTAAGCCATAATCATCAACATTAATAGAAATAAACACTTGAAATACATCCCTCTGTGGGTAATGACTCTATATAATATACTATATGCGCTTCCCTATTTGTAATGAATTACTGAAATAAATTAACTTTTTGATGATATTCTAATTTATTGAGATGCATTTGTATGTGAATACAGAGGGTGCAAATCATCAAGGACGGCGATTCTCTTGCTGATCTTGATGAAGGGGTGTGTTGGAGCAGACACTCCTGAGTAATTAAAGAGAACCTGTCACCAGGTTTTTTCCTTATAAGCTGTGGCCACCACCAGTAGGCTCTTATATGCAGCATTCTAGAATACTGTGTAAAAGAGCCCAGGCCGATCTGTAGAACATAAAAAACACCTTTACAATACTCACTTAGGGGGCGATCTGGTCTGATGGGTGTCACTGATCTCGGTCTGGCGCCTCCTCCATGTTGTACGATCGCCGTCCTCCTGCCCAGCCCCATATGCATGGCGCGTCCTACATCATCCACACAGGCCGTCATTGCTATCCTGTGTGGATGAAAAGCAGACTTTGATCTGCCTGCCTGATGTCAGATCAAAGTACTGTAGTGCCTATGTGCAGGTGGTCTTTGACCTTTACTCGTGCCTGCGCATTACAGTACTTTGCAGATCAAAGTGTACATGAGCAGGAGCGCAATGGAGGCCTCTGTGTGAATGACGCAGAACCCGTCATGCACACGAGGCTGGGCAGGAGGACAGTGATCGCACAAGATAGAGGAGGAGCTGAAGCGAGAGCAGTACACTCATCAGACCGGACCACCTCCAAGGTGAGTATAATGAAACTATTTTTCATGTTATACAGAGAGACCTGGGCTCTTATATACAATACTATAGAATGCTGTTGTGGCACCCCTGAGGCTTCAGTCACCACAGGGTACTGCACCTCACTTAAGGTGCGGTACTCATCCTGGTTCCAGACGAGGTCAGTACCGGCTCCACTTACACAAACTCATACACACAACCAGGTTGCCCTCCCAACTGGGGACCGGGCTAGGGTCGGGTTTTAAGGCAGTCACCAAACATGGGGGCAGCCACCCACTAGTGACAGGGACCCAGGGGAGGAGCAGCCACCAGGGGGAGTGAGGAGCAACACAACAGTTAGGAATTTTCCAGCAGGAGAGGAAGGGAGTGGACGGGGTTTACCGGTGGCTCTGGCCGAGGGGAGAGCTTAATTGCTCCCTCGGGATCGGCGCAGTTCAGGGTGCAAAGCCCTAGGGGGAACCATACTTCAGGTTGGATAACCAGAATCTTCAGGACGGAGTGATTGTATGTCGCTCTGGCCACCACAGTTCCTGGAGCACAGTGCTAGAGAGGGTCCGAAGCCGAGATCTAGGTCATGCCCCACCGTGGACTCACTGCACCTGCATACGGGACAAAAGTAACAACTTTTCAAGAACCAGGGTCCCCAAGTAGCTTCAGGCCACGGGATCCATATCTAAATGCGTAAGCAGGAAGGACCAACCGACCACCATATTGGGTCCGACCTCCAATGGATCCGGGATCGACCGGAACCCATCACAGCGGTGACCAGTACTCCGGGAGCGACAACCGGGTTATCTAAAGGACTGTGAGTAAAACACCTGGAACCGTAGAGACTGTGTTCTCCTCTCCTTCCCAGCGCCCCATGTTTTGGCGCCAACGACCACAACTCCCCTCCTCCTCCTCCCTGGGGCCTGCTCCACCTGTGGGGAGCAGAACCATCTTGGCTGCTATAACCATCCGCCCCAGAGAACAGCAACAGCAGCGGTGGCTAATTCACTGGCTGCATACCGCAGGTGGCGTCACGAGACAAATCCACAACTTACCCCCATTATCCCATATCCCATCCACCATCCATCCTCCATCACCCTATCCATTTTATTGTACGCCTCGGGGCCATGAAGCCGGGCAAGGGCCACCCGTGACAACCCCAAACACGACATCATTATGCTCGACGCTGAGTAGAATTAACCCCTTGCCCCGTGGCTGCTACACTGTATATAAGAGCTTAGTGGTGGTGGCCGCAGCTCATAAGGGAAACAACTGGTGACAGGTTCCCTTTAAGGGCGGCATGCCTCCTAAATCAGGCCCGTAGTCACATGTGCTGCTATATGGTCCTTATTACAAATCTCACTCCAGTCTAGTAAATGCTACCACTCCTTATGAATTTGACAATCGGGGTCTGATCTTTTCAAAGCTTTTGTGCCGCCCCTGCAGCCGATCGAACCGCTTGGGTCTGGGGGTGGTGATTACTTGTGGCTCGAGAGCCTCCGGATAAGGGGGTTATTTACAGGGGAGATGTATAGTTTGTGACGCCACCCGTGGTGTACGGTAATTGGGAGGACCGCCGCTGCAGTTGGGAGTACCCGGGGTGATGGAGTGGGGCAGCAATATGACGTTACCCTCCACAGGTAGGGGTAGGCCCCGGGACTCTGGATAGCGATAAGGGGTTGCAGTGCAGGGGTCAGTCGGGTACTCACTCAGCAGTGAAGAAGACACTGACAACAGGGTAAACCAAGTCTCTGGCTGCCGTTGCCTCTCAAGGACAGCTCGTCTGGATCCCGTCCCCTGCGGCACTGCTGGTGGTCTGTAACCTGCCTCCTGGCACAAAAATTTTAAATTGTCCATTGTGGCCCGGTAGCTTGGAGCTATCTGGGCACCACTCCCCACTGTGGCTAAGTGAAGGAGCCTGCTCTTAGGCCTCACGCTTGGGATTTCAGTGGGCCGCTTGCTAGGAAAGCCTTATCCCCCTCATTGCGCTAGTGCCCCGATTTTGGAACTGGTGGGAACAGTCCGTAAAGGCCCTGTCCTCCGCAGGTTAGTTGCCGAGTCGCCTGAAGCTTCTCCCCAACCTAGGGTCCATGTACCCCGACATGCCTTCGGTCCCGGACCGGTGATAGGACCCGGCTGCTGTCCGTCCTCCTCGACGGGTTCTAGGCACCTAGCCTCAATCCCCTGCGACCGGGGGTCCTTCCACTGGCTCACCAGGGATTAGAATTTACATGATTTTGCGGCTTCCAGGGCCAACTATCCCAGTCCAGCAGCACCCCACTTTTGACGGCCACCCACTTTCAGGAGATAGCTACAAGCTTGGGAAGCTGAACAAGCACAGCAACCATACATAGTCAGGCAACCAAGTTGTCCCAACCTGGGTTCTTTAAGTGAATTTGTGGCCTCAGTGTTTAGCAGTGAAGCAGTTCTGTGATCACCCAGCTGGAACCATGCATTATAGGTTGAAATCCTGTAGCATAAATGAAGTGAAGCAGTTCTGGATCCTCCAGCTGGAACTGTGGATCCTAGTCTAAAGTCCTGTAGAATATGGCTCTGGTGACAGGAGCAAGGCCCTTTTCATACCTCTCAGTTCTCATTTCAGTTTTCAGGGTATTGTGTCTTACAGGATTGGTGGGAGATGGCTGTTCTCTTATTAGTCACTAGTTCAATTCATCTGCATAATTTTCCTTTGAATTAGGTAGTCAAAATGGCTGAGGCAATCTGCAATTAACAGACAATAGAGCTCCAATCAGTCTGACATGAGACAATGGCTAACTTCTCTTTAGCTACCAAACAAAGTAACCATACATCTGGCCTAATTAAGAACAGATCACCCTTAAAGCCGCTTTACACACTGCGATATCGGTCCCGATATCGCTAGCGTGGGTACCCGCCCCCATCTGTTGTGCGACATGGGCAAATCGCTGCCCGTGGCGCACAACATCGCCCAGACCCGTCACACATACTTACCTGCCCAGCGACGTCGATATGACCGGCGAACCGCCTCCTTTCTAAGGGGGCTGTTCGTTCAGCGTCACAGTGACGTCACAGCTGCGTCACTGAACCGCCGCCCAATAAAAGCGGAGAGGCGGAGATGAGCGGGACGTAACATCCCGCCCACATCCTTCCTTCCTCATTGCTGGCGTGTGGCAGGTAAGGAGAGGTTCCTCGTTCCTGCGGTGTCACACGGAGCGATGTGTGCTGCCGCAGGAACGAGGAACAACTTCGTTACTGCTGCAGTAACGATTTTTGAGAAGGGACCCCCATGTCACCGATGAGTGATTTTGCACGTTTTTGCGACGATGCAAAATCGCTCATAGGTGTCACACGCAACGGCATCGCTAACGCGACCGGATGTGCATCACCAAATCCGTGACCCCAACGAGTTCGCATTAGCGATGTCGCAGCGTGTAAAGCCCCCTTTACTCAATTGTCCAGACGCTGAGTCATCACATACTATTTTATTGACATGCACTGTTGCTATGTATTTACTTATCTTAGGGTATTTGCTAATTTTTGCTTTTTTTCTAGGGTTTTGTTGTTTATTGGAAAGTGTGAACAGGCTCCTACACATTGCATGTATACAAATTTATATTCCAAGTAATTTATTTCACCTCAGTTCTGGTACTGTGGACTAAACTGTGTACTAAACAAGTTAAAGACTAAAATACTGAATATATCCAAATACACAAGGAGGAAACTGAAAACCAGTAGTCTTTGTCACTGGGACTTGGAAGAATACCAGCTAACACCAGAGAATAGGTTTTGTTGTGAAGGGTTCAAAAGAATTATTAAGTCTAAAGGCCTCGTTACACGCAACGATGTAGTAACGAAATATCGCCAGGGTCACGGATCCCGTGACGCACATCCGGCATCGGTAACGACGTTGTTGCGTGTGACAGCAAGGAACGACCGTTAACAATGGAAAATGCTCACCTTATCGTCCATCGTTGACACGTCATTCCTTTTTAAAAAATCGTTGATTGTTGAGGACACAGGTTGTTCGTCGTTCCCGAGGCAGCACACATTGCTACATGTGACACCCTGGGAACGACGAACTACAGCTTACCTGCGGACGCCAGCAATGTGGAAGGAAGGAGGTGGGCGGGATGTTACGTCCCGCTCATCTCCGCCCCTCCGCTTCTGTTGGGCAGCCGCTTAGTGATGCCACTGTGATGCGGCACGGATCGCCCCCTTAGAAAGGAGGAGGTTCGCCAGCAACAGCGACGTCGCTAGGCAGGTAAGTCCGTGTGACGGCTCCAAACAATTTTGTGCGCCACGGGCAGCGATTTGCCCGTGATGAACAAACGACGGGGGCGGGTGCTTTCACCAGCGATATTGCTGCGTGTAACACCCCTTTTAGAATAATTATAATCTCTCTGAAGATTAGTAAAGGAGACAATGATTTAGGTTAAATTACAAGTGGACGGCGGAGATTTAGACGGATAAGGAAGATGCGTAAAAAAGACAATTTGAGAAAGGAGGTATTACCACTTGTATAACGTGCTACAATATATGGGCCCGACAGGTAAGGGGGGGCTCACTGCTGTTTTAAACAATAGTGTGTAGTCTAAAAAAACATTGCCAGCACCCTGCTGTCATAAAAAGCACAGAACCACATATAGTTGTTGCACAATGTCTTTCGTTGTCCAATGTCCACCCTTAATAAAGGAGGAGTAAAAAAATTGTTTAAAAGAACAGAGAGTCCTCAGTGGTTGATACCTTTTAATGGAAAAGGTTAAAAGGTATCAACCACTGAGGACTCTCTGTTCTTTTAAACAATTTTTTTCTCTACTGGCTAACACGGTACAAAGATATATTTTACTTGTATCATAAAGGAGGAGTGACAGGAATAGTCCTCCTGATAGACCCAGAGATTGGCACAATTAACAGTAAGTTTAGAAAGGTTAGGTTTGGTGATGCTCGATGTGTAGAAATTGGGTTTAGTTTGAGTAACGAATGATTTTTTAAATGTCTCATCGCTCATGAGAAATGTCTCCAATTTATAAAGTCTACACCAACTGGTTGAGCATGAAAAGCCACCACCACCGTTTTCCTATCACAGACCTTAAAAACTTGTTTTAGCAACTTTGCACAATCTCTTTTTGAGAATATGAATTTTTGGATGTATATCCATATGCTTTTGATTTTTTTTTTTTTTACATATCCCTGTGCCTTTACAATAACCCCACTCGCATATCAAGGAGTTTAAAAGTTTGTGAACTCTTCAGAATTAATTCTATCGAAATCTTGGGGAAGGACCTAAAGCGCTGTGGGGTAAAAAAACCCAACATAACAGACTTGAAGCTGTTTTCTAAGGAGAAATTGGCTACAATTCCTCCAAGTCAATGTGCAGGGCTAATCAAACATTACCAGAAAGTATTAGATTTAGTTACTGCTGCACAGGGAGGTCACACCAGATGCTGAAAGCAATGGTTCACATACTTTTGCCACCAACAATCATGGGATATTGGTTAATTGTATTCATTAATAACAAAAAACAACATACAAGTCCATCTCAGTGAATTAGAATATCATCAAAAAGTTAATTTATTTCAGTAATTCAATACAAATAGGTAAACGCATATATTATATAGAGTCATTATACACAGAGTGATCTATTCCTATATATTATAGAGAGTCATTACACACAGAGGGATCTATTGCTATAGATTATATAGAGTCATTACACACAGAGGGCTCTATTCTTATATATTATATAGAGTCATTACACACAGAGGGATCCATTTCAAATGTTTATTTCTGTTAATGTTGATGATTATGGCTTACAGCCAATGAAAACCCAAAAGTCATGATCTAAAAAAATTAGAATAATTACCACAAAACACCTGAAAAAGCTTCCCAAGCGTTTAAAATGGTCCCTTAGTCTGGTTCAGTAGGCTACACAATAATGGGGAAGACTGCTGACTTGACAGATGTCCAGAAGGCAGTCATTGACACACTCTACAAGGAGGGTAAGCCACAAAAGGTCATTGCTAAAGAAACTTAATATCCACAGAGTGCTGTATCCAAGTATAGAAATTTGAGTGGAAGGATAAAGTGTGGTAGAAAAAGGTGCACAAGCAATTGGGATAACCACAGCCTTGATAGGATTGTTAAGAAATGGACATTCAAAAATTTGGGGGAGATTCACAAGGAGTGGACTGCTGCTGGAGTCAGTGCTTCAAGGGCCACCACACACAGACGTATCCAGGACATAGGCTACAACTGTCGCATTCCTTGTGTCAAGCCACTAATGACCAATAGACAATGCCAGAAGCGTCTTACCTGAGCCAAGGAGAAAAAGTACTGGACTATTCTCAGTGTCCAAGGTGTTGTTTTCAGATGAAAGTAAATTTTGCATTTCATTTGGAAATCGCAGTCCCAGAGTCTGGAGGAAGATTTGAGAGGCCCCAATCCAAGCTGCTGAGGTCTAGTGTGAAGTCTCCACAATCAGTGAGGTTTGGAGAGCCATGCCATGTCTGCTGGTGTAGGTCCACTGTGTTTTATCAAGACCAAAATCAGTGCAGCCGTCTACCAGGAAATTTTAGAGCACTTCATGCTTCCCTTGGCCGACAAGGTTTTTTGAAGATGGAAATTTCATTTTCCAGCAGGACTTGGCCCCTGTCCACACTGCCAAAAGTACCAATACCTGGTTTAATAACCACAGTATCACTGTGCTTGATTGGCCAGCAAACTCGCCTGACCTAAACCCCATAGAGAATTTATGGGATATTTTTAAAAGGAAGATGATACACCAGACCCAACAATGCAGATGAGCTGAAGGCTGCTATCAAAGCAACCTGGGCTTCCATAACACCTCAGCAGTGCCACAGGCTGATCGCCTCCATGCCACGCCGTATTGATGCAGTAATTCATGCAAAAAGAGCTTCCCGCAAGTATTGAGGCATTTACTGTACAGACTTTTCAGAAGGCCCCAACATTTCTGAGTTTAAAATCATTTTTTCAGTTGGTCTTATATAATATTCTAATTTTCTGAGATGACTATTGGGTTTTCATTGGCTGTAAGCCATAATCATCAACATTAACAGAAGTAAACACGTGAAATAGATCCCTCTGTGGGTAATAACTCTATATAATATATAGAAATAGATCCCTCTGTGTGTAATGACTCAATATAATATATAGGGATAGATCCCTCTGTGTGTAATGACTCTATATAATCTATAGCAATAGATCCCTCTGTGTGTAATGACTTTATATAATATATAGAAATAGATACCTCTGTGTGTAATGACTCAATATAATATATAGGGATAGATCCCTCTGTGTGTTATGACTCTATATAATATGTAGGAATAGATCCCTCTGTGTGTAATGACTCTATATAATATATAGGAATAGATCCCTCTGTGTGTAATGACTCTATATAATATATAATGGTAGATCCCTATGTGTGTAATGACAACATAATATATAGAAATAGATCCCTCTGTGTGTAAGGACTCTATATAGTATATAGGAATAGATCACTCTGTGTGTAATGACTCTATATAATATATAGGAATAGATACCTCTGTGTATAATGACTCTATATAATATATAGAAATAGATCCCTCTGTGTGTAATGACTCTATATAATATATAGGAATAGACCCTTTGTGTAATGACTATATAATATATAGAAATAGATCCCTCTGTGTGTAATGACTCTATATAATATATAGGAATAGATACCTCTGTGTGTAATGACTCTATAAGATATGCGTTTCCCTTTTTGTATTGCATTACTGAAATAAATTAGCTTTTTGAGGATATTCTAATTTATTGAGATGCACGTGTATCAGAGTTGAAGCTGTTTTGTAGGGAGGAATAGGCCAAAATTTATCCAAGTCAATGTGAAGGACTCATCAAAATAAAAAGTACTACAAACTATTAGATGTAGCTATTGCTGCATAAGGAGGTCACAGCAGACACTGCAGTCAAAGGGTCACATACTTTTGCCTCTCACAAATATGGGATATTGGTTCATGTTACTGATTAAAAAACAAACAATATAACAGAGTTGAAGCTGTTTTATAGGGAGGAATGGGCTAAAATTCCAAGGGTTTTTTTGCTGGACTAATCAAACATTAGCAGAAACTATTAGATGCAGTTATTGCTGCACAAAAAGAATCACATCAGATGCTGAAAGCAAAGGTTCACACACTTTTGCCATTCACAGACATGTGATATTGGTTAATTTTACTCATAAAATGACAACATCTAATATATTCTAACGTATTTCTCATCTTAGCTTCTCTTTATCGGCTTTTCGGACTTGCGTAAAAATTTGATTAACTTTTAGGTTAAATTTATCCCTAAATATAGAAAATTGTGAACTTTCAACCACCACTGATGCGAACGTTATTTTGTTTCCTTATCAGTGTATGGGTATGTCACACAGTTATATTTTTAGCCGATGTGTTGTCTGTATCTGCAATGGACCACGGACACCGAGCAAACAGACCTCAAGTCCATGCGAGAAAAACATGACAGTGTGCGCCAGACCCGTCCAAAATAGACGACACCTGCTGCACTTTTTCATAAATGATTAGTACACAGGAAAATGAGAAACTTTGTAGTATATATCATTATCCACTTCTCTCTTCTTGGACTGATCAATCTCAAAATTCTCAGTTCAGGCGTAAAATTTGTCTTTCCATTGCTGAGATAGGAGATGACAGTTGGTGCTCATAAAGTTCTATGGAGAAGTGTATCTGTTATTTCAGTAGCCCAGGTAGAAGTCAGTAATATAATATAATAATTGCTTTCATTATTTTTAAAAGTTCCATTAAAAAGTATAACCAGGTCACATTTTCTTGATGGAAAGGTCAATTAATTAATCTCATCCTTGGCAACTAACAGACATTGCTATAAACAAAGGAAATTAGGTTTCTCCAGCGACACATGGATCTGCTGGCAAACAATAGACGTGGGTGGGTTTCCAATCAGCAAGATAAGCAAAGAGCATCAAACTCCGTGAAATTCCTTCAGGACATATTCACACGGTGAGGCATTAGCTGCAGAATCCCCAGACAGGAAAAGGTGAAACATTACAGGTCCCAAAGTCTCATAACAAAATTCAATTGAAACAGACAGGTTATTACAGTTATCACTATTGGCAGTCGAAACTTAATATCCATTAATATTTACAGTATATACAACGATAGTAATATCCATACACATTGTGTGCAGGTATTTGTCATCAATGAAATAAGAAAACACGATCAGTCAATAGTTATATTTACCAATGTTTTATCAATGTTGAAAAAAAACTTACAAAATGAAATATCTCTATCTATTATCTAATTATCTATCTATCCATCCATGCATTCATCCATCCATCTATATTTTCTAATATCTATCTATCCATCTATTTATCTTTCCATCTAATATCCATCTATCTAACTATCTATCTATCTCTCCATCTATCTATCTATCCATCTATCTATGCTTCTATCTATCTATCTATCTATCTATCTATCTCTCCATCTATCTATCTATCCATCTATCTATGCTTCTATCTATCTATCTATCTATCTATGCTTCTATCTATCTATCTATCCCTCTATCTATCTATCTATCTATCTATCTATCTATCTATCTCTCCATCTATCTATCTCTCCATCTATCTATCTATCTATCTATCCCTCTATCTATGCTTCTATCTATCTATCTATCTATCCCTCTATCTATGCTTCTATCTATCTATCTATCTCTCCATCTATCTATGCTTCTATCTATCTATGCTTCTATCTATCTATCTATCTATCTATCTATCTATCTCTCCATCTATCTATCTCTCCATCTATCTATCTATCTATGCTTCTATCTATCTCTCCATCTATCTATCTATCTATCATCTATCTATCTATCCCTCTATCTATCTATGCTTCTATCTATCTATCTCTCCATCTATCTATCTATCCCTCTATCTATCTGTCTCTCCATCTATCTATCTATCTATCTCTCCATCTATCTATCTATCTATCTATCTATGCTTCTATCTATCTATCTATCTATCTCTCTCTCCATCTATCTATCTATCTCTCCATCTATCTATCTATCTATCTATCTATCTATGCTTCTATCTATCTATCTATCTATCTATCTATCTCTCTCTCCATCTATCTATCTCTCCATCTATCTATCTATCTATGCTTCTATCTATCTATCTCTCCATCCATCTATCTATTATCTATCTATCTATCTATCTATCATCTATCTATCTATCCCTCTATCCATCTATCCCTCATCATTGGTACCTCCATGCTCCTAATTACTCACCTGGCCGTGCTCCTATGTCAGTGAGCAGAGTTTGAGGTTATCAGAGATGCCGGTGGGTGCCTTCTTCTCCCGGCAGACTGTGTGACTTTGCCACCTTCCTGTCTGTATTTATATTGCATCTCCCCGTGGTAACTGGCTGACACAATGACCGCTTCATCTCATTCATGGAATTTGCCATTGTCATAGTGCATCTGACGTCTACCTGCTGCTATTCCTGTAACAAACTTACAATTAACTTTTTCTCAGTACACAATGCTCAGTTATTTCCCACTACTAATGTCCCCCGCTAATACCGAGCCATGGACCTTCACGATAAAAAGGCAACATGAGTCCAACAAGAAGACTGATCTTTTCCAATAATATTGGCAATGTCATGGTACATTCTGATGGAAGACCTACAGTACGTGCTACATCACAGCCACCAGGTTATCCTGAGGTAAAAGGAGTAGAGATGAGTGGGCAATGGAAGTTCGGTTCAGCAGATTCAGCCGGACTTTAGATAGAGCTCTGTTTTAGACCCGGACTTGACCTGAACCCCAATGGAAGTCACTCATTGGGTGCCACCATCCATAAAGAGATCACTTCCGGGGGCAGGCAGGGAGGGCTTTTCCATTTTTTGGGAGGGTACACACTACATCAGATCACACTGTTGTTACCCCTAGTGCACACCAATCAAACACTGCAAGCAGCTCGACCTGGACTGAGCACTGAGCGTACCCAAGCACAACGATGCTCATGCAAGTGGTCAGCATACGTAAAACATCCAAACTATGAATTCAACTCTATTTTTTCTCTAAAGTCCATGTTTGATACGAACACAGGACACAAAACCTCGGGTTCACTCATCTAATAAAGAGGTATCATTACAGCAGGTAATAGGACTCATTCAGACTTCGTTGAAAACTGTCTGAGATCAGACTGCAACGTATGGACTGGCCACGGCTCTCCCAACTGGAGTGTGACAGCTTTGCATATTTCTATGAGGCTGTTGGAAGACCCACCGTCAGTCTCTGTATTAGCGGTCCAGGAACTAATGAGCCCTAAAGGATGCCGTCGTACCCATGACCTTAAAACTGATGTCCTCCTGACCCATATGTGAAGACAACTAATTTAAATTATATTTGATATTTAGGGTTCCTGTTATATATTTTGCATTAGGGCCAAGAAATGTGAAGCAATTTTTCCATAAATGAATAGGGAATATGACAACTTGGACCTCTCAAGAATATAAATCCCAACACCTTAATGTGAATGGAGCAGTAGACAGCAAGACCACCTCTCTATTCATTTCTATAGATCTATGGGAGTGGTACTGAGGTTGTGTGACCACCCCTCCGATAGAGAAAGAATGGAGTATTGATCTTGCATGTGTGCTATTGCACCACAGATTATGGTGGTCCCATAGTCATAGGTGTGAATGGATCGGTAGAGAGTATGTACAACCACTATTCCATTCACTGTCACACATGCTCACTCTCGCCATTCCTGGTGACTTGTCTTTAGGTTCCTCCATCTAATTACCCTGTGAACTATGCCACCTTGGTTAAAGCTATAGCTCTACAATAATTAAGGGAGCAATTAGAAATAAATAAGAGCAAAAACTGTCCACTCCTGACCTGGTCACAGGTCCTCTTTTTGTTCATTGAGGTTTGGCATTCATTTACGCGTATCTCTCTAAATTTTCCAACACAGCATTTCCATTGGATTGAGGTCTTGACTTTAGCTGGTCCATTACAACTCCTAGATGCTGTTCTTTTTCATACATTCTGATCTTGATTTGATGCTGTGCTTGGAGATCATTGTTCCGTTGAATGACCCAGTTTTGGACTAGCTATACCTTTTGGATAAATGGCCTCACATTTTACTCTTGAATACTTTTGTATGTAGAGGAGTTCATGTTAACCTCCATGACTGCAAGGTGATATGCTCTATTTTGTTTATGTCAAACGTGTCCCCTTTGGTATAATTTTTTCAAAGTTCCAGAAGTCTTGTGGTTTGTTCAGAAGCAATTTTTCAGACTTCAGCCATGCTGTCATGTTCTTTTTAGAAAGAACAGGCTTCCAAACAATTATACTTGTTCAGTTTTTTCCTACTATTATAAACTTGAATATTTAACATGCTGAGACCTTTAGAGTCTGATCTGTAGCTCTTTGTTTTTTTACAATTTATCTGAGCATTTCTTGGACTGAATTTGGGATAAATTTCCTGGAATGTCTACTCATGGAAAGATTTTCTATTGTCTTCAATGTTTTCCATTGTCTTCAATGTTTGCAGTCAGATGCGCCCCAGCCTGTGTGACAGCATGTCTGACTGCTTGCAATAACAGACCCTGTCTGTGGGTCTGTAGCAAATAAATAAGTTGGCATAGGGCCCCCCATATTAGCACAGATAAAGCATACGGCTATAGGCTGCAGGTCCCAGCTGTGTAAATTATCTTGGCTGTGTATCAAAATAAGAGGAACTGCATGCAGCTTTTTTTTTTAATTATTTAAATGAACCATTAAAAAAACTGTGCATGCGCCCCCATACACCAAATTTTGATACCCAGTCATGATACAGCCCTACAACTGGGGACTGTTATTCTCAGGCTGGGGAGACCCATGGCTATTGGGCCCCCAGCCTAAAAACAGCAGCCTGCAGCCGCCCAGGATTGCCGCATCCATTAAATGTGACAATCCCAGAACTTTACCCTGCTCTTCCCGATTGCCCTGGTGCAGTGGCAATCGGAGTAATGAGGGATTAATAACAGCTCACAGCTACCACTAAGCCCTGGATTGGTAATGGGAGGTGTCTAGGAGACCCCCTCCTTAATAATCTGTAAGTGAAAAAATAAACACAAACACCGAAAAAAAATAATTTTATGGGAGAAACACTTAATTTTCTGGAACAATTTCAGTGGTGCCAACATAATAATTCGGCCATGACTGTAATAACTTTCAAAAGGTCGCTTCATACAATGGAGTTTATTTGTTTCTTTATGTATATGATTATGTCTGCCTCTATTTGTGGTGTTTATACCGGTCAAGCACCTACTAGTTACTGTTATCACTTCATGTATTACTCACTTCGTGGAAATGGGGGATCCTTAGCAACCCAAATGCTTATTACTGTATATAGATTACATTCTGTAAACAAAGCGAGTACAATACATAATTGAACCTGGAGTAAAGGCACAAGTAACTATTAAGACAAGGAAATTTGTGGTAAGTACGTTACCGTGTTTTGTTAGTTAAAGGGAATCTGTCATCACTTTGAGCTATTTAATCCATTAATATGGGCATACAGGTTATAGATTGCTGGGAACAATCATACCTTTATACTTCATAGCAGGTGGCTTCTTGTTGAAAAACCATCTTTGATTCCATTAAGTAAATGAACTCTTCCAGACTATAGGGTGGATGTTAACATGAAGATAACGCTGCCTCCGTACTTCATTAGCCTAGCTATCTGTTATGCTCACCGAGCGAGCAGGGATGTTAGTGAACCCACTGGGCCACAACACACAGAAAACCCAGAGCGGGTTAACTACGGAACCACACCTAGTTTTCTTCAGAGCCCCTGAGGGTGAGGGTGTTATGCTGCAGGTGTGAGACTGGGTGTCACTCGGGAAGACTGGTGCTGTGACGGTTCACCCCAGGGATATGGGTGCGATAGTCTCTACTATAAATAATGGCAGCAGCAGGTGTCGATACTTCATGGCAGCAGGTATTGTCGTTGGCGGCCGGTGTGGCAGCTTCTAGCGGCAGCAGCAGGTTACTTATAACAGCAGCAGGTTGTACTCATCCTTCTTATTCCTCCAAACATAGCTAGAGGAGTTGATACCAAAAAGTTCTATGTTGGTCTAATCTGACCACATGACCTTCTCCCATGTCTCCTCTAGATCATCCAGATGGTCATTGGTGAACTTCAAATAGGCCTTGACATGTTCTGGCTTGAGCAGAGAGACCTTGCGTGCCCTGCAGGATTTTAATCCATGACGGCATAGTGTGTTACTAACTGTAATCTTTGAGACTGTGGTACCAGCTCTCTTCAGGTCATTGACCCAGTCCTCTCATGTTGTTTTGGGATGATTCCTGATCATTCTCTGAATCATCCCTACTCCATGAGGCGACATCTTGCATGGAGCCCCAGACCGAGTAAGACTGACAGTCATCTTGAGTTTCTTTCTGTTTCTAATAATTGTGCCAACAGTTGTTGCCTTTTCACCAAGCTGCTTGCCTATTGTCCTGTGGCTCATCCCAGCCTTGTGCAGCTCTACATTTTTTTCCCTGGTGTCCTTAGACAGCTTTTTGGTCTTGGCCACGGTGGAGAGGTTGGAGTATGATTGACTGAGTGTGTGGACAGGTGTCTTTTAAACAGGTAACGAGTTTAAACAGGTGCAATTGAAACATATAATGAGTGCAGAGTAGGAACTTCTTAAATAAAAAATAACAGGTCTGTGAGAGCCAGAATTCTTGCTGGTTGGTAGGTGATCAAATACTGAGTTCATGTAATAAAATGCAAACTAATTATTTCAAAATCATACAATATGATTTTATGGATTTTTTTTATTCTGTCTGTCAGAGTTGACGTTACCAATGGTAAAAATTACAGACCTCTCCATTCTTTGTAGGTGGGAAAACTTACAAAATCAGCAGAGGATCAAATATTTATTTTACCCACTGTAGATTCAGGAGTGCCAAGGATAGATGCAGCCCTCAGGGTAGAGCAAACATTATCTAACGATTTGTTTTTGTTGTTTGACGTCTTGCTCTGTAATGCTTCTATTTGAACTGTTACTGTTATTATTGTCAAGTGGTTTAGTATTATACAATGAACATAATGTCTATGTAGGTGTACACTGTTAGTTTAAATCCTAACAAAACATCAACTGTATAATAAAATCCTCTAAGTAGTTGGTAGCTCGGTCTGCTCCGTGCATTTCTTCTTTCTTTTTGGACATCTTGAAGCCTTGCATCAGATATGACCTACCATAACTACTTCTGTACAGAGAGCTCTATGTGTTGAAAGAATGGTAAATAAAATGGAAATGGCCTCGATTCATTATTTGCATGTTTTTTAAAGTTATTTTTGTCTTGTCTTTTTTCTTGTTCTGGAGGATTTTGCACCAAATTCTTCAAAATTGGGTGCAGAATGTTTGATGAATTGACACAAAGTCAAAGATGATTATTATTTGCTCTTTTTTACTCTTTAGTGCACAAGGTTTCCCATCCTTTTAATACATTTTACAGTATTGTTCATTAAATTTAAATTGTGGGGGAAAAAAAGACAGATTTTGTAATTCACTATGATACTGGAATCTAATTGAGCAAAAATTTTGCAACATTCTGAAAAAAATAGTCTAAAACATCTTGTTAACAAAAACCACAGCCATAATGACTTTAGAAAGAAAAGAACAGACAAAACAAAACAAACTTTAAAAAAGATTTACAAAAACAATAATGAATCAGACCATTGTGTTTGAATGCGAAGGTCGAGTAGCGATGGAGTGGGCTACATGGCCACAGAAAGGATCCAAGAGAGATCACATCTCGAAAAAGACCTGAGATATTCCAGAGCCAAATGGAAGATTGTGGCCACCATACCAAAGGATACCAAAGACCAAATGCCATCTCCAAAGGAACCCAAAAACGGAATTCCGTCTCCAAATGAACCCGAAGACTGAATACGAGTTGCCGATACCGACTACAGAAGAAACTCAAACACCAAATACTGAATACTAGATGTTGATGGTAAAGCACTGAAGACCAAATACCAGTGAGAGATGCTGACGGTCAAGTACCAAAGACAGAGCATACGACCCATTGCAGAATCTGAGTGAGTTGGGCTGTTACTTCCTACCATGATGTATGGTATTAAAGTTGGACTTGTGGAGTGGTAGATTGTGTTACGGCCATGTTAGACCAAGCTTGCTGATCAATACATAGATATATATTGAGTTACTAACGTAAAAGTTTCTGTAACAGAAGCAAGGGTGACACTGATACTCCCTGACAGAAAAAACGGAACAAAATTAACGTTATTAAGGCTTCTTACTTATTGTTGTAAGAAACTGAGTTCAGAAGTATTGCATATACATCTTGTATAATCCTGATTGTACTGCTTATGATTTTTATTTTTTAATACAGCTAATTCTTTGTTTCTGTAAAATAAATAATTTTTGTTAGGTCATCCCATAGTCACCTTTACTGCTCCGTTGCATCTCACACTTGTTTTACATTTGGAGTAGTCAGCAGGATGCAACGTTACAGCGTAGACATGGTGGACAAGATGATGACCGAGTCCGAGCATTCCCTTGGGGGCTAATGTTAGCAACCTACCAAAATTTACAGGCAACAACGACTGAACAGCATAATCAATAACAAAAAATATGGCTAGAGCAAGGACCAGATGAATAATCCAAACATATTAATAAAAATATCAAAATGTTTATTAAGAAATATAATAAAATGACATAACACAATAAAATACATAATGTAGACGTCAAGGAGGAGTAAATAGTAAAAAACTCCTGAGGGCAGAGACACAATTAACACTGGGTGATTATATGTAAATTACCGGCCACAAGTAAGACAATGAGCAAGTAACAAATAGCCTATCTGTATAAATGGTTTAAACTCCATCAACCGCATATAGATGGGTGAATATAATACACAAATGTATGCCTATACAAACATCAGTGTCAGATATTATCCTTACACCAACAGGTTAATGTGGCCCAGACTAGCTTACCCATATTGGAGGCCCCCGCACGCAATCCATGTTGTGCAAGTTTCCTATGAAATCTGCTTTACAGACGGAGATGGCCATGGTGACTTTAGAAGGAGAGGCCTGACAGATGGTTTTGTGTTTGCCAACCATGAGACCGTTATACAATTGATAAAATAATTAGAATCTTAGAGGACATACATGGTGGAATTAAATTCGAATCTTAGAGGACATACATATTGTCACCACTGACTTAAGTGATTTGCGCATACGTAACGGTGGCCCAGGAGGTGAATGCTCTGAAGGAAGTGACAGCCCAAGTCACTAAATATACAAATGGAGAACACCAGAGGCTAAGGGTACCTTCACACTTTAGCAATGCAGCAGCGATCTGACCAGCGATCTGACCTGGTCAGGATCGCTGCTGCATCGCTACATGGTCGCTGGTGAGCTGTCAAACAGGCAGATCTCACCAGCGACCAGTGACCAGATCCCAGCCAGAAGCGACGTGCAAGTGACGCTGCGCTTGCACGGAGCCGGCGTCTGGAAGCTCCGGACACTGGTAACTAAGGTAAACATCGGGTATGGTTACCCGATGTTTACCTTAGTTACCAGCGCACACCGCTTAGCTTAGCGTGTGCAGGGAGCAGGAGCCGGCACTAGCAGCGTGAGAGCTGCGGAGGCTGGTAACGAAGGTAAATATCGGGTAACCACCTTGGTTACCCGATGTTTACCTTGGTTACAGCTTACCGCAGGCTGTCAGACACCGGCTCCTGCTCCCTTCACATTCAGGATTGTTGCTCTCTCGCTGTCACACACAGCGATGTGTGCTTATCCGCGGGAGAGCAACAATAAAAAAACGAACCAGGGCTGTGTGTAACGAGCAGCGAAATCACAGCAGGGGCCAGATCGCTGCTCAGTGTCACACACAGCGAGATCGCTAATGAGGTCACAAAAAACGTGACTCAGCAGCGATCTCAGTAGCGATCTCGCTGTGTGTGAAGTACCCCTAAGACCGCTAGACAAGGTGCTAAAATATCAGCTAGTTGCTAGTTTAAGGGATCCCTACCTGAGACAGGCCTTGAAGGAATGTTTACTTTGTGTAACTCTAGTATGAGCTTTCTGGAGTTTGGCGCGGAAGCTACGGTTTGAGTGTGAGAGGTGCCAGCTATGACAGATGTGGTCCAGTGTTATGAAGTAACCGCCTCAGGCTTGTCCCATGTTGATCCAGACTGGGCCCGGAAGTTGCAGCAGGAGACATGAGAAATCAGAGGAGACAGAATGCCGAATACTTGACGACTAAGGTCAAGCACTGAAGACTGAATACCAACTACAATATCCAAAATAGCAGTTGCACTCAAGTAAAGGGAAAGAGAAAAAAATAAGAATGTGGATGGTGAACATTGAAATATAAATATACATTACTGCCAAGAAAACATTTTTTTGAAAAATATGAGTTATTTAGCAAATATAGGTGGCCAAATTTACTTGTGCCCAGGACCATGTCAAGGTGTAACTCTCATCTGGGTCCTACTTTATTTCTATGCCTCTCTTGTCCAAACTGACCTTTTATATGGGCTAGAATACAGCCTGCAAAAGGAATAACTGGGACGAGTGCACAGACAAAGGACATGACTCCATAATACAAACTAGAAAAAATTGCCAGCACTTCCTAATCTCATAGTCTGAACTGGTGCATACTGAACATGACATACAGTGCCTACAAGTAGTCTTCAACCCCCTGCAGATTTAGCAGGTTTGATAACATGCAAATAAGTTAGAGCCTGCAAACTTCAAACAAGAGCAGGATTTATTAACAGATGCATAAATCTTACAAACCAACAAGTTATGTTGCTCAGTTAAATTTTAATAAATTTTCAACATAAAAGTGTGGGTCAATTATTATTCAACCCCTAGGTTTAATATTTTGTGGAATAACCCTTGTTTGCAATTACAGCTAATAATCGTCTTTTATAAGACCTGATCAGGCCGGCACAGGTCTCTGGAGTTATCTTGGCCCACTCCTCCATGCAGATGTTCTCCAAGTTATCTAGGTTCTTTGGGTGTCTCATGTGGACTTTAATCTTGAGCTCCTTCCACAAGTTTTCAATTGGGTTAAGGTCAGGAGACTGACTAGGCCACTGCAACACCTTCATTTTTTCCCTCTTGAACCAGGCCTTGGTTTTCTTGGCTGTGTGCTTTGGGTCGTTGTCTTGTTGGAAGATGAAATGACGACCCATCTTTAGATCCTTGATGGAGGAGCGGAGGTTCTTGGCCAAAATCTCCAGGTAGGCCGTGCTATCCATCTTCCCATGGATGCGGACCAGAAGGCCAGGCCCCTTGGCTGAGAAACAGCCCCACAGCATGATGTTGCCACCACCATGCTTGACTGTAGGGATGGTATTCTTGGGGTCGTATGCAGTGCCATCCAGTCTCCAAATGTCACGTGTGTGGTTGACACCAAAGATCTCGATCTTGGTCTCATCAGACCAGAGAACCTTGAACCAGTCTGTCTCAGAGTCCTCCAAGTGATCATGAGCAAACTGTAGACGAGCCTTGACATGACGCTTTGAAAGTAAAGGTACCTTACGGGCTCGTCTGGAACGGAGACCATTGCGGTGGAGTACGTTACTTATGGTATTGACTGAACCCAATGTCCCCACTGCCATGAGATCTTCCCGGAGCTCCTTTCTTGTTGTCCTTGGGTTAGCCTTGACTCTTCGGACAAGCCTGGCCTCGGCACGGGTGGAAAATTTCAAAGGCTGTCCAGGCCGTGGAAGGCTAACAGTAGTTCCATAAGCCTTCCACTTCCGGATGATGCTCCCAACAGTGGAGACAGGTAGGCCCAACTCCTTGGAAAGAGTTTTGTACCCCTTGCCAGCCTTGTGACCCTCCACGATCTTGTCTCTGATGGCCTTGGAATGCTCCTTTGTCTTTCCCATGTTGACCAAGTATGAGTGCTGTTCACAAGTTTGGGGAGGGTCTTAATTAGTCAGAAAAGGCTGGAAAAAGAGATAATTAATCCAAACATGTGAAGCTCATTGTTCTTTGTGCCTGAAATACTTCTTAATACTTTAGGGGAACCAAACAGAATTCTTGTGGTTTGAGGGGTTGAATAATAAATGACCCTCTGAATAAACTTTTCACAATTAAAAAAAAAAAAAAAAGAAATAACATTCTTTTTTGCTGCATTTCACACTTCCAGGCTGATCTACAGTCCAAATGTCACAATGCCAAGTTAATTCCGAATGTGTAAACCTGCTAAATCTGCAGGGGGTTGAATACTACTAGTAGGCACTGTACAATATTCAAAATAGCAGTTGCACTCAAGTAAAGGGAAAGAAAAATAAACAAGAATGTAGATGGTGAACATTGGAATATAAATATGCACTACTGCCAAGAAAACATTTTTTTGAAAAATATGAGTTACTTAGCAAATAAAAGTGGCCAAATTTACTTGTGGATAGATACCACGTCAAGGTGTAACTCTTATCTGGGTCCTACTCTAATTTCTATGCCTCCAGGCATTAGGCCTAGTAAGCTGATAGATACATACTGTGTTTTTCCAAAAATAAGCCCTCCCCAAAAAATAAGACCTAGCAGGACTTTTCAGCATTTTCAGCGTAAGGCTTAAATATAAAATCTACCCCTAAAACAAGCTCTAGTCGTGGTTTAATAATGAAGTGTCCATGCAGTTAAAAAAGTTAAAGAATACTGCAGGACACTTCATTATAGAAAGCAGACACCTCCCAAAAGACCCTTCTTAGTGAGCTGGTCATTTCATCTAGTGCTTCCCATGGCTGTCCTTATTCAGATTGACGTCTGTTGAAACATAGTGAAGTTTTAATATTAGAGAGTGTAGGTACTGTCCTGATTAGGTACACCTTGTCGAGGTGGGATGGCTTTACACGTTTTTGATCAAAAACAGTGTTTAAAAGTCCCCTATGTTTATTTATATGCATTATGCTTTTATTTTAGTTACAGCAGGGTATATGTTTGTATTATTTTCATCTTTGGTTTTTACCCCTAAAAGAGAGAAGAAAGGTGACCAAAGACCCCACAATCATATTCATCAGGCGCTGAATGGGAATATCTGCGGAACGCACACCTACACACATCAGATCACACACACACTCATCACATTGGGCTATACTGATTGCTTCTGGCCGGCAGAGAATCCTGGGATGCAGTGCAGTGGAATACATAGAGGACCTGCGGTGGAATATCTTATTTTTGGAATAAAACAGTAGGTACATACTGAGTAACTAATGTAAGAGTTATTGTGACAAGAGCAGGGGTGACACTAATGCTCCCTGACAAAAAAAAAGTAACAAATTTAACACTATTAAGGCCTGTTAGTGTTGTAAGAAACTGAGTGTAGAAGTATTGCTTATAAACTTATATAATCCTGTGTCGTGCAGTGTTCAGCATTGCACTCATTGGGTGTCATAGCAGCATCGGACTCTGTTCACACTGCAGAGTCTGACAAACAGCCTGGGATCACTTAGTTGCACAGTCTGGTTCTGGTTTCACTGCTCTCCAGTACAGCAGTAGTTAATCCCTGCTGGCTTGTGATCATCTGCTTGGAGGTCAGACTGCTGATCACCACCATCTGCCCTCACCCTTTATAAGGTTGCATTTTTTCAAGTTGCGGTTCTATGTGGTGTGTATGTGTGACGCCCTGGACTAGCCAGGTCATCCCAGGTAGTCCCACACACACACAGGCCCCCCCTCCCTTAGTAAGGTGACAGCAGCCAAACTACAAAACCCTTGTCACCCCCCTCCGGGTTTGATGTTCACACCAGGGGGCGGAGCCAGGCGGTTGGCTCCGCCCACCGAGGAGTTCACAGGCCCTGAGGCGGGAAAAACAGTGCAGTTCCCCGTAGGGAGCAGAGGAGTAGTCTAGTCTTGACAGTGGAGTGAAGTTCAAGGGCAGACCTGCATCCAGGTCTGCCATAGGCTACATCTGGTGTCTGGGTTGGAGCCCAGTCACCTCTGGCAAGGAAGCAGACGGTGGTGTCCGCCTGCAGGAGCTGGGATTACAGCCGGTGGAACCGTAGGGACCGGGGATGGACGGTGGCCCGCCGGTACCGAACCGGGAAACCGATTGGAAACCGGAGCACCAGGAGGGGTTCTCAGACCCAGTACGAGGCCCAGAAACAACCGGGCTGAGTCAAATCAACTGATTGAGGACTGGACTTTAGGACCTTTCCCACCTAAGACCCGACTGAAGACAACAGCCCAACCATAGGGGTAAAGCCACCGCCAAGGAATGGAGACCCGAGGGGCCAGAGTCTGCAGGCAAAGAGGGCTCTCCCGACACATATCAGGCCGGGGAGTAGACTACCATTGCTCAGGCATAGGAGTCGTGATTTCTACTTAAGTGAGGTGCAGGAGAAAGGCGGAAACCACCAACCTCATAAGGGGAAAACTGCAGCCGGCTGCGGGCACCGTTCACCATCTTGTTTGGTTTACCAGAGACTCCAGCGTGTTTATCATAGTGAGTACACCAGTGCCTTCGGGCCGCGCACCGCGCCGCACTGACACCCCAGCACGCATCCATCTCCTCGCCTCAGCACCTCCCTCGGGCCCCCGGTACCATCACCCCCCTACCCATGGAGGGGGGCAACACCAAGCTGCGCAACACCGTCCCCGGGAGCCTAGTCAACGGCAGCGGTGGTGTCCATCCATTCACAACAACCCGTGGGTGGCGTCACAAACTTAAATCCCTTACAAACAACCGCGGCTCCGGCCCTTCCCTTGGTTACCTGATATTTACCTTTGTTACCAGCGTCCGCCGCTCTCACACTGCCACTGCCGGCTCCCTGTTCCCTGCACACATAGCCACAGTACACATCGGGTTAATTACCCGATGTGTTCTCCACCTACGTGTGCAGAGAGCAGGGAGCCGGCACTGACAGCTGAGAGCGGCGGACGCTGGTAACGAAGGTAAATATCGGGTAACCAAGGAAAGGGCTTCTTGGTTACCCGATATTTACATTGGTTACCAGCGTCCGCAGAAGCCGACTCCTGCTGCCTGCACATTTAGTTGTTGCTCTGTCGCTGTCACACACAGCGATGTGTGCTTCACAGCGGGAGAGCAACAACTAAAAAATGGTCCAGGACGTTCAGCAACAACCAGTGACCTCACAGCAGGGGCCAGGTTGTTGCTGGATGTCACACACAGCAACATCGCTAGCAAGTTGTGCCTCAGCAGCGATGTTGCTAGCGATGTTGCTTAGTGTGACGGTACCTTTATCCCTTCAGTGCGGGCAGTACTCGTACATTTATTGTCAGTGTGTTACCCGCTTTAGTGCACATAATCATTACTTACTCTAATACTTACTTTACATAGTTTAGAGTCTTAGGATGAAAAATAATTGATTGGTTTCTATATGTTACTTTTAGATATAGTCATGGCCGAAAGTGTAGGTGACGCGCCCGCCGGGTCTTGGGTTACTCGCTACCGGGCCGTGGTGGTTATCCTGGGTCACCATGGTGGCCTTGCGAAGTTCCGTGACCCTGTCTGGTGTCAATAAAAGGCTTGGGATGGGGGTAGTTGTTCATGACACCACCTGTGGTGTGCGGCCAGTATGAGCCGCCGGTGCAGGTGCTTCTCTCTTCTGGGGCGGATGGTGACGCAGCTCGGGTGTTTCAGCTCTCCACAGGCAGAGCTAGGCCCCAGGGAGGATGATGGTGGTAGTAGTCTATGGCGCCGGGGAGTCTTATACTGATTTAATAGATCCCTGTAGTGTAGAAATACGCAGCCTGGTTTTTGTTTATTCATGTTAGAAGTTTTGGTGCAATATCCTTTTTTGTGCAGCAGGGCGGGATTGTGAGTACGGTCTTCAGCTCATAGCCCCTCCGTGTTTATACTAGCCTCTTTGTTTTCAATTTTGTGCTAGCATCACCCTTAGCATTCATCTCTAAACAGTCTTCATCAAAATGGTGCCACGGGTGGCGCATGTGTAATAACCTGCAGGTAACGGGATACGCAAGGACTGCACGGAACCACGGGGGTTAATCAATGCAAATTTAATAATGTATTGCACAACACAGGTGGAGGAAAAGTGAGGGAAGGGAGCACAGCAGTAGAGATAATGCAATATACATACAACCACTTTGAATAACTTGTCAAGGGTGGGAAGCCTCAGATTGTACTCCCAAAAGCAAAACACAGGAAATCCTTATTAAACAAAAAAAACGCAGAGTCCTTGTTATCTTACTCGTATAACACAGTGCAGAGTCTTTTCCTATCTGTCCCTAACTAAAGTAGTGTGCACACTTAACTGCAGATTTCAGCGTGGGGTACCTCGTCACCGTTGGGGCCCGTATTCCGCCGGCAGACACCTCTAAAGTTCAGTCTTTGTCCCGGATCTGTAACTTGTACGTGCTGGCTGGCTCCTCGCTCTCCACATCCAGCCTCTTTGGATCTGTAATTTGCACGTGCTGTCTGGCCCCTCGCTCCACATCCAGCCTCTTTGGATCTGTGTCTTGGGGGGGACACCTCGCAACACTCTAAGGTACTTGGACCTCGGAAAACAGGGCAGACTGAGGCCTTCTATCTTACAGCCCACTCGAGCACGCTCCTCTCTGCAAAACACAGCCACATGTAGACTCCTCCTCCTCCTGTTCCAGACTGAAACAAGCCACTCGAGCAGCAGGACTTTTGCCCGCTGTTCTCTGTTTTGACAGCAGGTGGCAGCATAACACAAGGAAGTCCACCAAACAGTCTTTTAACCTATATATATATATATATATATATAAATGTTAACAGGTCTTACACATGTGAACACAGTGAATAAAATATCTCAAAAACAATAGTGCTATCGCACTTTTTTTGCAATTTTTCCGCATTTGGAATTTTTTTGCTGTTTTCCAGTACACTATATGATAAAACTTATGGTTTCATTTAAAAGTACAGCTCGTATCGCAATAAAATGAGCCCTCACAAGACCGTATTGACTGAAAAATAAAAAAGTTACGGTTCTCGGAAGAAGAATTGCGAAAAATAAAAATGGAAAGAGAAAAATTGGCCGATTATGAAGGGGTTAATATTAGTCTTCATAGTAGGAAGGACCTCGGAAAACAGGGCAGACTGAGGCCTTCTATCTTACAGGCCACTCGAGCACGCTCCTCTCTGCAAAACACAGCCACATGTAGACTCCTCCTCCTCCTGTTCCAGACTGAAACAAGCCACTCAAGCAGCAGGACTTTTGCCCGCTGTTCTCTGTTTTGACAGCAGGTGGCAGCATAACACAAGGAAGTCCACCAAACAGTCTTTTAACCTATATATACTGTATATAAATGTTAACAGGTCTTACATTTCCCCCCCTCTTTAACCTCGGCCGCCCCGGCCGATACACTCCTGAGGCACTCTGCAAAGGGGCACACGGTGGCAACTCCTGCCCTGCTTCACAACCTGTTGCTTGGGAACCAATGTCGTAAAACAGGATTCAGTGACAGAACACACAAATTCATCTGCCAAGTACCGATCAGGGGGAATACCAGCATTAGCCTGCTCAGTCCGGCGTGGCACCACAGCTAACTCACCAGACGTCGGCGCCGTATCAGGGAGTACAGTATTCCCGTCCCCATCTCTGGAGATTAGTGACTCCTGCTCTGCAGGGGTGGCACCTGTGTCTTGAACGGATGGGGGTGTGGATCTCTCCCAGTCTGCTGGGTTGGTCGGGGCCTGCCACCATTCTTCATCGTCAGAGCCCTCTTCAAAGGTAACAGGAACAGGCACGGGCACCGTCTCTGAGGTACTTTGTCTGGTCCTGTCTTCTGAATAGCAGGGCCTCAGCATAGTACGATGCAGGATGAGGGTGTCGCCTCTTCGCTCACCTCTCACTTCGTATACTGATCCGTGGGGAGAGATTCTTCTAATCACAATGTACGGCTCTGTTTTCCAGCGCTCACTCAACTTGTGTCTCGGGTGTTTCTCTGCAACTAGTACTCGGTCTCCTGGCAACAACGGGGTTTCACTCACAGGTTTCCGCTGTGGATGTGTCTTTTCTTGCAGCCGCTTGGTGACAATTCGATGGATAGTCTCCAGCCGTCGACGGTGACAGTCAACCCAGTAACCTACGCTCTGACCTTCACTGATCTCGGGGGGAGCCATGTTGAGCTCTTCTATGCCTCTTCCGGCTCTTCCAAACAGTAGTACGTATGGGGTGTACCCAGTGGTGCAGTGGACACGATTATTGTATGCCCACACGAGTTCTGCGAGATAGCCGGGCCAGTGATTCTTACGATCATCCTCCAACGTGCGTAGCATTTGTAGGAGGGTCCGGTTAAATCTCTCGCAGGCTCCGTTGCCCTGTGGATGATAAGGCGTAGTCCTTGACTTCTGCATTCCGTAAATCCTTTGCAGCTCTCTCATGACACCGCCCTGAAAACATGCCCCTTGGTCGGAATGTATTCTTTTGGGGCAGCCGTACACCCAGATAAAGTCATCACTGATGGCTCGAGCAGCTGATTCAGCTGTCTGATCTCTGGTGGGCGTCACCACCGCAAATTTGGAGAAGTGATCTGTCATCACAAGGCAGAACTGATAGCCCCGGTGGGAGTGACCAATCTTCAGATAATCGATCATGAGTACTTCCAACGGCTCTTTGGTTACAATAGTCTGTACTGGTGCTTGCTGTGGGGGAGCCTTACTTAACTCGCAGGAACGGCACAGTTTACAGGCCTTCTCTATTGCCCGAAGCATCTGAGGACAGTATACTATTCTTTGCAACCACTGGTAAGTCTTGTCCGGTCCGAAATGGCTCCCTTCTCATGCGCCTCTCGGGCCAGTGGTACTGCTATCTTCTGGGGTATCACTACTTGCCACCGTACTTCCAACTCTGTAGCTAGGTGCACCTTCCGATACAGCATCCCTTCTTGCACCGACAGCTTATCCCACTGGCTGAGAATCTGGAGGGCCACGTGCGACAGCGTGGCCCGTATTTCCTTTCTAGGCTTGCGCTGCTGGATCCCCCACTCTTTCACTTGAAGCAGTTCTGGGTCAGATGACTGAATTTTCACCCATTCCTCTCTGGTTTGGCCGAGCAGGCGTGATGTCGTGCCCGACGTAATTTCCAGCATACGAGCCTCTACCTCCGGAATTTCGTCTTCCTCCAACTGTTCATCTCTCTCCCCACTGGGGCTTCAGTGGTAACACGAGAAAGGGCATCCGCATTCTGATTTTCATGCTTAGAGCGGTACTGCACATGATAATTGTATCTGGAGAGTCGTGCCAGCCACCTCTGTTCTATTGCTCCCAGTTTGGCGGTGGAGATGTGAGCCAGGGGGTTATTATCCGTATAGACTTCAATTTGAGCTCCCGTGAGATATTCCGAGAACCTTTCGGTTATCGCCCATACTAGTGCCAGTAACTCCAGCCGAAAGGAACTGTAATTCTCGGGATTGCGCTCGGCTTCTTGCAACGTCCGACTTCCATATGCAATCACCCGTTCAGTACCATTCTGTACCTGGGCCAGTACTGCACCCAGGCCGTAGAGGCTCGCGTCTGTATTTAACCGAAAGGGGAGGTTATAGTCTGCATAGGCAAGCACAGGGGTGCTAACCAAGGCCTCTTTCAATCGGTGTAAGCCTTCTGCTTGTCTTGGTCCCCAGCAAATTTTCTGTGCTTTTAGTCCTTTCGCAGTCCCTCGGAGCAATTCGTGCAAAGGTTCTGCCTCCTTCGCGAAATCTTTGATAAAGCGACGGTAATATCCGGCTAGCCCCAGGAAAGCTCGAACCTCCCGCACTGTGCTGGGTGTGGGCCATTGTAGCACTGCTCTCACTTTCCCATCGGAGGGCTGTACGCCTGCTTCCGACACCTTGTGTCCGAGATATTCAATCTCTTCCTGAAAGATCCGGCATTTTTTTGGTTTTAGTTTAAGCCCATGGGCCCGTAACCGCTGAAACACTTGGCCCAGGTTTTCTAGATGTTTCTCAAAGGTTGCAGAATACACTACTATGTCGTCCAGGTAAATCAATGTGGCCTCGAAGTTCATGTCTCCAAGGCAACTTTCCATGAGGCGCTGAAAAGTTCCTGGGGCATTATTTAGTCCAAACGGCATGCGATTGAACTCGAAGAGTCCCATGGGTACAATAAATGCGGTCTTGGCCTTGTCTTTCTCTGCCACAGGGACCTGCCAATATCCGCTGGCCAGATCGAGGGAGGAGAAGTAACGTGCCTTTCTCAACGCCGACAGGGACTCCTCTATCCGGGGCAGAGGGTAGGAATCACGAACCGTGCATCCATTAAGCTTGCGGTAGTCAACACAGAAGCGGGTAGACCCATCCTTTTTCTTGACCAGCACGATTGGGGCAGCCCATGGACTCTGACTTTCTCTTACCACCCCGCTCTTCAGCATCTGCGCCAAAAGCTCTTTTACCTCTTGGTAGTACTTTGGGGGTATTTGCCTGTACCTTTCCCTGATCGGTGGGGCATCTCCCGTGGGTATTTCGTGCTGAATCTTGTCAGTACAGCCGAAATCTTCTGCGTGACGGGAGAACGTGGCTTGATTCTCTCAAATAAAGTCCTCTATGGCTTGGGCTTGCTCCGAAGCGAAGGGGCTCAGGTCCACTCCCATCTGCCCTAAGATGACGCGACTGTTCCATTGATCAGTGGGTTCCTCTTTTCTTTCCATAGAAAGAGCCCAAGTCCAGGCTTCCCCTGCCATGGGCTGCAATTCAATTGATTCTGCGGCCGCCACCTCTTCAGGCGCCAGGTAGACATGGGCCAGAACAACTCCCGAGGTCAAGGTGTAGGCCTGTTCACCGGTGTTCACGCAATGGAAAGGGACCCTTCCATTTCTTACTGTTGCTAAAGTGTGAGCCACCAACGGTTCGTCTCCGTTCTCTTCACCACGGTAAGGCTCCACCAACACCTCCAACCCCTCGAGTGTACGGTGGGCCCCGACTGGCAAGGTGAGGACTGTCTCACGATTTGGAGGTAGAGTAATTGTTGTCTGTCTTGGGACTCGAACCCTCCCCACCGGGTAGCGGCTCCCACCATTTTTCCACAGTCCTCGGGCACGGAAAAGGTGTTGGAAGACCTTTTGGGCAGGCCGGTTAGCAACTGTCGTCTTCCAGTAATCACAGCCCCCCTTGTTGAAGAGCAACTGGTCTAATTATTTCAGGATGTTCATGCCCACGATAGCTGGCACCTTTCTGTCGTACCGGCCCTCCGTTAACACAATCCCTTTTTTGCCTAAGTTCTAGCCACAGGCACGTATGTTCATCCACACGACCCCTACAACCGGAATGGGAAGATTGTTTGCAGCCCTCAGTTTGATATGTGCCCCTTTGTCAATGGATACAGTTTGTCCAAAATGTTGGTAGAAGAACTGTTCTGGCATGGTGGTCACTTGGGACCCAGTATCCATCAGGCATCTTACTTCTTTCCCTTCAAATTCGGCCATGATCGTCAGCGTGCTGGCTGCTATATCTTCAGGGCGTTGGTTTTCTCTAAGATCAGTTGGTCTCCCCGCCATGTGCCCATCCATGGAGGGAGGCACTAGTTTAACGGTGGTCTTTCTTGAGACGTCTTCCTCTCCGGACAGTGTCGGAATAAATGGTTCCGATTTCCACAGTTCCAACACTGGTAGTCTCCAGCGGGTCTCGATCGTCTCTGCTCGATCTGTCCCCTCTCTTCTTGATAGGTATGCGTGCGGGTATTTGGCTGTGGTACTGTCGTTCCTACTTCTGACGCCGGGGCTTGCATATTCTTCAGCAACTCTTGTAGAGCAGTAACAGTCTCTTGTAACTGATCCACTTTAGCCTTAAGCTGGCTCGGTTCTCGGTTTTTCTCACCCGGGACTACCTTATGCATACAAACTTCACCCCAGGCGTTCTGCGGGTCGCAATTTTCAGTTTGTGTGCGGGAGACTGCTTCTTCCAATATCTCCTGGAAAGTTAGTTTTTTTTCTACCCTGAGCCGATCACGGAGGGCACCTTTGATCTTGGGGTTATGTAACCCACGGAGGAATTGATCTCGTAGGGTACGGTCAGAATAACCGGGGGTTTGTGCTAGCTCTGGCTCTGCTGTAAGCATTTGTCTCATTATTCTCTGGAGTGCATTTGCATACTGTGGCAGACCTTCTTCTTCACCCTGCAGCCTGTAGAACAGTTGCGCCTGTAAATCTCCTGCTTCTGGTTTCCCGCCATACACTCTCTCAAGAATCTTCACCACTTGCTCTAATGTCTTTCGTTCACTCTCAGGGCGCAATAAAATGGTCTCTTGAGCATGGCCTTCAAGGGCAATCAACAGTATCTCCCCTTGATTTTCTGCAGTCACTCCTGCTACTCTCAACATGCCCCTCACTCTCTGCGCCCAGTCATGGAGAGGTACATTGCTGCCAGTAAATTTTGGTATATGGGTCAGCATAGCCCCCAGGGACAGTTGCCTTGCTGGTATTCCCCCATCAGGTTGTATTAGAACACCTCCATCAGCGACACCCCCCTGTCCGTCCATTGTTCCGTACCAGCCTCCGTATCCTGCCGACTATGCCAAATGTAATAACCTGCAGGTAACGGGATACGCAAGGACTGCACGGAACCACGGGGGTTAATCAATGCAAATTTAATAATGTATTGCACAACACAGGTGGAGGAAAAGTGAGGGAAGGGAGCACAGCAGTAGAGATAATGCAATATACATACAACCACTTTGAATAACTTGTCAAGGGTGGGAAGCCTCAGATTGTACTCCCAAAAGCAAAACACAGGAAATCCTTATTAAACAAAAAAACGCAGAGTCCTTGTTATCTTACTCGTATAACACAGTGCAGAGTCTTTTCCTATCTGTCCCTAACTAAAGTAGTGTGCACACTTAACTGCAGATTTCAGCGTGGGGTACCTCGTCACCGTTGGGGCCCGTATTCCGCCGGCAGACACCTCTAAAGTTCAGTCTTTGTCCCGGATCTGTAACTTGCACGTGCTGGCTGGCTCCTCGCTCTCCACATCCAGCCTCTTTGGATCTGTAATTTTGTAATTTGCACGTGCTGTCTGGCCCCTCGCTCCACATCCAGCCTCTTTGGATCTGTGTCTTGGGGGGGACACCACGCAACACTCTAAGGTACTTGGACCTCGGAAAACAGGGCAGACTGAGGCCTTCTATCTTACAGCCCACTCGAGCACGCTCCTCTCTGCAAAACACAGCCACATGTAGACTCCTCCTCCTCCTGTTCCAGACTGAAACAAGCCACTCGAGCAGCAGGACTTTTGCCCGCTGTTCTCTGTTTTGACAGCAGGTGGCAGCATAACACAAGGAAGTCCACCAAACAGTCTTTTAACCTATATATATATAAATGTTAACAGGTCTTACACATGCACACACTAAGATCTGACAGCCTTCAGCAAAAAGTCTTCAAAGGCGGCACATGCACAGTTTCATATCTCAGCTCAATGACAAGCTGAGATCTCACTCTCTCACTCACAACCCATTTTGCTGAATACTATCAGATGTCAGTGTGCACATGCGCCACCCAAAGTGCTATTTTGCTAAAGATTGGGAGAAGGTAGAGTGCGCATGCGCCACCCACGGCTCCATTTTGTTCAAGACTGGAGGGAGAAGTGTCACATTTATCTCTCAATATGAAAAGATTTGTGATGGTACTACTATTTGAGCTTTCTTCCTACTATGAAGACTAATATTAACCCCTTCATAATCGGCCAATTTTTCTCTTTCCATTTTTATTTTTCGCAATTCTTCCGAGAACCGTAACTTTTTTATTTTTCAGTCAATACGGTCTTGTGAGGGCTCATTTTATTGCGATAAGAGCTGTACTTTTAAATGAAACCATAAGTTTTATCATATAGTGTACTGGAAAACAGCAAAAAAATTCCAAATGCGGAAAAATTGCAAAAAAAGTGCGATAGCACTATTGTTTTTGAGATATTTTATTCACTGTGTTCACATGGTAAAACTGATGTGTGGGTTTGAGGCCTGAGGTCGGTGCGAGTTAGTAGACACCAAACATGTATAGGTTTACTTTTATCTAAGGGGTTAAAAAAATCAGAAGTTTGTCAGAAAAAAGTGGCGCACGTTTTACGCCATATTCCGTGACCCGTAGAGTTCTCTTTTTTTGGGATCTATGATCTATGACTCAGTGATGGCTTATTTTTTGCTTCTCGAGCTGATGTTTTTGATACCATTTTTGCGCAGATGCTACACTTTGATCGCCTGTTATTGCATTTATTTAGCGAAAAATTTGTGGCGACGAAAAAACGTAATTTTGGCATTTGGATTTTTTTTGCCGCTATGTCGTTTACAGATCAGATTAAATGATTTTATATTTTGATAGGTCGGGCATCTATGAACGCGGTGATACCAAATATGTGTATATTTTTATTTTTTTAACCCTTTAATTTTCAATGGGGCGTGATTTGAACTTTTAGGGTTTTTTTTTTTTTTATTTTTTAAAACTTATTTTTTTTAAAAAATTTTTTTATTTTACTAGGCCCCCTAGGGGACTATATGGATCAGCAATTTGATCGCTCTGCCATATCTGCAGATCACAGCTACACAGCTGTGAATAGCAGATATGTCCATTTCATGTCTCACCCGGCTCTGGGCCGGGTGAAACTGAAAGTGAGTCATGTGAGCTATAGGAGTCAGCACATGATCCTGTCCTACCATGACAACCACCGGAAGTCATGTGATCACGTCATGTGACTTCCGGTATCGGCCGGTGAGTAAATGTTTACCGCCGATGCCATTATAATGGTGCTGTCACATATTGACAGCGCCATTTAAGGGGTTAAACGACATGGGCAGTTAACGATTCTGCTCGTGCCTAGCAGGCACACATCTCCGCTGGAAAAATCAGCTATGATGTGCGCTGACCTCCCGCTGCTGTTGGCAGAAGTCCGCGGGCAGTAACACTATGACCGCTAGGATGTAATATTACTGTCCGCGGTCGTTAACCAGTTAACTGTACTTTGCTTTATGTTGGCCAGCCAAGGTTAATGTCAGTTTTCCCTTGCTGCAAAGTTGCTTAATTGGTGCTCAGCTGCAGCCTTTTGTGGCCACTGCTCTCCTTAAAAAGACCCATCAGTCACCTCTTCCTTGCAGGTGACAGACTCAGTCTGCAAAATCCTGCCATGGAGAGAGGGAGTTGCTTTGCAGCTGCTCATGCAAGTCTTGCTGTATGCCTGCTGTTGTTTATTTTCTTCGCTTCTTGGTTCTCCCCTTCACCATTTGTTGCCTTATTCCTCTGTGTTTGAGTACAATCATGGATAACACACGGAGAACACATGTGTGCCATAAACGGCACACGGAGGGCAATATGCACCTTTGACACGTCCGTGAAAAACGTGCGTGATTTTCACGGACGTGTGAAGGAGGCCTAAAGGATAGTATAGGCCTCTGTAGTTAGAGTGCGGTCTCCAGTTAGTGGAGGCCAGTTAGGTTAGAACACATAGTAGTGCAGTATACATATATTATCTGCAATTGTTTGTGCTTTTGCTCATTGTAGTAGTTGAGGTGATAGTTGTAGTTCGTTCCAACTAAATAACTCAATTGTGTATTATCCCACGTTTCAAAATACCCCTTCCCCTGTTGCCCAGCAGCCTTTACATGTTATCTCCCTGCAATAAAATACCCCGTTTTGTATGTCAACTCGTCTGGTATCTTAACTTACTCTGCACCGCGGTGGTCCTTCGGTCAACGCTTCTCATCCGCCTCCCATTGAAATCTGCCGGGACAGAGAACAGCTGATCGACGAGTGTGCCAGGTGTCGGACCTCGGCCGATCAGACATTGATAACCTATTCTAAGGACAGGCCCTCAATGTTAAAGTAGTGGACAAATTCTAAGTTTTTTACATATATCTATTGAATTAGGACAACTGGATCTTCAAGATTCCTAGACTCGGAAGCAACTTTACCAATATTCCTGGGTCACTGCCTTACACCATTGTGTTTAGCTGTGAGACGTCTGAATTTTTCAGTCCCGCTCTAATTTTGTTTTTGATTTCTTGCACAACTACCAGCATATACCGGCACGAAATGTTTTGTTTCCCTTGCCCTTTGTATTGATAACATATAAAGGAATTGTATAAATAATGTAGGAACACATTCATCCAATTCCTTTGAATTCGTCTTCTGCTAATACTAAATATTACAGTAACTAAAAATGAGATTACAAACAAGCAAGTATACATGTATCTGATGAGTACATTATATCATTCTGGTCACCCTTCCCAGCCCTTGATTCTTCAGTTGTGGACTTTTTTTTTATAGCAATGTCCCTATTCTGTGTAAGACTAACCTCCCAGAATTTCCCTTCAGATGCACATTCACATAAACCCCGCACATTTCGTGATCCATCAATTTTGCAGACGGAATTTATAACAGAAGAATATTGACTGCTCTTCCTACTCCACCCGGCAGGGACGCTGACGTACTCACTGCCCGGCCGCCTAGCTGTGTCCTCTGCTGCATTACCTGTACAGCCCCCGTGGAAGCAGCCGAGCTGCTTGGATCCAGGCTCACTGTGGCTCGAGGGTCTCCAGACCCGGGGATCGTGCGGCCACCAGAATGAAAAGAGGGGGAAGTATTTACAGGGGGTTATAGTTCGTGACTCCACCCATGGTGTGTGGTAATTAGGAATACCACAACTGCTGTTGGGAGTACCCAGGGATGATGGAACAGGGCAGCAAGGTGTTGGAACCCTCCACAGGTAGCGGATGTCCCGTGACTCGGTGAAAGGTGGGAAGTTTTGTGGGGATGAAGGGGTCACTCTCGTCTCGTACTCACTCAGACCATAATCAGACACCGACAACTAGGTAAACCAAGTCTCTGGATACTGCTGCCGCTGAGGGGAGCTCGTCTGGGTCCCGTCCCCAAGTGGTGCTGCCTGGTGGTCCGTGACCTGCCTCCTGGCACTTAGTTTAGACTTCAACTTGGCCCAGTAGCTTGGAACTAGCCGGGCCCCACTCCCCATTATGGCTAAGTGAGGGAGCTTGCTCTCAAGGCTCACGCTTGGGATTTTCTGAACCGTTTTTGCTTGGAAAGTCCTATCGCCCGCGTTGCGCTAATGCCCCGATTTTGGAGCGAGTGGGAACAGATCTTGAAGGCTCCTTTCTCCTCAGGTGAATTGTCGGGTTGCCTGAAGCTACTCCCCGACCTAGGGTCCGTGTACCCCGTCGTGCCTTCAGTCCCAGGCCGGTGATAGGGCCAGGCTGCCGGCCGTCCTCCTCAATGAGCCCGAGCACCTTGCCACAATCCCCTTCGACCGGGGGTCTGACTCCTTCTAGGCCCAGACCACCGTCTGCAACCTAGCCAGTTACTTTGGGAGTACCCCTCCCTACCTCCTCTGAGCTCCTCTCAGCTCGAGGGATACTCTCTACTCTCCTCAACTCCACTACACTTCCTCCCTAACCCTCCAGGTGGGCGACTATTCCTCTCAAGCTGTCCACTGGTGTGTTAGGTGGGTGTGGTGCAGGGTGTCTCTAGGGTTTTGATTCGCTGATGGAGGCAACACCACTTAAGTAGGGACCCAGAACCAAGAGGGAGGCAGAATACTGCATGGGAGGGCAGTTTGTGCAGTTCCCTGTGACGACCTGTAGTCCAGGGGCGTCACATACCCGTCGCAGTTTCCAACTCCCAGGGTGTGCGCATGTCGTGAAGGCCTCCTGGCAACACACTTAGGGTGAGCGCAATCCCATCATCTTAAAGGGGAAGCTGCGCACTCCAGAAATGTCCCCAACCTATTGCTTGGAGGCACTAGGTATTTAAAAGGGTTGTCCGGTCTAAAATGATAAGTCTGCAGTCACTCTATGCACTGCGAGGATTCACCAGTGTCTGAGCCAAAAACGGCAACAACATATACTGCATTTGTGCGGCATGCATGTTCCCGGTCAGAACCTGACTAGTGGGTGCGACCTGACTCAATACAAATGTATGAAGTAGACATGTCGGATTAGTAGGCATGGCCATCTAGTGGGTGTGGCCTTACTCAATACATTGAGTTCTGGCCGGGAATATGCATATCACACAAATGCGATCACATGACCTCTGTTCCCGGCTCAGAAACCGGTGAATGCTCGCAGCACACAGTGCATACGTTGAGAGGATTCGTAAGTCTGCAGCCACAGAGTGACTGCAGACTTATTATTTTAGACAAGACAACCCCTTTAAGGCACCCTCTCCTATAGGGGGGTGCCTGAGAAACGTTTGTACCTAGTGTATCTTCAAGGAAAAAGATTTATCCAGCTCACCTGCTCCACAGAGACCATTAGGTTTTGGACAGAGCACGGAAGAAAACAGTCGGCAAGGCTTGAAGGCTGAGAGTCCAAAGAAATTCCAGCAATCCAGTCCAAAAAATGCTTAATATAGAAATACAAATTTTATTTGTGAATAATGTTAAAAAGTCCATATAGGGTAAACTCCAGGAGGACGTTTTGAACGTGTTGTTCTTAATCTGTCTCTAACCCATCTGAAATGAAGGACTCATTAAAAGGACTTAGACCCGGACATAGAATCACAAAAGGAGGGAGGGTATAGCATACAAATTGAATCTCATTAACCCCATAGAAAACAAGAACATAAAAATAAAACAAAAACAAAAAAGTTCCAAAAAGTGACATAAAAAAGGGCTTTTTACATCAGAAGAAAATATGAAATACGTTCAATCCAAAAGTAGATCTCCCAATATATAAGTCCCAAATATTCATAAAATTTATATCTTGTCATATATTTTAATAAGCAGATAACATACAGTGCTGGCCAAAAGTATTGGCACCCCTGCAATTCTGTCAGATAATACGCAGTTTCTTCTTGAAAATTATTGCAATCACATTCTTTGGCATTATTATCTTCATTTAATTTGTCTTCAATGAAAAAAAAAAAATTGTCATAAAGCCAAATTGGATATAATTCCACACCAAACATAAAAAGGGGGTGGACAAAAGTATTGGCACTGTTTGAGAAATCATGTGATGCATCTCTAATTTGTGTAATTAACAGCACCTGTAACTTACCTGTGGCACCTAACAGGTGTTGGCAATAACTAAATCACACTTGCAGCCAGTTGACATGGATTAAAGTTGATTCAACCTGTGTCCTGTGTCCTTGTGTGGACCACATTGAGCATGGAGAAAAGAAAGAAGACCAAAGAACTGTCTGAGGACTTGAGAATCCAAATTGTGAGGAAGCATGAGCAATCTCAAGGCTACAAGTCCATCTCCAAAGACCTGAAAGTTCCTGTGTCTACGGTGTGCAGTGTCATCAAGAAGTTTAAGGCTACATGCGCACGCTGCTTTTTTTGCTGCTTTTTTGCTCCTTTTTTGGCTGCAGTTTTGTTAGCAGAACTTTCTGACATCTGACTTCCCAGCAAAGTCTATGAGAAGTCAGATTTGTCATGCGCACATTGCAGTTTATTTGTCAGCGTTTTTTTTGTCAAAAGTTTGTGACAAAAAAAATGCAGCATGTTCATTCTTCCTGCATTTTTGTCAACATTTGTCACCCATTGAAATCAATGAGGGCATCAAAAACGCAGGAAAAATGCATGCTAATCAAAAGTGGTGCATTTTACCTGCCTTTTACCTGCGTTTTTGGTACCAAAAATGCAGGTGATTTGTCAGGAAGTGAGGTAACAGGCAAGTGGTCCTGTCCCGTCCCGTCCTCCATGTGTTCCCCGAAGTACCGCTGTCCCCAGGGGAGATGATGTGAAGGACGGGACTATCAGCAGCGGCGGCAGCGAGAGGGAAAAATCAATGTTTTCAGCTGCCAATGTCCATCCCCCTCTCGCTGCCGCCGCTGATAGTTCCGTCCTCCACGTGTTCCCCGAAGTACCACTGTCCCCAGCGTGCATGCACAGGGGAGATGATGTGGAGGACGGGACTATCAGCGGCGGCAGCGAGAGGGGGATGGACATTGGCAGCTGAAAACATTGATTTTTCCCTCTCGCTGCCACCGCCGATAGTCCCGTCCTCCACGTGTTCCCCGAAGTACCACTGTCCCCAGCGTGCACGCACAGGGGAGATGATGTGGAGGACGGGACTATCAGCGGCGGCAGCGAGAGGGAAAAATCAATGTTTTTAGCTGCCAATGTCCATCCCCCTCTTGCTGCCGCCGCTGATAGTCCCGTCCTCCCCGTGTTCTCCGAAGTACCGCTGTCCCCGCACAGGGGAGATGATGGACCCCTCTCACCGCCACCGCTGAAAGTCCCGTCCTCCACGCTCCTGTCAGCTCCACGCAGTAGCGCGATCAGCTGAGCTGTCACTGAGGTTACTCGCGGCCACCGCTGGATCCAGCGGTGGCCGCGGGTAACCTCGGTGACAGCTCAGCTGATTGCGCGGCTGTCTTCATTTGCTGCATGGAGGTGACAGGAGCGGCGGTGTCTGCTGCAGCTCCGGTCACCTCCATGCAGCAGAGCTGGATGCGGCGCTGGACCATCCTGGATTACGCCGGACATTGAGGGCTTTGTCGGGGTTAATAAATTGGTAATGAGGGAATGTGTTTGTGTTTTTTATTTCTAATAAAGGATTTTTCGTGTGTGTGTGTGTTTATTTACTGTAATTTACAGATTAAACATGGAAGGTATCTCGGGGAGACGCCTGACATGATTAATCTAGGACTTATTGGCAGCTATGGGCTGCCAATAACTCCTTATTACCCCGATTTGCCAACGTACCAGGGTAAATCGGGAAGAGCCGGGTACAGTCCCAGAACTGTCGCATATAATGTATGCGGCAATTCTGGGCGGCTGCTGACTGATATTGTTAGGCTGGGGGGCTCCCCATAACGTGGGGCTCCCCATCCTGAGAATACCAGCCTTCAGCCGTATGGCTTTATCTGGCTGGCATTAAAATTGGGGGGGGACCGCACGCCAGTTTTTTTTAATTATTTATTTATTTCTAATTTTTTTTTTTTTCAATTCAACAAGCTTTATGGGCTTGTTTGAACTGAAAAATACATGAAACAATTGTTGACAAAACTGCAGCCAAAAACGCACCTAAAAAGCACCTACATTTTTTATGACATTTCCAGGCTCTCTCTGACAAGGTGCAGTTTTGGCTGCAGTTTTGGCTGCAGTTTGTGAACACGAAAAAGAAGCAGCGTGCGCATGTAGCCTAAAGCCCATGGCACTGTGGCTAACCTCCCTAGATGTGAAAGGAAAAGAAAAATTGACGAGAGATTTCAACGCAAGATTGTGCGGATGGTGGATAAAGAACCTCGACTAACATCCAAACAAGTTCAAGCTGCCCTGCAGTCCGAGGGTATAACCATACTATCCGTCGGCGTCTGAATGAAAAAAGAATGTATGGTAGGATACCCAGGAAGACCCCACTTCTTACCCCGAGACATAAAAAAGCCAGGCTGGAGTTTGCCAAAACTTACCTGAGAAAGCCTAAAACATTTTGGAAGAATGTTCTCTGGTCAGATGAGACAAAAGTAGAGCTTTTTGGGAAAAGTCATTAACATAGAGTTTACAGGAAAAAAAAAAAAAAAAGGCATTCAAAGAAAAGAACACTGTCCCTACAGTCAAACATGGCAGAGGTTCCCTGAAGTTTTGGGGTTGCTTTGCTGCCTCTGGCACTGGACTGCTTGACCATGTGCATGGCATTATGAAGTCTGAAGACTACCAACAAGTTTTGCAGCATAATGTAGGGCCCAGTGTGAGAAAAATTCATTTCTGATTTCAGGCAAATTAAAGGGGATTTTTGCCTATAAACCTAGCTGCAGATTTAATGGTTATTGGGGTCAAGTGCTAACAATTGTCTGTAGACAACTTGGTATAATGTAGGGCCCAGTGTGAGAAAGCTGGTCTTCAGAGGTCATGGGTGTCTTCCAGTAGGACAATGACCCAAAATAGAATTCAAAAAGCACTAGAAAATGGTTTAATAGAAAGCACTGGAGACTACTAAAGTGGCCAGCAATGAGTCCAGACCTGAATCCCATAGAACACCTGTGGAGAGATCTCAAAATGGCAGTTTGGAGACGGCCCCCTTCAAATCTCAGGGACCTGGAGCAGTTTGCCAAAGAAGAATGGTCTAAAATTCCTGCAGAGCATTGTAAGAAACTCATTTGATGGTTACCGGAAGCGGTTGTTCGCAGTTATTTTGGCTAAAGGTTTTGCAACCAAGTATTAGGCTAAGGGTGCCAATACTTTTGTCTGGCCCATTTTTGGATTTTTGTGTGAAATGATGAATTATTTGATTTTTGTTTCATTCTCTCTTGTTTTTTCATTGCAAGCAAAATAAATGAAGATAATAATACAAAAGAATGTGATTGCAAACATTGTCAAGAAGAAACTGAGTATTATCTGACAGAATTGCAGGGGTGCCAATACTTTTGGCCGGCACTATCTTTTCTCATGTTCATACCTGAAGGGAACCTAGTTCCCATTAGAAAAATCCATTTAACTTCCTTTTGGAGCAAAAGCTCCTTCAAATTTCCACCTCTTTTAGGCAATTTCACTTTTTCTATTGCATTAACCTGCATGCGGTTTTAAAAAAATGTAGGGAGGCTCCTGATAAACTTCTTGTTATGTTGTTGGCATCGTATGCATGTTCCGACACCCTCTTTCTCAGGGGACGTGACGTGCTGCCGATATACTGTAAACAACAAGAGGGTCATATAAGTGCAGACACCGGCCCTGTGGTTTGTGCAAATATATGGTCAACACGAAGAATTTTTCATCCGATGCAAACAGTAGGAATTTTGAAATAAATTCTATGACCAATTGCGGCACAGACTATGTAATCTATTTGATTTCTTGTATAACATGTCATTTACAGTATATCGGCAGCACGTCACGTCCCCTGAGAAAGAGGGTGTCGGAACATGCATACGATGCCAACAACATTACAACAAGAAGTTTATCAGGAGCCAAAAATCACACAAATAAGTTGTAAAAATAAGATGAAAAAAAAACCACCGGCAATTGGTTACCCACAAGAGGGTCATATAAGTGCGGACACAGGTCCTGTGGTTTGCGCAAATTTATGGACAACACGAAGAATTTTTCATCCTATGCAAACAGTAGGAATTTTTTCAGAACATGCATACGATGCCAACAACATTACAACAAGAGGTTTAGCAGGAGCCTCCCAACATTTTTTAAAAACGCATGCGGGAAATTTGAACAGCATGCAGGTTAATACAACAGCAAAAGTGAGTGCCTAAAAGAGGTGGAAATTTGAAGGAGCTTTTGCTCCTAAAGGAGGTTGAATGGATTTTTTTTTTAATGGGAACTAGGTTGTAGATCTCTGCAGTTCATCCAGAGTGATCATGGGCCTCTTTACGAGCTATAAATCTAATTCGATCCTGTAATACCTTTTTTAGTGGTTCTGAATCATATAGAACGGGGATATATTTATGATTTTTTTAATATCGTTAAATTGGGGACTATAAGTGGTAACAAATGAAATTGTTTTATTTTTGTCATTATAACATCTCATATATCATATAACATATAGCATATCAGACTCTCCCCTACCGTGGAAAGCTTCAAGAGGAACCTCAAGACCCACCTCTTCCAACAAGCCTACAACCTACAATAGCCCTCAGTCCAGTACACCACTGCGCAACCAGCTCTGCCCTCACCTATTGTACCATCACCCATTCCCTGTAGACTGAGCCCTCGTGGGCAGGGTCCTCTCTCCTTCTGTAGACTGTGAGCCCTCGCGGGCAGGGTCCTCTCTCCTCCTGTACCAGTCTGTTTTGTACTGTTAATGATTGTTGTACGTATACCCTCTTTCACTTGTAACGCGCCATGGAATAAATGGCGCTATAATAATAAATAATAATATTTATTCTCCTTACAGGATCGAATTAGATTTATAGCTCGTAAGGCTCCTACCCTAAAAAAAAAAATAGTCTGTCACCTTCCTATTTCTCATCTGATTATAATGCAAAAAAGGATAATTGGTTACAAAGTAAAGGCTTTTATCTATGCGGTCATAACATTTGTACATGTTGTAGTGTGGCAAGTCCATCAAAAAACTTTGAATCATTTGTTACATCTAAAATATATCCCATTACTCGTTACATCAATTGCAATAGTACTAATGTTGTTTATTTGATCTCATGTACGAGCTTTCGGGTTCAGTATGTGGGATGCACGTCGGGTGCGTTAAAAATTCGAATCCACAGACGCTTGTCTGATGCTAGGAATAAATTAAACTTTAAATGTTCAGCGGCTTCGAAACATTTTTCGGAGGTACATCAGGGTGATCTTACCTACTGTTCCATTCAGGGTATAGAAAGAGTTAACCCCCCGAGGAGAGGGGGAGATCTCAGGAGACTATTGTTGGGCCAAGAGACATCCAGTGGTATGAATATCAGACATGATGTGAATTATTTTTATAATTGACTATCTTTAGTTAATTGTTTTAATATTGTTTGACAATACTTGAGGGGTGATAAGAGTAAAATTGTAAATTCTATGTGTCAGTGGCAGTTTGTGGTGGGTGGAATTCCCTGCCTTCATTCTTGGTGCAGGTGTAGGTGTTGCAATTAGATTACAAGATGCCTGGATTAGTTGTTTAGTTACACACATCGAGGAAGGACGAATGTCCGAAACATGTCTGTGTGTACACCAGACTTAAGGCATCCCGGGGAGGATTGTGTCATGAATTTGTTTTTTATCCTTCATGCACCAGTGATTGTACATCTTTTTAGAAGAATTTTGGAATAAAATTGATTTTAGAAGAGCGGACGCGGGAGAATTTTTCCTTATACAGCTGTAAAATTGTGCCGCTAGGCTTCCTTTATGGCCTCATCCATACGATAAAGCGGTGTTGTATGGTGCCTCGGTTTTCGGTTGTAGAACTGACCATTATCCCTGTAGGACACCTGTGTAATATGGCATCCATTGGAGCATCATATCATACAACTAGGGTTATGGAACTATTTGCCCATCCTGTCTTCTAGATAACAAACATCCATGTAGGACATCTACCTTCTTATTGTTTCTTGGAATGTATCCTGCATCTATTAATATGACTATGGGGGTTTCATGATCAGATTTCAATGGACTAAAGGACGCTAATGAAAGCAAAATTACAAGAAGGGAATTTTGTTTACTTACCGTAAATTCCTTTTCTTCTAGCTCCAATTGGGAGACCCAGACAATTGGGTGTATAGCTACTGCCTCCGGAGGCCGCACAAAGTACTACACTTAAAAGTGTAAGGCCCCTCCCCTTGTGGCTATACACCCCCCCGTGGGAGCACGGGTCCTTCAGTTTTAGTGCAAAAGCAAGAAGGAGGAAAGCCAATAACTGTTTCAAAAACAAATTCAATCCGATAAACAATATCGGAGAACGTAAGTTATTAACATGAACAACATGTGCACCCGAAAAACAAATACCCTCAGAAAAACAGGGCGGGTGCTGGGTCTCCCAATTGGAGCTAGAAGAAAAGGAATTTACGGTAAGTAAACAAAATTCCCTTCTTCTTTTTCGCTCCTAATTGGGAGACCCAGACAATTGGGACGTCCAAAAGCAGTCCCTGGGTGGGTAAAATAATACCTCGCGATCGGGCTGTCAGGCAGCCCTTTCTTACAGGTGGGCCACCGCCGCCTGCAGGACTTGTCTACCTAGGCTGGCATCCGCCGAAGCGTAGGTATGCACCTGATAATGCTTGGTGAAAGTGTGCAGACTCGACCAGGTAGCCGCCTGGCACACCTGCTGAGCCGTAGCCTGATGCCGTAATGCCCAGGACGCACCCACGGCTCTGGTAGAATGGGCCTTCAGTCCAGAAGGAGTCGGAAGCCCAGCAGAACGGTAGGCGTGAAGAATTGGTTCCTTGATCCACCGTGCAAGGGTGGATTTGGAAGCTTGCGACCCTTTATGCTGACCAGCGACCAGGATAAAGAGTGCATCCGAACGGCGCAGAGACGCCGTGCGGGAAATGTAGATCCTGAGTGCTCTCACCAGGTCCAACAGATGTAAACCCTTTTCAAATTGGTGAACTGGATGCGGACACAAAGATGGTAAAGTGATATCCTGATTGAGATGAAAGGAAGATACCACCTTGGGAAGAAACTCTGGAATTGGACGCAGTACTACCTTGTCTTGGTGAAACACCAGGAAGGGAGATTTGCAAGATAACGCCGCCAGCTCTGACACTCTCCGAAGAGACGTGATCGCCACCAGAAAAGCCACTTTCTGTGAAAGCCGAGAAAAGGAAATCTCCTTCATAGGCTCGAAAGGTGGCTTCTGGAGAGCAATCAGAACCTTGTTCAGATCCCAGGGTTCCAATGGCCGCTTGTAAGGGGGAATGATATGACAAACCCCTTGCAGGAACGTGCGTACCTTAGGAAGTCGCGCCAGGCGCTTCTGAAAGAATACGGATAGCGCAGAGACTTGTCCTTTAAGGGAGCTAAGCGACAAACCTTTTTCCAACCCAGACTGCAGGAAGGAAAGAAAAATAGGCAATGCAAATGGCCAGGGAGAAACTCCCTGAGCAGAGCACCAAGATAAGAATATCTTCCACCTTCTGTGGTAGATCTTGGCGGAGGATGGTTTCCTAGCCTGTCTCATGGTGGCAACAACATCATGAGATAAACCTGAGGTCCCTAGGATCCAGGACTCAATGGCCACACAGTCAGGTTCAGGGCCGCAGAATTCAGATGGAAAAACGGCCCTTGAGACAGCAAGTCTGGACGGCCTGGTAGCGCCCACGGTTGTCCTACCGTGAGATGCCACAGATCCGGGTACCACGACCTCCTTGGCCAGTCTGGAGCGACGAGAATGGCGCAACGGCAGTCGGACCTGATTTTGCGGATCACTCTGGGCAACAATGCCAGAGGTGGGAACACATAAGGTAGTCGGAACTGCGACCAATCCTGAACTAAGGCGTCTGCCGCCAGAGCTCGGTGATCGTGAGACCGTGCCATGAAAACCGGGACCTTGTTGTTGTGCCGTGACGCCATCAGGTCGACGTCCGGCATTCCCCAGCGGCGACAGATCTCCTGAAACACGTCCGGGTGAAGGGACCATTCCCCTGCGTCCATGCCCTGGCGACTGAGAAAGTCTGCTTCCCAGTTTTCCACGCCTGGGATGTGAACTGCGGATATGGTGGATGCTGTGTTTTCCACCCACGTCAGAATCCGCCGGACTTCTTGAAAGGCTTGTCGACTGCGTGTTCCCCCTTGGTGGTTGATGTACGCCACCGCTGTGGAATTGTCCGACTGAATCCGGATCTGCTTGCCCTCCAGCCACTGTTGGAAGGCTCGCAGAGCAAGATAGACTGCTCTGATTTCCAGAACATTGATCTGAAGGGTGGACTCTCTCTGAGTCCACGTACCCTGAGCCCTGTGGTGAAGAAACACTGCTCCCCACCCTGATAGGCTCGCATCTGTCGTGACCACCGCCCAGGATGGGGGTAGGAACGACTTTCCTTTTGACAATGAGGTGGGAAGAAGCCACCATCGGAGAGAGTCCTTGGTTGCCTGAGAGAGGGAGACATCCCTGTCGAGGGACGTCGACTTCCTGTCCCATTGGCGGAGAATGTCCCATTGTAGAGGGCGCAGATGAAACTGCGCGAAAGGGACTGCTTCCATTGCTGCCACCATCTTCCCTAGGAAATGCATGAGGCGCCTCAAGGAGTGGGACTGGTTCTGCAGGAGAGATTGCACCCCTGTCTGCAGAGAGCACTGCTTGTCCAGTGGAAGCTTCACTATCGCTGAGAGAGTATGAAACTCCATGCCAAGATATGTTATTGATTGGGTCGGGGTTAGATTTGACTTTGAAAAGTTTATAATCCACCCGAAACTCTGGAGAGTCTTCAGTGCCACGTTCAGACTGTGTTGGCATGCCTCTTGAGAGGGTGCCTTTATAAGTAGATCGTCCAAATACGGGATCACGGAGTGACCCTGCGAGTGCAGGACAGCTACTACTGCTGCCATGACCTTGGTGAAGACCCGAGGGGCTGTTGCCAGCCCGAAAGGTAACGCTACGAACTGCAGGTGTTCGCTTTCTATAACGAAGCGTAGAAAACGCTGATGCTCTGGCGCAATCGGCACGTGAAGATAAGCATCCTTGATGTCTATTGATGCTAAGAAATCTCCTTGAGACATTGAGGCTATGACGGAGCGGAGAGATTCCATCCGGAACCTCCTGGTTTTTACGTGTTTGTTGAGCAACTTTAGATCCAGGACGGGCCGAAAGGACCCGTCCTTCTTTGGCACCACAAACAGATTGGAGTAAAAACCGTGACCTTGTTCCTGAAGAGGAACGGAAGTCACCACTCCTTCCGCCTTTAGAGCGGTCACCGCCTGCAGCAGAGCATCGGCTCGGTCGGGCGGTGGGGAAGTTCTGAAGAAACGAGTTGGAGGACGAGAGACGAATTCTATCCTGTACCCGTGAGACAGAATGTCCCTCACCCAACGGTCTTTGACCTGTGACAGCCAAATGCCGCCAAAGCGGGAGAGCCTGCCACCGACCGAGGATGCGGAGAGAGGAGGCTGAAAGTCATGAGGAAGCCGTCTTGGTAACGGTTCTTCCTGCTGTCTTTTTTGGGCGTGACTGCGTCCGCCAAGAATCTGAGCCTCTCTGATCCTTTTGAGTCCTCTTGGACGAGGAGAATTGGGACCTGCCTGAGCCTCGAAAGGACCGAAAACCAGACTGACCCCTCCTTTGTTGGGGCTTGTTTTGTCTGTGTTGAGGTAAGGAAGAGTCCTTACCCTTGGAGTGTTTAATGATTTCATCCAAACGCTCCCCAAACAATCGGTCACGAGAAAAGGGCAAACTGGTTAAGCACTTCTTGGAAGCAGAATCTGCTTTCCATTCTCTCAACCACAGGGCTCTGCGCAAAACCACGGAGTTGGCTGACGCCACCGCCGTACGGCTCGTAGAGTCCAGGACAGCATTAATCGCGTAAGACGCAAATGCAGACATTTGAGAGGTCAATGGTGCCACCTGCGGGGCAGATGTACGTGTGACCGAGTCGACTTGTATAAGCCCAGCTGAAATAGCTTGGAGTGCCCATACGGCTGCAAAAGCTGGCGCCAACGACGCTCCAATAGCTTCATAGATGGATTTCAGCCAGAGCTCCATCTGCCTGTCAGTGGCATCTTTAAGTGCCGCTCCATCTTCTACTGCAACTAAGGATCTAGCTGCAAGCCTGGAGATTGGAGGGTCCACCTTGGGACACTGGGTCCAACCCTTGACCACGTCAGGGGGAAAAGGATAGCGTGTATCTTTAAGCCGTTTAGAAAACCGCTTCTCAGGATAAGCGTGGTGTTTCTGGATTGCATCTCTAAAGTCAGCGTGGTCCAGAAAAGTGCTTAATTTACGCTTGGGATATCTGAAATGGAATTTCTCCTGCTGTGAAGCTGCCTCCTCCTCAGTAGGAGCTGGCGGAGAAATATCTAACATCCTATTGATGGACGCTATAAGATCATTCACTATGGCGTCACCATCCGGTGTATCCAGATGGAGAGCGGACCCAGGATCAGAATCTTGATCAGTTACATCCGCCTCATCACCCATAGATTCGTCCCGCTGGGATCCTGACCAGTGAGACGAAGTTGAGGGCCCCTCATAACGAGCCCGCTTAGGTTGTCTGGGACTGTCGTCCGAGTCAGAATCGTCACCCTGGGGTGCATGTGACACCCCCGGAGCTTGGAAGTGTTCCAGCTGAGGGGGACCAGGGAGCAATGATGCCACAGTGTCCATGGTCTGAGTTACTGGTCTAGACTGCAATGTTTCAAGAATCTTTGACATGGTCATAGACAATCTGTCAGCAAAAGCTGCAAACTCCGTTCCTGTCACCTGGACAGCATCCACAGGTGGTACACCCTGGGTCACGTCCAGCAGAGGCCCCGGCTGTGCAAGTTGCACAGGGGCCGAGCACTGCACACAATGGGGGTCAGTGGAACCTGCCGGTAGAGCAGCCCCACATGCGGTACAGGCAGCATATAATGTCTGTGCCTTGGCACCCTTGCGTTTTGCGGACGACATGCTGTTGCCTCCTTGTAATCTAGGAGGGTATATAGCCGAGAATCACCAGCGACCGTACAGTACAAAGTATTTGCAAACACAAAATACTCAGTATACAAACGGCACAAGTGGGGGTGAGCCCTTGAGGGCTGCTTACCGCCCGCTGAACAGCGGGTATGAGGCCGTAGAATCCCGTGTCTGGGTCTCCCCGTCTCCCCTCTGCAGCTCAGCGTGCAGGCAGGAATGGCTGCTGGCGTTCTGTGAAGAGGGGCGGACCGTGGGCGTGCCACAAACAAAGAGCGGGAAACTGCGTCCTACTGTGCCTGGTGTGAGGGCTGGAGTATGTAAAAACGACTCCAGCCCTCAGCGCTGATGCTCTGTACAGCGTCCCGCCCTCCTCCTGACTGGCAGGTGCGGAGGCGGGAACGAACGAACTAGGCCGCAAAAGCCGGGGACTGTAGTAATAAGCGCGGCCGTGATATATGCACGGCCAGCGCGGAAGTCCCCGGCGCACCACAAGTCCCAGCCGCGTCGCAGTCCCAGCGGCCGGCGCGACCGTTCTCCCTGAGTCTACCCACTCAGCTAAGCTGAAGTGAGGAAATGGCACAAGCGCAGCAGCGCTGTTGTCCCCGGCGCACTAACACACCCAGCAATGCTGCGGTGTGCGCGCGTATGCACGGGGACACAGAGTACCTTGACGGAGCAGGGCCATGTCCCTGACGATACTCAGCTCCAAATCCAGCGGCTTCTCCAGGGGCTGCGGATGGAGCACGGTCTCTGTGCCTGGAGACCGGTAAAATCCCACTTCGCCCAGAGCCCTAATGGGGATGGGGAAGGAATCAGCATGTGGGCTCCAGCCTCCGTACCCGCAATGGGTACCTCAACCTTAACAAGCACCACCGACAGAAAGTGGGGTGAGAAGGGAGCATGCTGGGGACCCTTGTATGGGTCCTCTTTTCTTCCATCTGACATAGTCAGCAGCTGCTGCTGACTAAACAGTGGAGCTATGCGTGCGTGTCTGACCTCCTTCGCACAAAGCAAAAAACTGAAGGACCCGTGCTCCCACGGGGGGGTGTATAGCCAGAAGGGGAGGGGCCTTACACTTTTAAGTGTAGTACTTTGTGCGGCCTCCGGAGGCAGTAGCTATACACCCAATTGTCTGGGTCTCCCAATTAGGAGCGAAAAAGAAATCAAATATACAATTAAGGTGGTACAGACATCGCTTGTTCACGCTGTCTATGACACCGTTACTATTACGACTCATATGGAATATAATACATGGTTTGAGAGGCCATTTATTAGTTACTATGTAATTACGGGATAGTACGACATGTACTGTATGTGTTAGACTATAGAAAAACTTAAGTGTTACATACTCGTTGAGACGCTTTCAAACCTTGTCCTAGAAAATGTACAAAACATCTGGCCCAATTGTCTCCCTCCATCCCCGGTGTAGAACATCCGACACCATTGTCTCCCCCTTTCCGGTGTAGAACATCCAGCCCCATTGTCTCCCCCCATCCCCGTGTAGAACATTCGGCCCCATTGTCTCCCCCCTCCCGGTGTAGAACATCGGGCCCCATTGTCTCCCCCCTCCCAGTGTATAACATCCGGCCCCATTGTCTCCCTCCATCCCCGGTGTAGAACATCCGGCCCCATTGTCTTCCCCCTCCCGGTGTAGAACATCCGGCCCCATTGTCTCCCCCTTCCCGGTGTATAACATCCGGCCCTGAACCATGTCGTCTGCCTTTACTAACATGACAGAACGGCTGGTGGTAAAGAGCCGACTGATAAACGTGCAGTCCTGTAATAGGAACTAGGTTGGGGCAAAGCTATCCAATAAGAAGCAAAGAAGCAACATCTTTGTTTGGCAATGATTTATTTGGTTACATGATACAAATTATGTAATAAAAAACAGCTCGAAAATGGAAAACAAGTTGTGCAAAACACACATAGATAAAAAAAAAAACAAAACAAAACACATAGGCAAATGAAGTTAAAGACTGGCATGCTGGGCAAGGAAAGCCCTTATCCTCTGTAACAGCTCTTTCTTCACACTGTCAGGCACCAGGGCTGGAGAGAAAAAGGGAACAATGATTAGACTGATTCATCTCTAGAAATATGGAAAAATATATGGGTTATTTGCTTTTCCCCTCCAAACAAAATGTACCATTAAAATGTGCTAGTAGTACAAAATCGATTCAACATAATATACTTTTATTTCCAAGGGTGACTCGACTTTCAGCTGTGAGCACGGTCCTGACAGCTCCCCTTCCAGCTTGTGTATGACAGCAGAAGGTTTACTGTGAGCGGAGGGGGCTGGCTGCCTGCTCAAGTCAAGTGCTCAGCTTTCTTTAAATACAATAGGCCGTGGCAGAGAAGGGGCTGATCTAGCTACTGAAATCAGAGACAGGTGACCTAAAGTGGAGTTACTGGAGTTTCCAGGACGCACCCTAAACTGTGGGTGCTGTATGTGTTTGGAGCAGGACACCTCTGTGTGGAAGGTGGTGGACACCTGCAAACTCAAATGCACAGACATCAAGCCTTTCCGAAATGTCAGCAGAAAGACAATGCTTTTAACCCCTTAACTACCAGTCTATTTTGAGTCTATAGGTATCAGAGTATGCAATGACAGGTCAGGGGCCCCCCATGCTGGCCCTCAGGCTTGGGAGCCTGCACTGTCCCTTATCTCTGAGGTAGGCTTGACGGTAGCCAGGTCCGAGCCCCCAGGATGACCGTGACGCCTGTCTTAAGCCCTCATTTTACTCCTCCTCTCACCTCACCTACCATTAGGCCGGGCAACCCAATAATGAAACCCCACAAAACGATACAGACAGGGGAGAACGGAAACTCATACACACTACACTTAAAACACACAGGAGAGACAAAAAGTGTACAGGGGAGCAAAATAGAAGAAATAAAAAAAAAGGAGGAGGGAATGAAGTAACGCTCAACAGGGAAAAGTTCAGACTACTCAATATCACAACAAAGATCACCATCAACAGGTTCACCAACAAAACCGGTATCGCTTGGAGTAAAAGCTGAAGCTATAATCGGCACCAAGTAGTGAGATCCAGGATCTTATATAGGAACTAGATGACTGATTGGCAACCTGAGCTCCTAGCAAAGTTTCTGGTGCTAAGTTGTATTTCTCAGTGCAATACTTAGAGGCACATACTCTACATGCATCACTAGCTAGCTTATTAAATCTTTAAAAAAGCATGGGAATTATAAAAGGTAAAAAAAAAACAACCATTTGCTTCTGTGTCACCATATCCTGAGAACTGACTTTAACATTTTTCTGTTAATTGCATGACAAGCTGCATTTTCCCTGGTATACCTCTTTCACATCAGTTTTTAGGAGGTGGAATTAAAAAAAAACAAAAAAAAAAAAACAAAAAAAAAAACACAACTAAATAAAAAACACATCTGCTCCTTAGAGGGCTTGTTACCAGTATGTAATAAATACATCCTTAGATAAATAAATCTATGTAAAAGTCAAAGAAAAAGTTATTGCTGAAAAGGGAGACCAGTGACCGCGCCAAATTTTTCAAATGTATCTCTTTAATCCAGATAGTCACACCACACAAAATAGTTAATTTCCCTTATGTCCACTTTAGATCAGCACCATCTGTAAAATGTTTTTTTATGTTGTTAGACGCTTTAATAGGATTTTCAGTGCTGCAAAGCATTCAAGTGAAGTAAAGCACGGACAACAACAAAGGCGGCCCCTACACCGGCCGCGATCACCGAGGGGTCCATTGTGCCTGCAAGAAGCAGGTAATAGGACACCGTGGGAACAGAGGACAAGGGAGAATATATACGTGTGTGTGTGTGTGTGTGTGTGTGTGTGTGTGTGTGTGTGTGTGTGTGTGTGTGTGTGTGTGTGTGTGTGTGTGTGTATACACACGTACAATGGCATAATAGGGGACAAGAAGGGGCCCAAAATGAGGACATTACCACAGGGGGCCAACAACATGGGCCCATTACCACAGGGGGACAACAACATCGGCTCATTACCACAGGGTCCTGCATTTCCCACCCTAGGCTTATACTCTAGTCAATAAGACTTCCCAGTTTTTTTGTGTGATAAAAGTAGGGCCTCAGCTTATACGCGGGTCGGCTTATACTCGGGTCGGCTTATACTCTAGTATATACGGCACTCATCAGTACATACATTTTTTTTTTTGGAAAAAATAAAAAAAAAAAAAAAAAAAAAAGGGCCTCCAGGGCATGCTGCACATTTCGAATATGACTGCACTGGAGGATTATGGCTTCCTGATCGCTTCACATCTGATTCTTCTGAAATCTTTGTCAAATAACATGCCTTTCGCAACACTTTTTTTTTTTTTTTTTTAAAAAACAAAAAACTTTTGAGGATTCTAAGATCAAACTCCAATATCTTAGCAACTTTAAGAGTGTTGTGTCCCTGCAAGACTTGTAACAATTCTATACTTTTTAGAGTCAGTTAAAAGGGAACCCGTCATGTAAAAACAAAAAAAAAAACAAAAAACACTACTGACCTGCAGACTGAGTTATTCTGCAGGTTAATAGTGTTCTGAATCCGTATGGCTAACAGCACCGAAATCCCGGCTGCGGGGAGGAAATTAACTTTATTCCTCCCCGCAGCCTCTGGTTTTCAGTCACATAGGTGTGGACGGTGCCGTTTCAATCAACGCTCAGCACATAGTGAGTGGCGGCTGCAGCAGCGCCCCGACACTGACTGACAGCTGACTCATCAGTGCATAGCTGAGAATAACACCCTACCACATTTGTCTAGCGCTTTGCTATAGATGGCTATATAATATTATATATATATATATATATATATATATATATATATATATATATATATATATATATATATATATATATATATATATATATATATATATATATATATATATACATACATACATACATATACACACACACACACACACACACACACACACACTCTATCACTCACCTCTGCCTTTGGGAGTAATTTCTGCGACCAGGTCGTCCACAGTGACATGTTCAAGTCCCTTCTCATTAATCACATCTATAAAATGAACACAGACTGTTAGAGTTCAGCTTAGCGCAATAAAAGAACAAATTCCATCAAAAATACTAGACAGTGGAAAGATCATGGACAGATGTTTTCTAAACTAGTGGACATATGAAGGATTATTTAAAGGACTTCGCTGACATAATGTACCCCAGCAATTTTTAATTTTATCAACATTATACATTAGGCCATTATTAAAAGGGAAGGTATTGTCAGAAAAAAAAAATTTCAATAACTGAAAAAATGTAAAGTAATATTTTAATGTTTTGTTTAAATATTTTTTTTAATTGAGCAAAATATATATATAAAAAAAAAAAAAAAACATAAAAAGTTTAATATTTTCCACTGTTAAACACTAGGGGGAGCAGCTTCTGAAATCCTACAGAAATTCCACTGTATAAAAAGCTCACATTACAACTGCAGTAAAAGTGGGCGGAGTCTGCTCTCCTGTGTGTGATGGCACGCCTCCTCCCTCCTAATCTGAGTGTTTACAACACATAACAGAGACTGACATGTAGGAACACAGTGCAGAGCCATTTTGTTGGTGACCAGAAATGTATAAAGTGTCACCAAGGACAGCAGGAGAATCATACAGGGTAGGATTAAATACACAGCTCAGCACAGTATCACACAGGATAGGATTAGATACACAGCCGTGCAGACAGTATCAGCGGCGGTACTCACATGCAGTGGCGCACACACACACACACACACACACACACACACACCAGCGGCGGGCAGAGAGGAGGGAGGGGGTGTCACCGGAGACTAACGGGGGGGTGGGAGGGTAGGCAGCCCGTACCCACATATCCCGGCGGTTGACAGGGGTATAGTGGAGCAAAACAGCATACTCTGTGAGCTCCACAATGATGGCACTGATCTCCTCCCTCTGCTGTGATCTGGGGGCGCGTCCAGGTAACAACAGACGCCCACTGTAACGTAAAAGATAGGTGGGGGGGTTGGATCCCGACCACTGTTCTCTATGCACAGGTGCTGCCATAAAAGGAGTGTGTAACTGTCGTTACACACACAGCAAATCCAACATGGCCCCCAGTGCATACAGTAAAATTAGAATTACAGAACAACTAAATAAGCTGCGATTTTCATTTTGTATTAAAAATACTTTATTTCATAATCACCATTTTTAATACAAAAATAAAAAAAAAACACACGATAGATTACCTTTGAAGAAAAAAACACGATGGCTCGAGTGTGCCTTGTGCATACCTGTTTAAGTTAACATGATGACATTTCTGGAAAGTCGGCCATGATGATTCCCCTAATGTAGATTACACTTACCATGATGCTGGAGGACGGTGGGAGGGGCAAGCGTGGGGTTGGGTTGGGGAATAGGTCTTATCATATTGCACTTTGTATTGGGATATATACACTGGCCTTTGGAGGAGACAGAAGTCACTTCTGATAAGAGATTATACAGGCACAACATTAAGGGGTCTCAGTTGCCGCTTTCTGAGGCAACATTTTCCTGCTTGTTTTATCACAGGAGTGGGTGTTTCTCCTGCATTCGTAGTCCTCCGAGTTCATAAAAAATAAAGTCAGTGAAGTATGATCTCTTGTGGCTGCTAAACTCCCATCATTGACTTGATTTCTGATGAACTCCCGCTCCTGTGATAAAACAGGCAGGAAAATGTGATGACTCAGAAAACAGTAGTGTTGTGTCTGTAGTCTCTTATCATAATTGACTTCTGCTTATTCCCCTGGCCAGGCAGTGGTATGTGCCCACCATGAGCTGGAGCCGCTTTGCATGCTCAGACATGACATGACACAGTACACAACTGGAGCACATTATAAGATCATCTCAGCACAGGAACATTTTTATCTTTCTTTCAAAACAGATCCAATTGTGGAACTTGGTATTATTCAAAGATCTATTAAATTAAAATCTACCTTAATTAGTGGAACAACCCATTTCAGTGAGACACAAGCTCCTGAGAGCACAAGTATTTTCCAACTGTTGGGCAAATATTGGGGGCGATATACCGTTGCTGGCATATCCCACTGTATGTCGTATGAATGCAGCATGCTAATTAAAGATAATCAGGATGTTGTACAACATGCTAGCTACAGAACAATATGACAGCTGAACCGCCTATTTATGTATATTGGAAGGAAAGAGCACAAGTTGATTAAAGCTCTTTGATTTGAAGAGAATGAAGGGAATTTTGTTTACTTACCGTAAATTCCTTTTCTTCTAGCTCCAATTGGGAGACCCAGACAATTGGGTGTATAGCTATGCCTCCGGAGGCCACACAAAGTATTACACTAAAAGTGTAAAGCCCCTCCCCTTCAGCCTATACACCCCCCGTGCTGCCACGGGCTCCTCAGTTTTGGTGCAAAAGCAAGAAGGAGGAAAAAATTATAAACTGGTTTAAAGTAAATTCAATCCGAAGGAATATCGGAGAACTGAAACCATTCAACGTGAACAACATGTGTACACAAAAACAGGGGCGGGTGCTGGGTCTCCCAATTGGAGCTAGAAGAAAAGGAATTTACGGTAAGTAAACAAAATTCCCTTCTTCTTTGGCGCTCCATTGGGAGACCCAGACAATTGGGACGTCCAAAAGCAGTCCCTGGGTGGGTAAATAATACCTCATAATAGAGCCGTAACGGCTCCGTCCTACAGGTGGGCAACCGCCGCCTGAAGGACTTGCCTACCTAGGCTGGCATCTGCCGAAGCATAGGTATGCACCTGATAGTGTTTCGTGAAAGTGTGCAGGCTCGACCAGGTAGCCGCCTGACACACCTGCTGAGCCGTAGCCTGGTGTCGCAAGGCCCAGGACGCTCCCACGGCCCTGGTAGAATGGGCCTTCAGCCCTGAGGGAACCGGAAGCCCCGAGGAACGATAAGCTTCGAGAATTGGTTCCTTGATCCACCGAGCCAGGGTTGATTTGGAAGCTTGTGTCCTTTTACGCTGGCCCGCGACAAGGACAAAAGAGTGCATCCGAGCGGCGCAGGGGCGCCGTACGAGAAATGTAGACTCTGAGTGCTCTCACCAGATCTAACAAGTGCAAATCCTTTTCACACTGGAACTGGATGAGGGCAAAAAGAAGGTAAGGAGATATCCTGATTGAGATGAAAGGGGGATACCACCTTAGGGAGGAATTCCGGAACCGGACGCAGAACCACCTTGTCCTGGTGAAACACCAGGAAAGGAGCTTTGCATGACAACGCTGCTAGCTCAGACACTCTCCGAAGTGAAGTGACTGCTACTAGAAAAACCACTTTCTGCGAAAGGCGTGCGAGCGAAATATCCCTCATTGGCTCGAACGGTGGTTTCTGAAGAACCATCAGCACCCTGTTCAGATCCCAGGGTTCTAACGGACGCTTGTAAGGAGGGACGATGTGACAAACCCCTTGCAGGAACGAGTCTGGCCAGGCGCTTCTGAAAAAACACAGAGAGCGCAGAGACTTGTCCCTTAAGGGAGCCTAGCGACAAACCCTTTTCCAATCCGGATTGAAGAAAGGACAGAAAAGTGGGCAAGGCAAATGGCCAGGGAGAGAAACCCTGAGCAGAGCACCACGACAGGAATATTTTCCACGTCCTGTGGTAGATCTTGGTGGACGTTGGTTTCCTAGCCTGTCTCATGGTGGCAATGACCTCTTGAGATAATCCTGAAGACGCTAAGATCCAGGACTCAATGGCCACACAGTCAGGTTGAGGGCCGCAGAATTCAGATGGAAAAACGGCCCTTGAGACAGCAAGTCTGGTCGGTCTGGCAGTGCCCACGGTTGGCCGACCGTGAAATGCCACAGATCCGGGTACCACGACCTCCTCGGCCAGTCTGGAGCGACGAGGATGGCGCGGCGGCAGTCGGCCCTGATCTTGCGTAACACTCTGGGCAACAGTGCCAGAGGGGGAAACACATAAGGAAGCTGAAACTGCGACCAATCCTGAACTAAGGCGTCTGCCGCCAGAGCTCTGTGATCTTGAGATCGAGCCATGAATGTTGGGACCTTGTTGTTGTGCCGTGACGCCATTAGGTCGACGTCCGGCATCCCCCAGCGGCAACAGATCTCCTGAAACACGTCCGGGTGAAGGGACCATTCCCCTGCGTCCATGCCCTGGCGACTGAGAAAGTCTGCTTCCCAGTTTTCTACGCCCGGGATGTGAACTGCGGAGATGGTGGAGGCCGTGGCTTCCACCCACATCAAAATCCGCCGGACTTCTTGGAAGGCTTGCCGACTGCGTGTTCCACCTTGGTGGTTGATGTAAGCCACCGCTGTGGAGTTGTCCGACTGAATTCGGATCTGCTTGCCTTCCAGCCACTGCTGGAACGCTTTTAGGGCAAGATACACTGCCCTGATCTCCAGAACATTGATCTGAAGTGAGGACTCTTGCTGAGTCCACGTACCCTGAGCCCTGTGGTGGAGAAAAACTGCTCCCCACCCTGACAGACTCGCGTCCGTCGTGACCACCGCCCAGGATGGGGGTAGGAAGGATTTCCCCTTCGATAATGAGGTGGGAAGAAGCCACCACCGAAGGGAAGCTTTGGTTGCCTGAGAGAGGGAGACGTTCCTGTCTAGGGACGTCGGCATCCTGTCCCATTTGCGTAGGATGTCCCATTGAAGAGGACGCAGGTGAAACTGCGCGAAAGGAACTGCCTCCATTGCTGCCACCATCTTCCCCAGGAAGTGCATGAGGCGCCTCAAGGGGTGTGACCAACCTTGAAGGAGAGATTGTACCCCTGTGTGTAGTGAACGCTGTTTGTCCAGCGGAAGCTTCACTATCGCTGGAAGAGTATGAAACTCCATGCCAAGATATGTCAGCGATTGGACCGGTGTCAGATTTGACTTTGGAAAATTGATGATCCACCCGAAACTCTGGAGAGTCTCCAGAGTAACGTTGAGGCTGTGTTGGCATGCCTCTTGAGAGGGTGCCTTGACCAGCAGATCGTCTAAGTAAGGTATCACCGAGTGACCCTGAGAGTGGAGGACCGCAACTACTGTAGCCATGACCTTGGTGAAAACCCTTGGGGCTGTCGCCAGGCCGAACGGCAGTGCCGCGAACTGAAGGTGTTCGTCTCCTATGGCGAAGCGCAGGAAGCGCTGATGCTCTGGAGCAATCGGTACGTGGAGATAAGCATCTTTGATATCGATCGATGCTAGGAAATCTCCTTGGGACATTGAGGCGATGACGGAGCGGAGGGATTCCATCCGGAACCGCCTGGTCCTTACGTGTTTGTTGAGCAGTTTTAGGTCCAAAACAGGACGGAAGGACCCGTCCTTCTTTGGAACCACAAACAGGTTGGAGTAGAAACCGTGACCCTGTTGCTGAAGAGGAACCGGGACCACCACTCCTTCTGCCTTCAGAATGCCCACCGCCTGCAGAAGAGCCTCGGCTCGCTCGGGAGGCGGAGATGTTCTGAAGAATCGAGTCGGAGGACGAGAGCTGAACTCTATCCTGTAACCGTGAGACAAAATGTCTCTCACCCAACGGTCTTTTACTTGTGGCAGCCAGGTGTCGCAAAAGCGGGAGAGCCTGCCACCGACCGAGGATGCGGTGTGAGGAGGCCGTAAGTCATGAGGAAGCCGCCTTGGTAGCGGCAGCTCCGGCGGTCTTTTTAGGGCGTGATTTGGCCCGCCATGCGTCGGAGTTCCTCTGATCCTTCTGAGGCCTTTTGGACGAGGAGAATTGGGACCTGCCCGCCCCCCGAAAGGACCGAAACCTCGACTGTCCCCTCCTCTGTTGGGGTGTTTTTGGTTTGGCCTGGGGTAAGGATGTTTCCTTTCCCTTGGATTGTTTGATGATTTCATCCAATCTCTCACCAAACAAGCGGTCGCCAGAAAATGGCAAACCAGTTAAGCACTTTTTGGAAGCCGAATCTGCCTTCCATTCCCGTAGCCACAAGGCCCTGCGTATTGCCACCGAATTGTCGGCTGCAACCGCCGTACGGCTCGCAGAGTCCAGGACAGCATTAATAGCGTAGGACGCAAATGCCGACGTTTGAGAGGTTATGGACGCCACCTGCGGCGCAGACGTACGTGTGAGTGCGTCAATTTGCGCCTGACCAGCTGAGATAGCTTGGAGTGCCCATACGGCTGCGAATGCTGGAGCAAAAGACGCGCCGATAGCTTCATAGATGGATTTCAACCAGAGCTCCATCTGTCTGTCAGTGGCATCCTTGAGTGAAGCTCCATCTTCCACTGCAACTATGGATCTAGCCGCCAGTCTGGAGATTGGAGGATCCACCTTGGGACACTGAGTCCAGCCCTTGACCACGTCAGGGGGGAAGGGGTAACGTGTATCCTTAAGGCGCTTGGAAAAACGCTTATCTGGACAAGCTCGGTGTTTCTGGACTGCCTCTCTGAAGTCAGAGTGGTCCAGAAACATACTCATTGTACGCTTAGGAAACCTGAAACGGAATTTCTCCTGCTGAGAAGCGGACTCCTCCACTGGAGGAGCTGAGGGAGAAATATCCAACATTTGATTGATGGACGCAATAAGATCATTCACTATGGCGTCCCCATCAGGAGTATCAAGGTTGAGAGCGGCTTCAGGATCAGAATCCTGATCAGCTAGCTCCGCTTCATCATACAGAGAGTCCTCTCGCTGAGACCCTGAACAATGTGATGTCGAGGGGATTTCATAGCGAGCTCGCTTAGTCGGTCTGGGACTGCGTTCCATGTCAGAGACCTCACCCTGGGATCTATGAGACACCCCGGGAGAACATTGTTGTTCCAACTGAGGGGAACCAGGGGGCAATGATTCCACAGTGCCCATGGCTTGAGATGCCGGCCTGGACTGCAAGGCTTCTAATATCTTAGCCATAGTCTCAGAAAGTCTTTCAGTAAAAACTGCAAACTCCGTCCCTGTCACCTGGACAGTGTTAACAGGTGGTTCTCCCTGGGCCACCCTTAGCAGAGGCTCCGGCTGAGTAAGTGCCACAGGGGCCGAGCATTGCACACAATGAGGGTCAGTGGAACCTGCCGGCAGTATAGCCGTACATGCTGCACAGGCAGCATAGTAAGTCTGTGCTTTGGCACCCTTGCTATTTGTGGACGACATGCTGTTGTCTCCTCTGAGCAATACAGGAGGGTATATAGCCAAAAACAACCGTGCACCATACAGTGTAAAGTATGGCCTATAATCATATAATCTATAAGTACACTTCTGCACCAGTGGGGCCAGCACCTAGGTGCTGCTTACCGCCCGCGCAATGCGGTTGTGTGGTCACCAGAATTCCTGCCTGGGTCTCCCTGAGCTTGTCTCCCTTCTCCAGCGTTAGCAGAGCTGACAGGAATGGCTGCCGGCGTCCTGAGGAGAGGAGGGGGCCGTGGGCGTGCCCTAGAAAGTGCGGGAATCTGGTGCCCCACTGTGCACAGTGAGGGGGGTGGAGTATGCAAAGCATGCTCCAGCCTCAGTTGCTGACGTCCTTTACAGCGTCCCGCCCTTCCCCTGACTGGCAGGCCTGGGGGCGGGAAAAGAATGAGACTAGGCCGCAAAACCCGGGGACTAAAGTTATAAGCGCGGCCGCCGTATAAGCGCGGTCGGCGCGGAAGTCCCCGGCGCACTAACAGTCCCAGCCGCGCCGCAGTGATAACAATGGCAGCGGCGGTCAGCGCGGCAGTCCCCATACACTAACACACTCAGCGACGCTGCAGTGTGTAAAGGCACAAACGCAGTCAGCGCCGCGGTCCCCGGTGCACTAGCACACCCAGCAATGCTGGAGTGTTGCTGTGCGCGGTCCCCACGGGGACACAGAGTACCTCAAAGTAGCAGGGCCATGTCCCTGAACGATACTCGGCTCCTATCCAGCAGAGTCCTCAGGAGCTGTGGATGGAGCACGGTCTCATGTGCCTGGAGACCGATAGGATCCCACTTCACCCAGAGCCCTAAGGGGGATGGGGAAGGAAAACAGCATGTGGGCTCCAGCCTCCGTACCCGCAATGGATACCTCAACCTTAACAACACCGCCGACAAGAGTGGGGTGAGAAGGGAGCATGCTGGGGGCCCTGTTATGGGCCCTCTTTTCTTCCATCCGACATAGTCAGCAGCTGCTGCTGACTAAGCTGTGGAGCTATGCGTGGATGTCTGCCTCCTTCGCACAAAGCATAAAAAACTGAGGAGCCCGTGGCAGCACGGGGGGTGTATAGGCTGAAGGGGAGGGGCTTTACACTTTTAGTGTAATACTTTGTGTGGCCTCCGGAGGCATAGCTATACACCCAATTGTCTGGGTCTCCCAATGGAGCGCCAAAGAAATATATATTATATATACACATTATACACACACACAGTGGAACCTTGGTTAACAAGAACAATCCGTTCTGGGAGTGTGCTTGTTAACCAATTTACTCGTTCAGCAAAGCAAGATTTCCCATAGGAAACAATGCAATGCAGACAATTCATTCCACAACTTGTTAAATGTCCTATCTTGGTCCCCTATTGTGCCATTCCATACACGTACAAACACGCACGCACACATTTTGCTCACCTTACCTTCTGTTCAATCACCGGCCTCATGGAACTTGCAGTTCGCCGGTACAAGATGTGTATCGAGTAATGATCGCGACGAGGGAGGAACTTCTGCTGCCAGAGCTCTGACGTCAAAAGGCAGGAGCCGCTTGCTTCTGATTGGCCAGCGTGTTGCCTTTGAGTAGCGGCTGACTGCGGAAGTTAATCCCTCGTCACGATGGTTGCCGATACACATCCTGTACTGGCGAACAGAAAGTTCCAGGAGGCCAGCGATGGAACAGAAGGTACACATATTATGCTCACCTGGTTCCATCGCCGGCCTCATGGATCTTGCAGTTCACCAGTACAAGATGTGAATGGGGTAACCATCGCGACGAGGGCAACTTCCTCCCTCGTCACAATGGCTACACGATACACATCCTGTAGAGGCAAACTACGAGAACCATGAGGCCGGCGATGGAACGGAAGGTAAGCATAATTATATATATATATATATTTTTTTTTTTTTTATTTATTTAATAATTATATATATATATATATATATATATATATATATATATATATATATATATATATATATATATATATATATATATATATATATATATATATATATATATATATATATATATATATATATATATATATATATATATATATATATATATACACATACATATATATACATAGACATATACACATATTACGGTATATATTATATAATATGTGTGTGTGTGTGTGGACTGCAAGAGCGGGTTAGAGCGCGGTGGATGTACGGAACCGGAAGTGTGTGCGGTGATTATTTTGTGCGTTGAGCAAAGCTTGCTTGTAAACTGAGTTACAAATTTACAGCAAGCTTTGCTCTGTAAGCGAAATACTTGCTAACTGGGTTACTCGTTAAGTTAGGTTCCACTGTATTCCACTGTATATTCTCTAGGTTGACGTAGGGAGCACAAAGCTGGAGCCCTATAAGAGGATATAAAAACCCCACCCCATGCATTGCTCCAGAAGAACAAGAGCACGCCGGAAGGGGTCAACATCCCGGAACCAAGGAGATCCCTGATGGCGAGACATTTCTAGGAGGAACATGCTAAGGAAAACAATTCCAAGAGGACCATGCCATGAGGAGATACCTGGGGGTGTGATGCGGGGAACTGAAAGCTGGTGGAGACCCTGACTGGCGATAGTGATCTGAGCGTGTGAATGGGTTCCTTTTTGGTAATTATGACATTACTGAATTAATTATAATTTCTTAAAGTTTAAAGATCTTTTTGCTGTAATATTGTCATTATCGGGTTTTAATAAACTGCTCATTTGTTTTTATGGTTTCAAATAAATTTCTTTTTATATTGTTTTTGATGTGTTTTTTTTTAGCTGACCATTCCCTTGAGTTTACGTATGGATATTCTTTAACCGTAATCTTATCGGATTATGGGTTCTGGAATTGTCAATAATATATTTTTTGATGTTGTTGTATGGTATTTTTGTCACCTGCTATTTATATTGCCCAAGATAATAGTATTTCTTATACTATGTAATGCGCACCACACACTGTCCGTATTCTCTGGCATCTGAGCGCTTTTACAGAGTATAGAAGAGGTACCCTATAAGGCTGGGGCCACACGAGCATTAATACGAGTGCATCGCATGACACTCGGTTCCCGCTCTGCTGCGAGTGTGAGCCGAGTGTCATTATACTGTGATGCAATCCTGCGATCGGAGCACAGCTGAGGAGAAGAGGGAGGGACTAATCTCCCCATCTCCTCCATGGTCAGCGGATGTGTATATCACACTACGCTCGACTGTAATGCAAGTGCAATGCTTCTCTGGCACCCATAGATTTCTATGGGTGCGAGAGAAAAATCAGATTCCACCCGCAGCGACTGTTTTCTCGGTTCGATTAGGGCTGAGAAACAAAAAAATCCTCAAGGAACCCTTATCAGGAAAGAGGAAAAAGGAAAAAGGAGAGGGAAAACACAAACAACAAATCGCATTCCACTTGGACCAATGTTAATCGCATTCCACTCACTCCGTTTTACTCGCCGTGTGTCCTTACCTTAAGTCAGCATCTGACCTTTTAACATGACCAGGGATAAAATGCCAAGCCAGAAACGACAGCTGTTTCAGGGTGTTTGCCCCTCATCAGTATCCAGCAGGGTCTGGCCAGGGGTGTGCAATGCCCTAAAGGCAAGATGAGGGACAATTTACTCCTATAAAGAATTGCTTATAAGATCCCAGCAGGTCTCTAAGAAAACCAGTACATGCTTGACATTGCCTTGAGGGCATCGCACTCAGCCAGAGCAAGACTCTGCTCTACACTGATGAGGGGCAAACAGCCCAAAACAGCTGTCTGTGGGAGACTGTCTGGATTCACTTATTGCCCTGGCCATAAAGCATGTTGCGGATTCATTTTAGTGATATTTCAGGCAAAAGCTCATCAGAGTTCAGGTATATGAACTGAATATAAATCAGGTGTCCGGTATTAAAGGGAACCTGTCATCAGAAATTTGGCTTTCAACCTAAACATTTTCCCCTCTGCAGCTCCTGGGCTGCATTCTAGTAAGGTTTCTATACTTTTTGTGCCCCCTTTTAAACCAAAATAAATACTTTATAAAACTGTACCTTTCGGTTTGAAAATCTTGTAAATCGTCCATGGGGGCGGGCCGTGTGGCGTCCGTTGCTGTATCTTACGCCGTCCCCCATGCTCCAAATCATCCCTCAGGACGCCGCCCACTGCGCCCGAGGTCCCGTGCACGCCGGGACACCTGGTGACGTGGTCGCAAGCACGAGCGTATGGGCGGCGCTGTGATTGCATCGCAAGTGCCCACCCATACTCTCGTGGGTGCGCTCTCCCCTCCGTACGTCGCTCAGATCCTCCGCTTCTCCTGTAGTGGCCTGCTCCGCTCCTCCCATCTATTTCCTGCTGCAGGGTACGATGGGAAGGAGGTGACGTCGGGCCGGCGCAGAACGCTGGAGGCAGTGGGGAAAGGGCGGGCACGAGAGTATGGGTGGGCACTTGCGATGCAATCACAGCGCCGCCCATACTCTCGTGCGTGCGACCACGTCACCAGGTGTCCCGGCGTGCACGGGACCTCGGGCGCAGTGGGCGGCGTCCTGAGAGAGGATTTGAAGCATGGGGGACGGCGTAAGATACAGCAACGGACGCCACACGGCCCGCCCCCATGGACGATTTACAAGATTTTCAAACCGAAAAGGTACAGTTTTATAAAGTATTTATTTTGGTTGAAAAGGGGGCACAAAAAGTATAGAAACCTTGCTAGAATGCAGCCCACGAGCTGCAGAGGGGGAAACATTTAAGTTGAAAGCCAAATTTCTGATGACAGGTTCCCTTTAATCAATCTGCTAACAAGAACAAGAAAATACATCTATTAGGAAGCATGGATCAAGGCACGAATGAAGAGCGTACCAAAAGAAAGTACAGCTAAGCTCTTAACAGGCGGTTACACAATATGGGCAGCCTGTAATGAGTGGGGGATCATACGGGTGAGGAAAATCCCTTATGTAGCAATAGCACTGACGTGAGCCCTTAGGAGATATAATACAATGGTGCTTACATAGTAACGTTAACTTCACCGGTATTTATATGGGTTACTGTGGTACCAGAGGCTCTAGTGGACTCCCTTGCTACACATGAATCACTTATGGATGTGGCTGAAAATCTATACAAGTATTAGAGATATTAGCAGATTAGGTTTCCCAGTTGTTCCTGTAGATACTATTGTGAGGAACCAGCCCAGCAGGACCCAGCTCTTCACAGTTACAGCCGTACTCATGTTGTGTCACCGCCTGATAAAGCTTAGATTTTTTTTTGTAGGTTCTCTCTTTCTCAAGAGGGTAATTTGAACCCTTTATTCAAATCAGTGGGTATACAGTGTGTCCACCCATATCCTGTCCACCACCATTAACTTGAGAACGGTGGCAGCTATAGGCATAGAAGTGGTGTCTAGGTATAGTAAAGTAGCCATGCGCTATGTAATGAAACCACCTATAGCGCCAACTGGTGGAAAACAACCGAGTCAGCATTTTTATCTCGAAAACGGAACGAGAGAGAAAAAAAAGTGACTTACAAAGTTGTAGGGCATCATCAATTCAATACGAATCGCCACCTACAAGGTGTCGATTCGTATTGAATTGATGATGCCCTACAACTTTGTAATTTACTTTTTCCTCTCTCGTTCCGTTTGAGATAAAAATGCTAACTCCATTGTTTTCCCACCAGGTGGCGCTATAGGTGGTTTCATTGCGTAGCGCATGGCTACTTTACAATACCTAGACACTACTTCTATGCCTATAGCTGCCGCCGTTCTCAAGTTAATGGCAGTGGACAGGATATGGGTGGACAAACTGTATACTGGGCAACAAAGAGTGGGTGTTGTGTCCCCAATTTATGGGGAGTACCAAAAATCTAAATTTCTCAGTCGCTTCATAGGTGGACACAAAAACCATGGGCTGTCCTTTAAGCTGTCCATGGGGTCTGGATAATGAAAAAAAATCTTAGAAAAAGCCAGGAAGTACTAGCGAAACACATGTCAAGGACCTAGTCTCAGACTTAGCTAGATTAGTAAAACAGACAGGTAGTAATCTGCAGTTAGGAATCTATAATATTAATACAATACCAATCAGATCTATCCACTCTGCAGCATCGGTGATGCCCCACTGCACTGCTACTTGCACTATGACTACACTGCTCCTAATGATTTCTATTTTAATCTGTGGCACATATCAGGCTTAAATAACCCACTTCTTACCCTCCCCAAGCGGTCAGACTTGCTGATAGTGGTGTGACTGCTCTCTTGGAGTGCACACTGCTTCTGAGTAGCAGCGCTCCCATCCGGCCTGCAACGCCGGTGAGGAGTCACTGCACTCTCACAGAATGGCTCAGAATCCAATAGTGCCGTCCCCATTAAAAGATTTACACTGCACTCATTCAGCAGCGTTTGTCCCCAGTCCTGGTACAGTAATCCCTCAAACCAGTTGGTGGCACACAGCCTCTCTGGATCAGATCATGTTAGGCCCCTTTCACGCATCCGTTTATTTGCCATCAGGCACAATCCGTCGAAATGTGAAAAAAACGGATTTAGTGCTGGATCCGGTTTTTTTTGTCATTGTCTTGTATTAGCGACGCATGGCCTCACGTTACATCTGAAGTACGACGGATCCGTCAACAAATGTGACTGAGACAACGTGCATAGTAACATTTTTTGTGTCAGTCGAAAAAGCGGACCGCGACGTATCCGTTGCTATCCGTCGTTTGTGGTAATGGAAGCCTATGGGCGCAGTATCCGTCAAATGACGTATCCGTCGTCGGATTCTGTTTTTTTTTTTTTTTTATAATCGAGCATGCCCAGAAGTGTTGTAAAATCACTGCTGGTAATAGAAAGAAAAAAAAAAAAAAAAAAAAAAGTTACGACGGATCAGTTTTTTTTTTTTTTTTTTTTACAAGATCCATCACATCAGTTTTACCACAATCTGTGACGCATCCGTCACAAAACGGATTGTGACTGATGCAAAAAAACCTGATGTGTGAAAGGGGCCTAAAGGTACCGTCACACTAAGCAACATTGCTAGTAACATCGCTGCTGAGGCACAACTTGCTAGCAATGCTGCTGTGTGACATCCACACCAGTCGCTGGTTGTTGCTGAATGTCCTGGGCCATTTTTTAGTTGTTGCTCTCCCGCTGTGAAGCACAGATCGCTGTGTGTGACAGCGAGACAGCAACAACTGAATGTGCAGGGAGCAAAAGCCGGCTTCTGCGGACGCTGGTAACCACGGTAAACATCGGGTAACCAAGAAGCACTTTCCTTGTTTACCCGATATTTACCTTCGTTACCAGCGTCTGCCGCTCTCACGCGGCGAGTGCCGTCTCCTGCACACGTAGCAGAGTACACATCGGGTAATTAACCCGATGTGTACTGTGGCTAGGAGTGCAGGGAGCCAGCGCTAAGCGGTGTGCGCTGGTAACCAAAGGTAAATATCGGGTTGGTTACCCGATATTTACCTTAGTTACGAAGTGCAGCATCGCTTCCACGCGTCGCTGCTGGCTAGGGGCTGGTCACTGGTGAGATCTGCCTGTTTGACAGCTCACCAGCAACCCGTGTAGCGACGCTCCAGCGATCCCTGCCAGGTCAGGTTGCTGGTGGGATCGCTGGAGCGTCGCTTAAGGCCCCGTCACACTAAGCAACATTGCTAGCAACATCGCTGCTAACGAACAACTTTTGTGACGTTGCTAGCGATGTTGCTGTGTGTGACATGCAGCAACAACCTGGCCCCTGCTGTGAGGTCGTTGGTTGTTGCTGAATGTCCTGGGCCATTTTTTAGTTGTTGCTGTCCCGCTGTGAAGCGCACATCGCTGTGTGTGACAGCGAGACAGCAACAACTAAATGTGCAGGCAGCAGGAGCCGGCTTCTGCGGAGGCTGGTAACCACAGTAAACATCGGGTAACCAAGAAGCCCTGTCCTTGGTTACCCGATATTTACCTTTGTTACCAGCCTCCTCCGCTCTCACTGTCAGTGCCGGCTCCTGCTCTGTGCACATGTAGCTGCAGGACACATCGGGTTAATTAACCCGATGTGTGCTGTAGCTAGGAGAGCAAGGAGCCAGCGCTAAGCATTGTGCGCTGCTCCCTGCACATGTAGCTGCAGCACACATCGGGTAATTAACCCGATGTGTGCTGTAACTAGGAGAGCAGGGAGCCAGCGCTCAGTGTGCGCTGCTCTCTGCACGTGTAGCTCCGTGCGCTGGTAACCAAGGTAAATATCGGGTTGGTTACCCGATATTTACCTTAGTTACCAAGTGCAGCATCTTCCACGCGGCGCTGGGGGCTGGTCACTGGTTGCTGGTGAGCTCACCAGCAACTCGTGTAGCGACGCTCCAGCGATCCCTGCCAGGTCAGGTTGCTGGTGGGATCGCTGGAGCGTCGCAGTGTGACATCTCACCAGCAACCTCCTAGCAACTTACCAGCGATCCCTATCGTTGTTGGGATCGCTGCTAAGTTGCTTAGTGTGACTGGACCTTTAGTGTGACGGTACCTTTACCCACTATGATTTAATTGACTGACAGTAGCTGCTCCTCAGTGATTCACTGATATCACAGCACAATACACAAACAGTACCTTGTGTATTCATCTGGTCTTAACATCTGATAATTCTCACCCTGTACATGCCCTCATGCACTGCTGGGGCAGTGATAAGATAAATGTTGGAGATTTAAAGGAACCTATCAGGTGCAATATGCACTCAGAACCACGAGCAGTTCTGGGTGCATATTGCTAATCCCTGCCTGACTGTCCCTGTATACACGAACATAGATAAAAGATCTTTGGAGAAAGTATTTCTAAAGATTCTTTAAAATATGCTAATGAGCACAGGGACTAGTTACAAGGGTGTTAGTTCCCTTGGCTAGTCGGCCCTTTAAGCATGTAACTACACCCCTTTGGGCGTGCTAATATGCTAATGAATGTGCAGCGTCAGAGGCATGGTCGGGCTCACCTCTGCTGCCACCGCTGGTTTTCGGCTCAGTGCGCACAGTCATGCACACTACACCAGTTTGAAGCCGGGATGCGTACACCTAACTTCATAGTGCGCATGACCGAAAGTCCGGGTCTTCTGATCATGCACCCTGAGCCGAAATCAAGTAGCAGCAGAAAACAGTGAGATCGACCATGCCTCTGACGTGGTGCATTCATTAGCATGTTTGCCCCCTTAGCATGCCCCTGTGGGTGTGCTGACTAGCCAAGGGAACTAATACCCTTATGACTAGTCGCTGGCCTTATTAGCATATGGTAAAAGATCTTTAGAAGTTCTTTTTCTAAAGATCTCTTTATCTATGCTACTAGATACAGGGACGATTAGGCAGGGATTAGCAGTATGCACCCAGAACTGCTCCTGACAGGTTCACTTTAATGAATGACACTGAATAGAATTCTAATTCAAATACAGCAGTATCTGTCATTTGTATGCGCCCCTCTTGAAATACTTGTCTTATTCTAAAAACTGACCAATTGATACTTTGTTAGCAAACCTATTTAATGCTGCAAAAACCTAATGTAACATTATTGGTTGAAACAACATAGGCTTGCTTCAGTTTCTGTAAATAGTTTATTGGTGAAACAAAACTTGCCACCACTTTATTTTCAATGATTTTTTTTTCTACTTATTAGCTGTTGTGGTTTTCTTTTAAAAGTAAATAAACCACAGTCTATTAAAAAGGACATTGGTGAGAGATTATATATATATATATATATATATATATATATATTACTTTACTGAGACTACTAATCACATTTGGAGTGTTTCACGCTCTGTACCGCAATTCTAAAATTTAATGCACACAAGCAATTTATTCTCATTTTTAATATATCTAATATAATAGGTGTAGGTGTGTGTGTGTGTGTGTGTGTGTGTGCTAAAGAAATCCATACAGTCAGACTGTTTTGATGAGAAAATTTAACTCCGCACTTTAGTTACTCTCCAAAAATCCTGCCTTCATTAAAGTCAATGGAGCTGCAAGCTATTAGGTTATTAATAGGAGCCGTGAGTGGTTGCTATAGGAACACAATTAATTGTTAGTACAAGAAGCTTATGTGTGAGGTAATAGGATGTCGGTGGGGAGACGCATAGAGACAGACAGACAGACGGGGAAAGAGAGAAAGAGATAGAAAGAGACAGAGACTGATACAAACAGACAGAAACTCGAAGAGAGACAGAGACAGTCACTGTCCTGGGCAACGCCCGGGTACTACAGTTAGTTGATAATAAAAGTTATATTTTAATTCACATCTCTTTCCTCTACTTTCCCCCTCCCTTAGTGTATAAACTCTCTAGCTAAGTGGTGTCCACTGATATGAATCCTGTAACTCTTTGTCAACCAAACTACTATAGAACGATATAAAAAAAAACCCCAAAAACAAAGAAGTTTAGCATCTAGCTTAAGCAAGGCTAAGGCCGGCGTCACACGGTACGATATATCGGGCGATATGTCGGCGGGGTCACGTCGTTAGTGACGCACATCCGGCATCGTTAGAGATATCGTAGCGTGTGACACCTCCAAACGACTGAACAAGCAAAAATACTCACCTTATCGTTGCTCGTTGACACGTCGTTCATTTTTAAAATGTCGGTCCTCCTTCTGTGCTCCGGTTGTTAATCGTTCCCGAGGCAGCACACATCGCTCCGTGTGACACTTCGGGAACGACGAACCTACGTCCCGCCGGCAATACGGAAGAAAGCAGGTGGGCAGGATGTTACGTCCCGCTCATCTCTGCCCTTCCGCTTCTATTGGGCGGCCGCTGTGTGACGTACCTGTGATGCCGAACGTCCCTCCCTTTTCAGGGAGAGGATGTTCGCCGCCCACAGCGACGTCGTCCGGGAGGTAAGTACGTGTGACGGGAGGGGTTTAACGACTGTGCGCCACGGGCAACTAATTGCCCGTGACGCACGAACGACGGAGGCGGGTACGATCGCTCATGCGATCGCACGATAGATCGTAACGTGTGACACCGGCCTAAGACCGGTAAGGAACTCAGACCCATGTCTGTCTCCGAACTGAGGAGGCTTGGTGCTAGCAGGTGAGGAGACAACTTGTTTTTGTTCAGATGCATTGTAAGTATACAGTATCTTCCACATGGTAAGTTTATATCATATGGGCTCCTTGTGCCATGGGAATCTATGAAGTGCAAAACGCAGACAGTTATTGCCATGCACTTTAGATAGTTGTAGGGCAAATGCTTATCTGGCTGACTCCATCTAATGTCTACAGCCACCTTTAGTCACACAGCTCATGTAATAACAGTGAAGCTCTACCTTTGCAGTGCGCCTTCAGCTGGTCTCTCCATCCGCACTCAATCAGTTTTGCTCTTAACAGATCTTTAAGGCTTGGAATAAAAGATAAATAATAATAATTAGAGATGAAATGTAGATTGTAACATAATGCTTTATAGCTCATCAAAGTATACTCCTATATACACACTAGGTAACACTGGGTTGTGTCAATATCGATCGGCGTTCATTAAGGCTAGGTGTGCACGTTGCATTTTTTCATGCGTTTTTGCAGTGTTTTAAACTTCAGCGTAAACGCATGCGTTCTGCGTCCCCAGCAAAATCTGAGAATTTTGTAAAATCCATGCGCATGTTGCATTTTGGATGCCAAATTTTTGACAAAATTGATGCGTTCTAAAAAGCAACATGTCACTTCTTTTGTGCGTTTTGGATGCTTTTCCCACTCTGTCTATGGGAGAGCAAGCGTCCAGAACTCATGAATTCTGCATCCATTCCGCATTCAAAATATACCCAAAACACAGCTTTCCGGCAGCGTTTTGAAACGCACATGCAGTGACAAAATACTGCAGAATATTTGTCACGGCAGAACACAACGTGCGCACATAGGCTTTAGATTATCAGATTTCTTCGTGTAAAGGCTACTTTACATGCTGCGACATCGCTAGCGATCTCATTAGCGATGTGAAATTCTAGATAGCAAGTGCGATCTTTCGAGAGCACACATGCGTAAAATGACCTATGTGCGACCTCGAAAGATCGCACTTGCGATCTACAATTTCATATCGCTAATGAGATCGCTAGCGATGTCGCAGCATGTAAAGTAGCCTTAAGTCTATGTGCAGACAGAGCATTTTTTGATGCGTTTTTTTTTTTTTTTAAAAATCTGCATGCCCAACCTGAAGCCTGCAAAGTCTATGAGATTTCAGAAGTGTTGTGCACACCTTGTTTTTTTTCCCCTTGCAGATAATAAACTGCAGTATGTCAATTGTTGGGGCAGTTTTTTCCTGCGGTTTTTTTTTTAGCTTTTCCAGCAATTGACGTCACAAAAAAAAACAAAAAAAAAAAATGCATTTTTGTAGTGCATTTTTCTGCCAGAAGGTGCAGAAAAGTTCACCAAATCTGCAGTGTGTGCACACACTCAACTATTGCGCTTAGCGGAACGTATAAAGTAGTCAGCGAACAAGAAAGCAGCGAGCACTGAGCTTTTGTCTATATTCACACTTTCTTGTGAGTGTTAGGCTGCTTTCACACTACGTTTTTTTAACATGCGTCATGAACGTTTTTTAACGCAAAAACGGATCCAGTGCATTTTCATTTCAATGCATTTGCAATGGACTCGCGTCAACATGCGTTCACCTGCGTTTGCGTGCGTTATAGTGAGGATCCAGCGACTTGCAGTTTTTTTTAACTTTTTTCAAAAACGCTACTTGTAGCGTTTTTGAGCGGCGTCCAAATACTGTTTTTCACTGGATCCTGTCTATACTGCACGCCTGACGTGATCAGTCTCTTTCCCCCCTCCCCCTCTCCCCCACCCTCTCCTTAGAGCGGCGGACGCTCATAACCAAGGTAAATATCGGGTAACCAAGCAAAGCGCTTCACTTAGTTACCCGATGTTTACCTTGGTTACATGCGCAGGGAGCAGGCAGCCCGGCTCCTAGCAGCTGTTGACGCTCGTAACCAAGGTAAATATCGGGTATCCAAGCAAAGCACGTCGCTTAGTTACCCGATGTTTACCTTGGTTACCAGCGTCCGCAGCTTCCAGATGCCGGCTCCCAGTCTATCACGTTCAGTTCCCCTCACTCCCGATCACATGACTTCAATGCCCGCCCATAAACTTCAAGTGACAGGATCCTGCAAAATAACACATGCATTTGCACGCATTTTTCTTTGTAAAAACAGGATCCACTTTTACAGCAAAAAAACGTTCATGACGCATGTTATAAAAACGTGGTGTGAAAGCAGCCTTACCATCTGAGAGAACTGGACCGATATTTCCTCAGGTGTTCGCTTCCATATTTTTCCTTCATTCCCATTTTTTTTTCTTTCACTGAAGCAGTTAGACTGTTTGGCTACGTTATCCATTAAAGTCATTGTATGGGCTCATGCACATGGGGCAAGGATCACAGGAGGGAAGAAAAAAAAAAAAAAATAATAATAAGACCTGTCCAATTTTGATTTGTGTTTTGGATCAAAAAAAAACAAAACAAAAAAAAAACAGAAACGTACGTCTATGGGTCCGTGAAAAGATTGATTGGACTACACTCATATCATCTGAGTGTAGTGCGATTTTCAGACTGACATAATGGAAAAGAAAGACATTTTATCTCTACCGCTGAGAAAAACTGATGCCCCTCTGATCAAAGTCTGATCACAATAACTGAATAATTGGACTGTTTTTCTCAGGAGAAAAAAAAATGGCCGTGTGCATCAACCCAATCTGGTAAAAATGAAAAAAACAAACAAAAAAACAAAGAAAACTAAAAAGGTGCAACACAGAAGTACAGTCTCCCATCACAGTGTCATCTGCGGTGCACGGATTCCCATAGACTTTAATGGCAGAGCCTGGTCTGCAAAATAGATGAGGACAAGATGTGCTCCGAGTCTCACGGAGCAGAGATCCCCCTTTTTTTCCCTTTTTAAACAGACATGTATACAGATTAATGTCTTGTAAAAAAACAAAACAAAAAAATCCAAAGCACTAGGAGGTGTCAGACAGAAGTGTGAACGTCGCCTTACGCCACACGTCACATTGTACATAGCACTTTTTGCCTTCTATCCTTTCAGTAGCTTGGTACAAAAGAAAAATTTACTAGAAAAACTCTCCATGATGTCAGATATTAATCTCTTATAGCTTGGCTAAAGATAGCTCGACGTTTAGGGTACTGTCACACTTTAGCGACGCACCAGCAATCCCACCAGCGATATGACCTGGTCAGGATCGCTGGTGCGTCGCTACATGGTCGCTGGTGAGCTGTCAATCAGGCAGATCTCACCAGCGACCAGCCCCCAGCGACGCGTGGAAGTGATGCTGCGCTTGGTAACTAAGGTAAATATCAGGTAACCAAGCGCTTGGTTACCTGATATTTACCTTGGTTACCAGCGCACACCGCTTAGCGCTGGCTCCCTGCACTCGTAGCCAGAGTACACATCGGGTTAATAATCAAACTGCTTTGCTTATTTACCCAATGTGTACTCTGGCTACGTGTGCAGGGAGCAGACACTGGCAGCAGCGGACGCTTGTAACCAAGGTAAATATCGGGTAACCAAGCAAAGCACGTCGCTTGGTTACCCGATATTTACCTTGGTTACAGCTTACTGCAGGCTCTCAGAAACCGGCTCCCTGCACATTCAGATTGTTGCTCTCTCGCTGTCACACACAGCGATGTGTGCTTCACAGCGGGAGAGCAACGAGCAAAAAATGAACCAGAGCAGTGTGTTACGAGCAGCGATTTCACAGCAGAGCCAGGTCGCTGCTCAGTGTCACACACAGCGAGATCGCTAATGAGGTCATTGGTACGTCACAAAAACCGTGACTCAGCAGCGATCTCACTATGTGAGAAGTACCCCTTACCCATGAACCAGGAATTATCACAGGTTTTCATAGGGAAGAACATGTCACCACTCCACCGATGCACAGAGATAAGACAAATCACATATTTCTCACAGCTCCTGAAGGCCAGACAGAAATCCTCATAACCTCTGTGTGACATGTATTCACGCTTTCAGGACAGTGAACGGAAGGCATGCCATGTATGCGTATGATGGGGGCATGAGAACCACTGTGTAAACACGCCGCCTCCTTCATTCAGGGTCGCAAGGATCGTTGTCATCAGTATCCAGTGACAGAGTGACGATACCAATCACAATCCTCACATCCCACAGATCGCGAGCTGAAATCAATGCACATCCATATCCACTTGGATACGGTAGAAAAAAAAAAAAAAAAACAAACAATACAAAATATGTAAAAGTAGCTTCATATATTTTCCACATGCAAGACCGTAAATAAAGAAAACAATAAAAGACAACGGGTCCGACGTCAGAACTGGCGTTGTTCACACTGGTCTTGAGGAAGGGGGCGCACTGCAGTCACATGACTCCGATATATGAAGAGCACAACTCTACATAAATCAGGACTGTCGGGTGAGAGGTGTGCACCTCAGTATGTGCTCCACCACTGATCCTACTCCAGTGGCTGCCGGAGTAAGATGTGCGGCCGCCGCAGGTCATCAATGTGGTGAGCGCCGGTCGCTACATCCCACATCCCAGCTCTCCCTAATACGGCTGAGAAAGCCAAAATTCACAAAAATTCTAGCATAGTCTTGCATTTCACCAACATTACCGTATTTTTCGGACTATAAGAGGCACCGGATTATAAGACGCACCCTGGTTTTAGAGAAGGAAAATAAAATTTTAAGCAAAAAATGTGGTGATGACACACTTATGGGGCGAGGATCTGCTGCTGACACTGTTATGGGGGTAATATCCCCAAATTCTCTACTAAGGTACCCCATCCTGGTAATGAATATGATCCTCCTGCCTTGTATATGATCCCCATGCTATAATATATATATATAGATATATATATATATATATATATATATATATATATATATATATATATATATATATTATATATATATTATATATATATTATATATTATATATATATATATATGTATGTATAGCCCCCATCCTGCTATATACCCCCATCCTGCTATATACCCCCATCCTGCTATATACCCCCATCCTGCTATATACCCCCATCCTGCTATATACCCCCATCCTGCTATATACCCCCATCCTGCTATATACCCCCATCCTGCTATATACCCCCATCCTGCTATATACCCCCATCCTGCTATATGGCCTGCATTCTGTGGCACACAAAAAATAAATGTTCATACTCACCTTTCCTCACTCCCTGCAGCATTGCTCGTCCTGCTGTCTGTGCCGGCTGCTGCTGCTGCGTGTGGACACTTGCGCACAGCGATGACATCACTGTGCGCACTGCTAGTCTCCACACACAGCCGCAAGCGGCACAGACAGGAGGACATCGTGATGCTGCAGGGATTGTGGCCGGTGAGTACACTGATTCACTGCCCCCCATGCTGATGATTATGCGCGGGGAGCAGTGAATACAGCCGCACATGATCACTCCAGGCTGTAGTTGCCAGGGGTTATCAGGCTGGCTGTTTACTATCCGTGCATGCTCCGCCCACCTGTCAGCGCCGGCTTCAGCACAGAGATGATGGGCATGCATATGAAATGAGCGGGCCCACGTGGTCATGGTAGGCGCTGCTACAACCTGCTCGTGTCCCTGATGACCCGTTCCACCCTCATTCCCCGCAGCCCTACAGTCAGACTATAAGAATCCCCCCCCCTTTCCCCCAACATTTGGGGGGGGGGGGTGCGTTTTATAGTCCAAAAAATACGGTATGTGACTTTCCTAAGCTTTTCACACCAGTTCTGCCATAAAAGCTTTAATTATTTAGTCACTGGGGATATGCGTGGATGATGTAGGACGGGTCATCCACATGAAGCAAGAGGACGGCGATCACAAGCATAGAGCAATATGGTAGCATTTTTGCACAGATGCTACGTTTTGATCGCCTGTTATTGCATTTTGCTTAAAACTTGCGGCGACCAAAAAACGTAATTTTGGCGTTTGGAATTTTTTTGCCACTACGCCGTTTACCAATCAGATTAATTGATTTTATATTTTGACAGATCGGGCATTTCTGAATGCGGCGATACCAAATATGTGTATATTTATTTTTTTTAACCCTTTAATTTTCAATGGGGGGAAAGGGGGGGTGATTTGAACTTTTAGGTTTTTTTTTAAATTTTTTTAAAACACTTTTTTTACTTTTTTTATATTATTTTACTAGTCCCCCTAGGGGGCTATAGCGATCAGCAATCCGATCGCTTATCGCTATCTGCTGATCACAGCTATACCGCTGTAAACAGCAGAAATAGTCACTTTCTTTTTTCCTCTGCTCCGTGCCAAGGAAAAAGGAAAGTGAAACTTCTTAGCAGCAGGCGTCATCACATGACCCTGTGCTACGATGGCAACCACCGAACGTCACGTGATCACTCACGTGACGTCCGGAGGGGGCGGCGGTAAGTAGAAAACATGGCCACGCGCATAATATAGATCTCGCTGCCAGACTTTGGCAGCGAGATCTAAGGGGTTAATGTTCCGGGTGGAATGCGATACCACTAGGAACATGTAGGCACACATGTCAGCTGTGCCAGGGGGCGGGGCTTACAGGGACACGATCCATGACGGAAAGATCCGTCCATGGTCGTGAAGGGGTTAAAATTACACGTAACTGTGCAGGAAACAAAAACACACTAAAACATATGTAGACAAACAGTGCAATCCTCATAGGAATTCAATAATATATGGAAAAATCCAATCCAACCTTCCATCATATAGACTCCAATAACTGTGACAACCAATATAGACAGATGGATAATAAACTATATAGATATATTGGTTATCCAGTAGTCTCAGATACACTCCAGAAGGTAGGGTTGAACAGAAAACCGGATTTACACCATAATGGCAGTATTTAAGGGTACTTTCACACTTGCGTTAATTTCCTTCTGGCGCAATCCGCCCTTTTGGAAAACAGCGGAATCCATTAATGGATTCCGCTGTTTCCCATAGACTTGTATGGATGACGGATTGTGCCAAAGAAGGGAATTTTGTTTACTTACCGTAAATTCCTTTTCTTCTAGCTCCTATTGGGAGACCCAGACAATTGGGTGTATAGCTTCTGCCTCCGGAGGCCACACAAAGTATTACACTTTAAAAAGTGTAACCCCTCCCCTCTGCCTATACACCCTCCCGTGCATCACGGGCTCCTCAGTTTTGGTGCAAAAGCAGGAAGGAGGAAACTTATAAATTGGTCTAAGGTAAATTCAAACCGAAGGATGTTCGGAGAACTGAAAACCATGAACCAAAAGAACAATTCAACATGAACAACATGTGTACACAAAAGAACAAACAGCCCGAAGGGAACAGGGGCGGGTGCTGGATCTCCCAATAGGAGCTAGAAGAAAAGGAATTTACGGTAAGTAAACAAAATTCCCTTCTTTGTCGCTCCATTGGGAGACCCAGACAATTGGGACGTCCAAAAGCAGTCCCTGGGTGGGTAAAAGAATACCTCATTAAAAAGAGCCGAAACGGCCCCCTCTTACAGGTGGGCAACCGCCGCCTGAAGGACTCGCCTACCTAGACTGGCATCTGCCGAAGCATAGGCATGCACCTGATAGTGTTTCGTGAAAGTGTGCAGACTAGACCAGGTAGCTGCCTGACACACCTGCTGAGCCGTAGCCCGGTGCCGCAATGCCCAGGACGCACCCACGGCTCTGGTAGAATGGGCTTTCAGCCCCAAAGGAAGCGGAAGCCCAGAAGAACGGTAGGCTTCAAGAATCAGTTCCTTGATCCACCGAGCCAAGGTTGACTTGGAAGCCTGCGAACCCTTACGCTGGCCAGCGACAAGGACAAAGAGCGCATCAGAACGGCGCAGGGGCGCCGTGCGAGACACGTAGAACCTGAGTGCTCTCACCAGATCTAATGAGTGCAAATCCTTTTCACATTGGTGAACTGGATGATGGCAAAATGAAGGTAAGGAGATATCCTGATTGAGATGAAAAGGAGATACCACCTTAGGGAGAAATTCCGGAACAGGACGCAGAACCACCTTATCCTGGTGAAAAACCAGGAAGGGGGCTTTGCATGACAGCGCAGCCAGCTCCGACACTCTACGGAGCGATGTAACTGCCACTAGAAATGCCACCTTCTGCGAAAGACGTGATAAAGAGACATCCCGCAGCGGCTCGAAAGGTGGTTTCTGAAGAGCCGTTAGCACCCTGTTAAGGTCCCAGGGTTCCAGCGGACGCTTGTAAGGTGGGACTATGTGGCAAACTCCCTGCAGGAACGTGCGGACCTGCGGAAGCCTGGCTAGACGCTTTTGAAAAAATACGGATAGCGCCGATACTTGTCCCTTGAGAGAGCCGAGAGACAAACCCTTGTCCATTCCGGATTGAAGGAATGAAAGAAAAGTGGGTAAGGCAAAAGGCCAGGGAGCAAAACCATTAACAGAGCACCAGGATAAGAAGATCCTCCAAGACCTGTGATAGATCTTGGCGGACGTTGGTTTCCTGGCCTGTCTCATGGTGGCAATGACATCTTGAGATAACCCTGAGGACGCTAGGAGCCAGGACTCAATGGCCACACAGTCAGGTTGAGGGCCACAGAATTCAGATGGAAAAAAACGGCCCTTGTGACAGCAAGTCTGGGCGGTCTGGGAGCGCCCACGGTTGACCCACCGTGAGATGCCACAGATCCGGGTACCACGACCGCCTCGGCCAATCTGGAGCGACGAGAATGGCGCGACGACAGTCGGACCTGATCTTGCGCAGCACTCTGGGCAGCATCGCCAGAGGGGGAAATACATAAGGCAGTCGAAACTGCGACCAATCCTGAACTAATGCGTCCGCCGCCAGAGCTCTGTGATCTTGAGACCGTGCCATGAATGCCGGGACTTTGTTGTTGTGCCGTGACGCCATGAGATCGACGTCCGGCGTTCCCCAGCGGCGACAGATCTCTCGAAACACGTCTGGGTGAAGAGACCATTCCCCCGCATCCATGCCCTGACGACTGAGAAAATCTGCTTCCCAGTTTTCTACGCCCGGGATGTGAACTGCGGAGATGGTGGAGGCTGTGGCCTCCGCCCACAGCAGAATCCGCCGGACTTCCTGGAAGGCTTGACGGCTGCGCGTGCCGCCCTGGTGGTTGATGTACGCGACCGCCGTGGCGTTGTCCGACTGTATGCGGATCTGCCTGCCCTCCAGCCACCGATGGAACGCCTTTAGGGCTAGATACACTGCCCTTATCTCCAGAACATTGATCTGAAGGGAGGACTCTGTCGGAGTCCAGGTTCCCTGAGCCCTGTGGTGGAGAAAAACCGCTCCCCACCCTGACAGACTCGCGTCCGTTGTGACCACAGCCCAGGATGGGGGCAGGAAGGATTTTCCCTGCGACAGAGAAGTGGGAAGAAGCCACCACTGAAGAGAGGTTTTGGCTGCAAGGGAAAGAGAGACGTTCCTGTCGAGGGACGTCGACCTCCTGTCCCATTTGCGGAGAATGTCCCATTGGAGTGGGCGCAGATGAAACTGCGCGAAGGGGACTGCCTCCATTGCTGCCACCATCTTCCCCAGGAAGTGCATGAGGCGCCTCAAGGGGTGTGACTGGCCCCGAAGAAGAGATTGCACCCCTGTCTGCAGCGAAAGCTGTTTGTCCAGCGGTAGCTTGACTATCGCTGAGAGAGTATGAAACTCCATCCCGAGGTAAGTCAGTGATTGGGTCGGTGTCAACTTGGACTTTGGGAAATTGATGATGATCCACCCGAACCGCTGGAGAGTCTCCAGAGCGACGGTCAGGCTGTGTTGACACGCCACCCGGGAGGGTGCCCTGACTAGGAGATCGTCTAAGTAAGGGATCACCGAGTGGCCCTGAGAGTGTAGGACCGCCACAACGGATGCCATGACCTTGGTGAAGACCCGTGGGGCTGTCGCCAGGCCGAAAGGCAGTGCCACGAACTGAAGGTGTTCGTCCCCGATGGCGAAACGCAGGAAGCGTTGATGCTCGGGTGCGATCGGCACATGGAGATAAGCATCCTTGATGTCGATTGATGCTAGGAAGTCTCCTTGTGACATCAAAGCGATGACCGAGCGGAGAGATTCCATCCGAAACCTTCTGGTGCTCACATGCCTGTTGAGCAGTTTGAGGTCCAGAACGGGACGGAATGATCCATCCTTCTTTGGCACCACGAACAAGCTGGAGTAGAAACCGTGACCATGTTCCTGAGGGGGAACGGGAATCACCACTCCTTCTGACTTCAGGACGCCCACAGCCTGAAGAAGTGCGCCGGCCCGAGATGGGGGCGGAGATGTTCTGAAGAAACGAGTCGGAGGACGAGAGCTGAACTCTATCCTGTAACCGTGAGACAGAATGTCTCTCACCCATCGGTCTTGGACATGTGGCCACCAGGCGTCGCAAAAGCGGGAGAGCCTGCCACCGACCGAGGATGCGGTTTGGGGAGGCCGAAAGTCATGAGGAGGCCGCCTTGGAGGCAGTGCCTCCGGCGGTTTTTTGGGGACGTGACTTAGACCGCCACGCATAAGAGTTCCTCTGGCCCTTCTCTGGCCTGTTGGACGAGGAGGATTGGGACTTGGCTGAGGGCCGAAAGGACCGAAACCTCGATTGTATTTTCCGTTGCTGAGGTCTCTTCGGTTTGGACAGGGGTAAGGACGAGTCCTTTCCCTTAGATTCCTTAATAATTTCATCCAATCGCTCGCTAAACAATCGGTCGCCAGAAAACGGCAAACCGGTTAAGAACTTCTTGGAAGCAGAGTCTGCCTTCCAATCGCGTAGCCACATGGCCCTGCGGACTGCCACCGAATTAGCGGATGCTACCGCTGTACGGCTAGCAGAGTCCAGGACGGCGTTCATGGCGTAGGACGAAAAAGCCGACGCCTGAGAAGTCAAAGACACAACTTGCGGAGCAGAGGTACGTGTGACCGCATTAATCTCAGACAGACAAGCTGAGATAGCTTGGAGTGCCCACACGGCTGCAAAGGCCGGGGCAAAAGACGCGCCTGTGGCTTCATAGATGGATTTCACCAGGAGCTCTATCTGTCTGTCAGTGGCATCCTTGAGCGATGAGCCATCTGCAACTGATACTACAGATCTAGCCGCCAGTCTAGAGACTGGAGGATCCACCTTGGGACATTGAGCCCAACCCTTAACTACGTCAGAGGGGAAGGGGTAACGTGTGTCATTAAGGCGCTTCGTAAAGCGCTTGTCCGGAAATGCTCTGTGCTTCTGGACAGCATCTCTGAAGTTAGAGTGATCGAAAAACGCACTCCGTGTACGTTTGGGAAACCTAAACTGGTGTTTCTCCTGCTGCGAAGCCGACGCCTCTACAGGTGGAGTTGGGGGAGAAAGATCTAGCACCTGGTTGATGGACGCTATAAGGTCATTTACTATGGCGTCCCCTTCAGGTGTATCAAGATTGAGAGCAACGTCAGGGTCAGAGCCCTGAGCTGCGACGTCCGCCTCGTCCTCCAGAGAGTCCTCAAGCTGAGACCCCGAGCAGCGTGAGGAAGTCGGGGAAGATTCCCAGCGAGCCCGCTTAGCTGGTCTGGGACTGTGGTCCGTGCCGGAGTCCTCCACGTGAGACCTAGGGGCCACCCCGGGAGCACGCTGCGGCGCAGACCGAGAGGGGCCTGGAGGCGATGATCCAACAGTGCCCGGGGCCTGTGTAAGGACCGATCTGGACTGCAAGGCTTCTAGTAGCTTAGCAGACCATTTGTCCATAGACTGAGCCATGGATTGTGAAAGCGACTCAGAGAGTTTCTCAGCAAAAACTGCAAACTCTGTCCCTGCCACCTGGACAGGGGAAGCAGGCGGGTCTGCCTGAGCCGAGGGTCCCACTAGTGCCCGAGGCTCCGGCTGAGCAAGTGCAACAGGGGCCGAGCATTGCTCACAGTGAGGGTAGGTGGAACCTGCAGGTAACATAGCCGCACAAGAGGTACAGGTTGCAAAATAACCCTTTGCCTTAGCGCCCTTGCTCCTTGTGGACGACATGCTGTTGTCTCCTCGGAGAGTGATCACTGAGGGTATATAGCCAAAAGCAAAACAACTCGGCCGAACAGAGAAAATTATTTATATATATATATATATATATATATATATATATATATATATATATATATATATTTTTATATTTATATTTCGGCACCCTGGGGGGGCCAGCACCGGTTGTGGCTTACCGACCGCCCAAAGCGGTGTGTGTCCACCAGATTCCCTGCCTTGGGTCTCCCAGAGCTGCAGAGCTCGTTCCTGAAATCCTCCACCGGCAGAATGTGTTGTAAAAATGGCTGCCGGAGCTCTCAGGGGAGGAGGGAGCCGTGGGCGGCGACTAGTAAAGTGCGGGAATCTGGTGCCCCACAGTGATCAGTGAGGGGGGGGGGGGAGGAAACCTAAAGTATGCTCCAGCCCTCACTGCCGACGTCAGGTCGGCCGTCCCGCCCTTACCCCTGACTGGCAGGCCCGGGGGCGGGAGTTATGGTACTAGGCCGCATGAAGCTGGGGACTACAAAACCAGAAAAACCAGTAGCAGCTGCAGCGTCTGTGAAACAAGCGCTCCATGCACCGTCCCCATGGGGACACAGAGTACCTTTAGATGCAGGGCCCTGTCCCTGATGATACAAAGTCTCCTGTCCGGCAGATTCCCACAGGGGCTGCGGAGGGAGCCCGGTCCCAGTGAATGGATGACCGGTTAGGATCCCACTTCTCCCAGAGCCTCTAAGGGATGGTGGAGGAAAACGGCATGTGGCTCCAGCCTCTGTACCCGCAATGGGTACCTCAACCTTAGCAGCACCGCCGACTTAGTGGGGTGAGAAGGGAGCATGCCGGGAGCCCTGTGAAGGCCCTGTTTTCTTCCAACCGATAAAATCAGCAGCTGCTGCTGACTAAAATGGGAGTATGAGTGGATGTGTGCCTCCTTCCACACAAAGCATAAAACTGAGGAGCCCGTGATGCACGGGAGGGTGTATAGGCAGAGGGGAGGGGTTACACTTTTTAAAGTGTAATACTTTGTGTGGCCTCCGGAGGCAGAAGCTATACACCCAATTGTCTGGGTCTCCCAATGGAGCGACAAAGAAAGTACCTGAGTTGCTTCCGCTGGCCGACGCTGCGTTGCTTCTGCCGGGCAGAAGGAACGCATGTAACGTTTTTTGAGCGGTGGAATCCTTGATTTTTCAAGGCGCATGCTCATCTTTATTTTTTTATTATTTATTTATCTTTATCTAACTTTATTTTGTCTCTTGGTGGCCGAATGTTCAGCTGAGCGCCTGGCAGCCGGCTATTGAGAGCGATCAGCTGAGCGCCCGGCAGCTGGCTATTGAGAGCGATCGGCTGAGCGCCTGGCAGCCGGCTATTGAGAGCGATCGGCTGAGCGCCCGGCAGCCGGCTATTGAGAGCAATCAGCTGAGCGCCCGGCGGCCGGGTGATCAGCTGATCATTCACAATAGTCTGCTGCCGGTAAAACTGTAAGGAAAAAAAAAAAAATATAAGCTTTCCGTTGTTTTGTACGATCCGTTGCATCCGTTGTGCCATTATATGCAATGCATCCATCACACAACGCAATGCAACGGATGCCGTTCAACGCAAGTGTGAAACTAGCCTAAGAGGACATAAGATGTATACATTATTAGTAAGGAAATCCACAGTCAGCAATACTTAGCTTCACATGTTATAGAAAGTCTTTTACATATACAGTTAGAGCAGTCAGACTGTGGAATGCCGACCACAAGAGGTAGTAATGGCCGATACTACAACAACTTTTATATCAGGGCTGGATGATTTCCTCAGTACACAAAACATTGTTGGTTATAAATGACTTAGTGACAAAATGTAGAACTGGTGGAGGAAGGTTGAACTAGATGGACCGAGGTCTTTTTTCAACCTAAGTAACTATGTAACTAGACAGAAGCCGCCATAATCCAGAATTCAGCGTCTCTGTGGAAATCTCCACCATTGATAGTCCACTTGCTGTATGGATAAATTCCTCTTTATGAGATAACAGCCAATAATTGCCCGCCTGATCTTGTGAATGCTCACATTGCATGCACCGTGCTCAGTGAGGATTCTCCAGGGTCAGAGCTGGGAAACGGCAGCCTCGTGGCTGCAGATATGTGATGTGTACAGTTCCTGCCAGAATCCGACTAGTGAGGGCGGCTTCACTCAATACATTTGCATTGAGCCAGGCCAACGCCCTTTACTCTGATTCTGACTGCAAATATACGCGTGAGATGTGAGGATTCATAAGTCTGCAGTCATAAAAGACTGACTGCAGACTTACGGATTTAGCCAACTCCTTTAAGGTTATGTGTACACTTTGCTTTGTTGGCAGTAAACGATGCTGCTTATAAGCAGGTGCTGCTGCTTTTTTTTTGGTGCAGATTATACGTGTGCCATTTGTTTCCAGCACACGTTTAATAAAGGTAGTTTTATTCACCAAAACTGCATGGCTGCGTTTTTAAGCCCTGCGCGAACGCGAAAATTTAAATTCCTTAAGAAAATTCCGGACCCTCTGAAAGTTTTCCGCACCTGCAGTAAAAAAAAAAAAAACATGTGGTTTTGCCGCAGTTTGTTTCAATTTTTGGTGCGGATTTTTCGCAGGTTGTTCCCTGCGGTTTCGTACTATTACCTAGGGCCAAAACCACAGGTACCTGCGACATGCACATTTTTTTGCTGCAGAACACATGCAGCAAAACCTGTTGGTGAAAAAACCGCAGTGTGTGCACAGCATTTTTTTTTTTTTTTACTTTAGGTTTTGCTGGGAAAGGACTGCAGAAAGGTTATGAACATTTTGTGCAGGAAAACGGCGATAAAAACCGCAGCGTGCGCACGGGGCCTTACACTGCATTGTTGCTTTCTATGGTGAAAAAATGCTGCAAAAAAGCTTGACAGAGGATTGACATACTGCAGTATTTTTCCAATTCAGTCAGGGAAAAAAAAAAAAAAAAAAGGAAAAAAGCAAATCGTGTGCATGACATTGTTGATAACCAATACAGTCATATGAAAAAGTTTGGACACCCCTATTAATGTTAACCTTTTTTCTCTATAACAATTTGGGTTTTTGCAACAGCTATTTCAGCTTCATATATCTAATAACTGATGGACTGAGTAATATTTCTGGATTGAAATGAGGTTTATTGTACTAACAGAAAATGTGCAATCCGCATTTAAACTAAATTTGACAGGTGCATAAGTATGGGCACCCTTATCAATTTCTTGATTTGAACACTCCTTACTACTTTTTACTGACTTACTAAAGCAGTAAATTGGTTTTGTAACCTCATTGAGCTTTGAACTTCATAGGCAGGTGTATCCAATCATGAGAAAAGGTATTTAAGGTGGCCACTTGCAAGTTGTTCTCCTATTTGAATCTCCTATGAAGAGTGGCATCATGGGCTTCTCAAAACAACTCTCAAATGATCTGAAAGAAGGGAATTTTGTTACTTACCGTAAATTCCTTTTCTTCTAGCTCCTATTGGGAGACCCAGACGATTGGGTGTATAGTACTGCCTCCGGAGGCCACACAAAGCATTACACTAAAAAGTGTAAGGCCCCTCCCCTTCTGGCTATACACCCCCCGTGGGATCACGGGCTGATCAGTTTTAGTGCTAAAGCAAGAAGGAGGAAAGCCAATAACTGGTTTAAACAAATTCACTCCGAAGTAACATCGGAGAACTGAAAACCATTCAACATGAACATGTGTACCCGAAAACAACCAAAAATCCCGAAGGACAACAGGGCGGGTGCTGGGTCTCCCAATAGGAGCTAGAAGAAAAGGAATTTACGGTAAGTAACAAAATTCCCTTCTTCTTCGGCGCTCCATTGGGAGACCCAGACGATTGGGACGTCCAAAAGCTGTCCCTGGGTGGGTAAAGAAATACCTCATGTTAGAGCTGCAAAGACAGCCCTCCCCTACGGGGAGGCAACTGCCGCCTGCAGGACTCTTCTACCTAGGCTGGCGTCCGCCGAAGCATAGGTATGCACCTGATAATGTTTGGTGAAAGTGTGCAGACTCGACCAGGTAGCTGCCTGGCACACCTGTTGAGCCGTAGCCTGGTGTCGTAATGCCCAGGACGCACCCACGGCTCTGGTAGAATGGGCCTTCAGCCCTGATGGAACCGGAAGCCCAGCAGAACGGTAGGCTTCAAGAATTGGTTCTTTGATCCATCGAGCCAGGGTGGCTTTGGAAGCCTGCGACCCTTTGCGCTTACCAGCGACAAGGACAAAGAGTGCATCCGAGCGGCGCAGGGGCGCCGTGCGGGAAATGTAGATTCTGAGTGCTCTCACCAGATCCAACAAATGTAAATCCTTTTCATACCGATGAACTGCATGCGGATAAAAGGAAGGCAAGGAGATATCCTGATTAAGATGAAAAGAGGATACTACCTTAGGGAGAAACTCCTGAATAGGGCGCAGCACTACCTTGTCCTGGTGGAACACCAGGAAAGGAGCTTTGGATGACAGCGCTGCTAGTTCAGACACTCTCCGAAGAGACGTGACCGCTACCAGAAAGGCCACTTTTTGTGAGAGTCGAGAAAGTGACACATCCCTCAGAGGCTCGAAGGGCGGCTTCTGGAGAGCAACAAGGACCTTGTTTAGATCCCACGGATCTAACGGCCGCCTGTACGGAGGGACGATATGACAAACCCCCTGCAGGAACGTGCGCACCTGAGAAAGTCGTGCTAGACGCTTCTGAAAAAACACGGATAGTGCCGAGACTTGCCCTTTAAGGGAGCCGAGCGACAAGCCCTTTTCCAACCCCGATTGCAGGAAGGAAAGAACAACAGGTAACGCGAATGGCCAGGGGGATACTCCTTGTGCAGAGCACCAGGATAAGAAAACCTTCCACGTTCTGTGGTAGATCTTAGCAGAAGTGGACTTCCTAGCCTGTCTCATGGTGGCCACGACCCCTTGGGGTAATCCTGAAGACGCTAGGATCCAGGACTCAATGGCCACACAGTCAGGTTCAGGGCCGCAGAATTCCGATGGAAAAACGGCCCTTGGGACAGTAAGTCTGGACGGTCTGGTAGTGCCCACGGTTGGCCGACCGTGAGATGCCACAGATCCGGGTACCACGACCTCCTCGGCCAGTCTGGGGCGACGAGTATGACGCGGCCGCAATCGGATCTGATCTTGCGTAACACTCTGGGCAAGAGTGCCAGAGGTGGAAACACATAAGGGAGCCGGAACTGCGACCAATCTTGCACTAAGGCGTCTGCCGCCAGAGCTCTTTGATCGCGAGACCGCGCTATGAAGGTCGGGACCTTGTTGTTGTGCCGAGACGCCATTAGGTCGACGTCCGGCACCCCCCAGCGGCGGCAGATTTCCCGAAACACGTCCGGGTGAAGGGACCATTCCCCTGCGTCCATGCCCTGGCGACTGAGGAAGTCTGCTTCCCAGTTTTCTACGCCCGGGATGTGAACTGCTGATATGGTGGATGCTCTTTCCTCCACCCACATCAGAATCCGCCTGACTTCCTGGAAGGCTTGCCGACTGCGTGTCCCTCCTTGGTGGTTGATGTATGCCACCGCTGTGGAGTTGTCCGACTGAATTCGGATCTGCTTTCCTTCCAGCCACTGCTGGAAGGCTAGTAGGGCAAGATACACTGCCCTGATTTCCAGAACATTGATCTGAAGGGTGGACTCCTGCTGAGTCCACGTCCCTTGAGCCCTGTGGTGGAGAAAAACTGCTCCCCACCCTGACAGACTCGCGTCTGTCGTGACCACTGCCCAGGATGGGGGTAGGAAGGATCTTCCCTGTGATAATGAGGTGGGAAGAAGCCACCATTGCAGAGAGTCCTTGGCCGTCTGAGAAAGGGAGACTTTCCTGTCTAGGGAAGTTGTCTTCCCGTCCCATTGGCGGAGAATGTCCCATTGAAGTGGGCGCAGATGAAACTGCGCGAACGGGACTGCCTCCATTGCTGCCACCATCTTCCCTAGGAAGTGCATGAGGCGCCTTAAGGGGTGCGACTGACCCTGAAGGAGAGATTGTACCCCTGTCTGTAGTGACCGCTGCTTGTCCAGCGGAAGCTTCACTATCGCTGAGAGAGTATGAAACTCCATGCCAAGATACGTTAGTGATTGAGTCGGTGACAGATTTGACTTTGAAAAGTTGATGATCCACCCGAAAGTCTGGAGAGTCTCCAGCGCAACATTCAGGCTGAGTTGGCATGCCTCTTGAGAGGGTGCTTTGACAAGTAGATCGTCTAAGTAAGGGATCACCGAATGTCCCTGAGAATGCAAGACTGCTACCACTGCCGCCATGACCTTGGTGAAAACCCGTGGGGCTGTCGCCAGACCAAATGGCAGAGCTACGAACTGGAGATGGTCGTCTCCTATCACGAAACGTAGAAAACGTTGGTGCTCTGTAGCAATCGGCACGTGGAGATAAGCATCTTTGATGTCTATTGATGCAAGGAAATCTCCTTGAGACATTGAGGCAATGACTGAGCGGAGGGATTCCATCCGGAACCGTCTGGCGTTCACATGCTTGTTGAGCAGCTTTAGGTCCAGAACAGGACGAAACGAGCCGTCCTTTTTTGGAACCACAAAGAGGTTGGAGTAAAAACCTTGCCCTTGTTCCTGCAAAGGAACAGGGATCACCACTCCTTCTGCTTTTAGTGAGCACACCGCCTGCAGAAGGGCATCTGCTCGGTCGGGATGTGGGGAGGTTCTGAAGAACCGAGGCGGAGGACGAGAACTGAACTCTATCCTGTACCCGTGAGACAAAATGTCTGTTACCCACCGGTCTTTGACCTGTGGCAGCCAAATGTCGCAAAAGCGGGAGAGCCTGCCACCGACCGAGGATGCGGAGGGAGGAGGCCGAAAGTCATGAGGCAGCCGCCTTGGAAGCGGTTCCTCCGGTTGCTTTCTTGGGGCGTGAGTGAGCCCGCCAGGAATCTGAGCTCCTTTGCTCCTTCTGAGTCCCTTTGGACGAGGAGAATTGGGTCTTGCCGGAGCCTCGAAAGGACCGAAACCTCGACTGCCACTTCCTCTGTTGAGGTTTGCTTGATCTGGGCTGGGGTAAGGAGGAGTCTTTACCCTTGGATTGTTTAATGATTTCAGCCAATTGTTCACCAAACAGTCTATCTACAGATAGTGGCAAGCTGGTTAAACATTTTTTGGAAGCAGAATCCGCTTTCCATTCCTTTAACCACAAGGCTCTGCGCAAAACCACAGAGTTGGCAGACGCCATTGAGGTACGGCTTGTAGAGTCCAGGACAGCGTTGATAGCGTAAGTCGCAAACATTTGCGAGGTTAGGGACGCTACTCGCGGCACTGCTGGACGTATGATAGAGTCCACCTGTGCCAGACCAGCTGAAATAGCTTGGAGTGCCCACACGGCCGCGAATGCTGGAGCAAACGACGCGCCGATAGCTTCATAGACAGATTTCAACCAAAGGTCCATCTGTCTGTCATTGGCATCTTTAAGTGAAGCCCCATCCTCCACTGCAACTATGGATCTAGCCGCAAGCCTGGAGATTGGGGGGTCCACCTTTGGACACTGGGTCCAGCGTTTGACCACGTCAGGGGGAAAGGGATAACGTGTATCTTTAAGACGTTTGGAGAAACGCTTGTCTGGGTAAGCATGGTGTCTCTGGACTGATTCTCTGAAGTCAGCGTGGTCCAGAAAAGTACTCAGTTTACGCTTGGGATACCTGAAATGGAACTTCTCCTGCTGTGCAGCTGCCTCCTCTGCAGAAGGGGCAGGGGGAGAAATTTCCAATAGACTATTGATGGCCGCTATAAGGTCATTTACCATGGCGTCACCATCAGGAGTATCCAGATTGAGAGCGGTTTCAGGATTAGACTCCTGATCACCCTCCTCTGTCTCATCATGTAGAGACTCCTCTCGCTGAGACCCTGATCCGCGTGATGACGTGGAGGGTCTCTCCCAGCGAGCTCGCTTAGGCTGCCTGGGACTGTCATCTGAATCAGAGCCGTCAGGCTGAGATGCCTGGGACCCCCTTGAAGCACGGATTAACTCCAACTGAGGGGGACCGGGGAACGTTGCCGCAGCAGTCTCCATGGACTGAGTAACTGGCCTGGCCTGCAAGGTTTCTAGGATCTTTGTCATAGTGACAGACATCTTGTCAGCAAAAACTGCAAACTCTGTCCCCGTCACCGGGACAGGGTTCACCGGCGACTCTGCCTGGGCCACTACCACCATAGACTCCGGCTGACGAAGTGGCACAGGGACCGAACATTGCACACAATGGGGGTCATTGTAACCTGCCGGTAGATCAGCCCCACAAGCGGCACAAGCAGCGGTTACAGCCTGTGTCTTGGCACCCTTGCGTTTTGCGGATGACATGTTGTCGTCTCCTCAGAGCAAGATAGGGTATACAGCCAAGAAGCGACCTTACAGTGCAATATATATATATATATATATATATATATATGGTATAGAGAAAAAAGGTACACCAAAATAACACTGTGGCACTAGTGGGGCCAGCACTAAAGTGCTGCTTACCGCCCGCTTAACGCGGGTGTGTGGTCGCCAGAAATCCCTTGTCTGGGTCTCCCAGAGCCTGTGTCCGTTCTCCAGCCAGACTGCATGTAGGAATGGCTGCCGGCGTCCTATGGAGAGGGGCGGGCCCTGGGCGTGTGCAGACAAAGAGCGGGAAACCTGCGTCCCACTGTGCTCAGTGAGAGGGCTGGAGCATGTAAATAAGACTCCAGCCCTCGGCGCTGATTAATCGTACAGCGTCTCTCCCTTGCCCTGATTGACAGGGTGGGGGCGGGAACGAAGCGGAGCTAGGCCGCAGAAGCCGGGGACTAAATTTATAAGCGACGCCGTCGTAAAAGCACGGTCGGCGCTAAGTCCCCGGCGCACTACAAGTCGCAGCCGCGCCGCCGCTCCAGGGGCGGCCGGCGCGGCAGTCCCCAATACATAAAGTCACTCAGAAAAACTGCAGTGACTGTAACCCCAGCGCGCAGCGCTACTGTCCCCGGCGCACTAGCACACCCAGCAAGTCTGGAATGTGCGCGGCCTGTTTGGGACACAGAGTACCTGAATGTCGCAGGGCCTTGTCCCTGAACGGTACCCAGCTCCGTATCCAGCAGGTTCCATGGGTCTGTGGATGGAGCCCGGCCTCAGGGCTTGGGGGCCGGTAAGATCCCACTTCCTCAGAGCCCCTCAGGGGGATGGGGAAGGAAAACAGCATGTGGGCTCCAGCCTCCGTACCCGCAATGGGTACCTCAACCTTAACAAACACCGCCGACATAAAGTGGGGTGAGAAGGGAGCATGCTGGGGGCCCTAGTATGGGCCCTCTTTTCTTCCATCCGACATAGTCAGCAGCTGCTGCTGACTAAACAGTGGAGCTATGCGTGGATGTCTGACCTCCTTCGCACAAAGCAGAAAACTGGTCAGCCCGTGATCCCACGGGGGGTGTATAGCCAGAAGGGGAGGGGCCTTACACTTTTTAGTGTAATGCTTTGTGTGGCCTCCGGAGGCAGTACTATACACCCAATCGTCTGGGTCTCCCAATGGAGCGCCGAAGAAACAAAGATTATTCAACATAGTTGTTCAGGGGAAGGATACAAAAAGTTGTCTCAGAGATTTAAACTGTCAGTTTCCACTGTGAGGAACATAGTAAGGAAATGGAAGAACACAGGTACAGTTCTTGTTAAGCTCAGAAGTGGCAGGCCAAGGAAAGCACTTGTTACCCACAGTAAAATTTGGTGGAGGATCCATCATGCTTTGGGGCTGTGTGGCCAATGCCGGCACCGGGAATCTTGTTAAAGTTGAGGGTCGCATGGATTCAACTCAGCATCAGCAGGTTCTTAACAATAATGTGCAAGAATAAGTGACGAAGTTGAAGTTACGCAGGGGATGGATATTTCAGCAAGACAATGATCCATAACACCGCTCCAAATCTACTCAGGCATTCATGCAGAGGAACAATTACAATGTTCTGGAATGGCCATCCCAGTCCCCAGACCTGAATATCATTGAAAATCTGTGGGATGATTTGAAGCGTGCTGTCCATGCTCGGCGACCATCAAACTTAACTGAACTGGAATTGTTTTGTAAACAGGAATGGTCAAATATACCTTCATCCAGGATCCAAGAACTCATTAAAAGCTACAGGAAGCGACTAGAGGCTGTTATTTTTGCAAAAAGGAGGATCTACAAATATTAATGTCACTTTTATGCTGATGTGCCCATACTTATGCACCAGTCAAATTTAGTTTAAATGCAGATTGCACATTTTCTGTTAGTACAATAAACCTCATTTCTATCCAGAAACATTACGGAGTCCATCAGTTAAAATAGCTGTTGCAAAAACCCAAATTGTTATAAAGAAAAAAGGTTAACATTAATAGGGGTGCCCAAACTTTTTCATATGACTGTATGTTTATTCATCTGTGGAGTAGCAAAGTGTGAACATAGCCTAATGGTCATAAAAAACCCCACTAACTTACTGCAGTCTGGAAGAGAACTGCTTTTAGTTTTTGCACAAAAAAAAAAAAAAAAAATACAAAAATTATAAAAATAAACTAAATTAAGTATAGATAATGTTTTATAAAATATAACCTGTGAAAAGTCCAGACTTCATATTAAATAAGAATACGTGGAAGAACCTAATAATACTAAATCAATCACAGGCCCCCATACCAGCCAACAGAGCTTGAACAATTTTGCATAAAAGCATGAGGAACTGATGAAAGGAGGAATGTAACAAACAGATATGTTCTCCGATATGTGACGTCCCCAGACCTGACGCACTTCACGTTTTTTGCATTCTCAATGTGAACTTGTACATAGTAATGCACAGAACACCATGGGAGCCATATCAGATCACAGACAATGAATGGAGCCGTGACCGCTAACAGGTAAGGTGTACGTGACCTCGGCTTCATTCATACTGGGATCACGAAGCTTTTGTTCTGGTGATAAACAAGTATTGTGGGGTGACCCCTATAATTCCAGGGGGGTATGAGGAACAGCAGGAGCCCAGCAGCCTGGGGGCAGACTCCATTTTTAGTGGGGTACTTACCGCTCCCTCTCCCCTGTTTCGATGAGCTTCTGATTGATCACCGCTCTCATCTGAGCATCTTTATTCATGGTGAACACTTGGAAAATAAAATAATAAACAATGAAAAGTTACACACACAAAAATGTAATTATATGGAACCCATAAGCATAATATAAATTATATATATATATATATATATATATATATATACACACATATACATACACACATATCCATATGTATATATAGAGATATAGATAGATATATATATATATATATATATATATATATATATATATATATATATATATATATATACATCTCTATATATACATATGGATATGTGTGTATGTATATGTGTGTGTATATATATATATATATATATATATATATATATATATATATATATATATATATATATATATATATATATATACACACACACACATACATTTTTATTGGGGGTAGGTTGTTGAACGTGTTGTGACATTCTAGCTTTATGACTTTCTTTCTCTAGTTATGCATTATCTATCAGGTTTATGTTATATTCTTATCTATTGGACGTTTATAAACATGACAATACCAAAAAGTGTTTGTTTTTATTTTTATAATTGAAGGCTCATTCTCACAATATTATTTATATTTTTCCCCTCACGGAGCACAGTAAATGCACATTTCTCTCTTGAACCTTTATGTATTTTTTCATCTCTATCTGCTACTCAATGCGTCACTTTCATATAGCTGAAGGTTGCGATCCTATTCTTATGTGATTAACCTACATTTAGCTGCAGCACCCTGCTTCTCCTCAGTGCTGCAGACCCCTCCGTCCCTTGTGTGCTCCTGACTAACCTGCCCCATTTCTCTGACTTTGGTGTATGACTTGCACGAGTGTAAATTGAGAAAATCTTGCATTGCACTCGGCCTCATTTAAGACAATGTTAGGGTATGTGCGCACGTTGCTTTTTACCTGCTTTTACCTGCTTTTTTGCTGCTTTTTCTTCTGCGCTGTTTAATGCCAAAATGGATGTGTTCTTCTATTCAAGCAAAGTCTATGGGAATTTGGGTTTCTTGTTCACACTATGTTGTTCAAAATGCTGCCTTTTTGTGGCAGAACTTTGGTCAAAAACTCAGCTTTTCAAAGAAGCAACATGTCAATTGAACACATCTATTTTGGCATTAAACAGCGCAGAAGAAAAAGCAGCAAAAAAGCAGGTAAAAAGCAGGTAAAAAGCAACGTGCGCACATACCCTTACACCTCAGATCTTAGGAGTTTTTCCTGAGCCCTAATTGGACTGAGGGAAAAAAACAAAACAAAAAACGCAGCATGCTGCGATTGTCTGCGAGTCTCGGATCACTCACTCCCATACATGTTATAAAAGTGAAACATCGGGTTGCACTTAAATGACATTCAAGTGCCGTGCGATCTACGCACAGGCCAACAATGGAGGAGATAAAGATTATCGCAGCTGTGATCTGATCACAGTATAATGACACTCGGCTAAAGCTGGTGTCACACATAACGACGACGACAACGACGTCGCTGCTACGTCACCATTTTCTGTGACGTTGCAGCGACGTCCCGTCGCTGTCGCTGTGTGTGACATCCAGCAACGACCTGGCCCCTGCTGTGAGGTCGCCGGTCGTTGCTGAATGTCCAGCTTCATTTTTTGGTCGTCACTCTCCCGCTGTGACACACACATCGCTGTGTGTGACAGCGAGAGAGCGACGAAATGAAGCGATCAGGAGCCGGCACTGGCAGCTGCGGTAAGCTGTAACCAGCGTAAACATCGGGTAACCAAGGGAAGACCTTTCCCTGGTTACCCGATGTTTACGCTGGTTACCAGCCTCCGCTCTTGCTGCCAGCGCCGGCTCCTGCACTGTGACATGTGGCTGCAGTACGCATCGGGTAATTAACCCGATGTGTGCTGCAGGAGAGCAAGGAGCCAGCGCTAAGCGCGGCTCCCTGCTCTCTGAACTGTGACATGTAGCTGCAGCACACATCGGGTTAATTAACCCGATGTGTGCTGCAGGAGAGCAAGGAGCCAGCGCTAAGCGCGGCTCCCTGCTCTCTGAACTGTGACATGTAGCTGCAGCACACATCGGGTTAATTAACCCGATGTGTGCTGCAGGAGAGCAAGGAGCCAGCGCTAAGCGCGGCTCCCTGCTCTCTGCACATGTAGCACAGCGACCTTATGATCGCTGCTTCTGCTGTGTTTGACAGCTAAGCAGCGATCATAACAGCGACTTACAAGGTCGCTGTTACGTCACCGAAAATGGTGACGTAACAGCGACGTCGCTGTCGCTGTCGTTTAGTGTGACACCAGCTTTAGGCTCGCAGCAGAGCGGGAGCTGAGGGTCATTAGCATCTTGTATCTGATGCCATATGCTAGTATGACTCCAGCCTTAAAGAGAATCTGTCACCAAGTTTTTGCTCCCCCATCTGAGAGCAGCATAATGTAGATACAGAGATCCTGATTCACGCGATGTGTCACTTACTAAGCTATTTGTCATTTTTATAAAATCACTGTTTTCTCTGCTGTAGATCTAGCAGTTATACAGAGCTCATGAATATCCTGGGACTACCTGCAGCACACCAAGTAGTCCTCTAATGATAATCTCCTGCTGATTACACAGTGATTTATCAAACCTACACTAAGCAGCCCACTAAGCGACACATCACTGGACTCAGGATCTATGTCCTTACATTATGCTGCTCTCAGATTAGATGGCAAAAACCTGATGACAGATTCCCTTTAATTGGAAAACAAGGTGTTCTTTCAAGGGAATGATTAGGTTGATTCAAGCAGCCCAAACAATGAGCACAAATCCAACCCTGACTGCAATATCGGAGAAAAGGCAGAGACGAGCATTGTCCTCACAACGCTGCAGGTTATTTTGAGTGCTTTTTCCCCACAATATGCACAGGAGGGGGCCGGACCAGTGTCCACAAGAGTCCAAATAAAAAAACTGTGGGTGGGTGGGTGAAGGAAGCGCAATAGGGTCTTACCTGGTAGAGAAATCAAAATCAAATCCCGCAAGGGTTAAGATACACTCCCCTTTTCAGGTTGTGAGAGTCACAATCCCTATGAAGCACATGTAATGGTGGCATCAGCTGCAGCCCCGAGGTGTAGACCGTATAATACAGTAGAAGAGGAAATCGGGTATATACCGCGCTAATACTCCAATGCGATGTTAATATAATATTCCTTTATTATTTGTACAGGTTGACCCATTTCAGAGACATCTGTCTCCTTCAGTAATATTCCTTTTATGTCCTGATGAAGGAGATGGATGTCTCTGAAACGCGTCAACCTGTACAAATAAACAAATATTATATTAACATCGCATTGGAGTATTAGCGCGGTATATACAAGATTTCCTCCTACACTGTATTATATGCATCCAAAGGAGAACGCACCCAACTGCAATCACTGTGCAACCGGGCTCCGACTCACGACCTCTGTGGTTTCGGCAGCAAGAATCAAGCCAATAGGTTCCCAATATATATTTTTAGATTCCCTGCATTATTTTGGTCCCCCTCATGGGCATGAACCTGTGGTTGCTGGATCTTTTGTACTATACACTGCAATAGGTCACACTGGAGCAATATTGATTCAGTGTGGCCCATGGCACCAAGATGGGAACAGGGGGTCTTCAGAAATCGACTGGAGTGCGGCCTGGACGAGGCACACACCTGTACCTTACTGGTCAGGCAAGGGTTAAAGGAGAAGGAAAGGAGAGAGGTGTGATCCACACACATACATACATACATACATACATACATACATACATACATACATATATACACACACATACACACATACATATACACACACACACAGCCGCACCGTCTGCACACAGCACATGGCGGCGCCCCCGGTTTCCCCTTCTGCTCACAGACCCCACAGTCCTGCACGGGTTCCCCTCATTACTACAGCACTCACCCTCCTCACCAGGCCTCGCACCAACTCACCGCCAAGTCAGTCAGCCGGAAGTCCCCTCCAGTTGCCGGGCAACCACTTCTAAAGCGGCGTTTTACGTCCCGTAATGTCGCTGTAGTCACGTGACCGCACACTTTGGCTTTGTCCGCAGCCGGAGCACAGAAACCTCTATTCCTCTGATGCACTATCTATAAAATCTATCATCCCCACATTGTAATGTTACTAGTGGAAAAACAGTACAAGTAAGAAAAGCACCTTAGTTAAGAGAATAAAACAACAAAACTACACTTCCCGTCATGCTTAGTTGCTGTGGGCCACCTGGAAATGAGACGCTTCCGTTTATGGCCGCAGTGAACGCGGTGTAAAGGTTCCGCTTTCCTCAGGCTGGTGCAGAAGTGACAGAGCAGATTGGGTTATTATTATCATGGAAGCGGCCAACTGCTCCCTGAGGGTGAACCGGCTCCTGCTGGACCCCAAGTTTGAGAGCTACAAGTTGTCATTGGAGCCGCTCCCGTGTTATGGAGTGGAGCTGAGCGCAGGTGAGTGCGGGGTGTGGAGCACATGATGTGACAGCTACAGGGAGACTGTGGACACCCAGCATCACCTGAGAGACCCTAATATTACACTGTGCGAGTCACCAAAGAGTGTCAGATATCCTGGATGTCCAGCACCTGTCTACTCAGAGCAGAGCTCCCCACTGACTGGGTGTCACAGGTATCAAGATTCCGCCACTGCCCCCCCCCAAACTCCTGCCATCTACCGCTGCCCACCCAAGCTTCGCTGCTGCCCCTCATCAAACCTCTGCCATCCACCGCTGCCCATTCAAGCTCCACCGCTGCTGACCATAGATGCTCTACTGCTCTCGACGAAGCTCTGCCATCCCCCAAAGCTCTGCCATCCGCCACTACCAACCAAAGCTCCGCCGCTGGCCCCCTTGAAGGTCCGCTGCTGGCCCCCTTGAAGCTCCGCCGCTGGCCCCCTCAAGGCTCTGCCGCCGACCCCCCCCCCCCTCGAAGCTCTGCCGCCGACCCCCCCCCTCGAAGCTCTGCCGCCGACCCCCCCCCTCGAAGCTCTGCCGCCGACCCCCCCCTCGAAGCTCTGCCGCCGCCCCCCCCTCGAAGCTCTGCCGCCGCCCCCCCCTCGAAGCTCTGCCGCCGCCCCCCCCTCGAAGCTCTGCCGCCGCCCCCCCCTCGAAGCTCTGCCGCCGCCCCCCCTCGAAGCTCTGCCGACGACCCCCCCTCGAAGCTCTGCCGACGACCCCCCTCGAAGCTCCGCTGCCCCCGTTGCTCCCCTCGATGCTCTGCTGGCCCCCTTGAAGCTCTGCCGCCCACTGTTGCTCCCCCTCGAAGCACCCACATCCACCGATGACCTCCCCCCTCAAAGCTCTGACGTCCGGCGCCCCGCCCTCGCAGATCCGCTGTCCACCGCCGCCCCCCTTAAAGCTCCGCTGTCTGCCGTTGCCCCCCCTCAACGCTCAGCTGCCCCCCTGAAGCTCTGTCATCCGCCGCTGTACCCCGAAGCTTCGCCGTCAAATACCTAATGGAAATGCTCCATCTAAGCTCTAAAAAGGCATCAAAAAAAATTCTCTAAGGCCATGTGCACAAATTTGTTGTTTTAGACGTCGGTAGATCTACTGGATTTTCTCCGGCGCAGCGCTGGTGGTGGTTTCTCTGCAGGGAATTCATTTGCTGCGGCTCCACTGCTGGCGAGTTTTGATGTAAAGTTTCCGAACCCTGAAGTAAAAGGAGTGACAGAAGATGTGCGCAGCAGCTTGGGTTTACATTGCTTTACTTTCTGCTCAGTTTGTGGAGCGGCTTTTGTGGTTGCTTCCTGATGGAATCGTCCTGTGCACATTGCCCAAAAAGGCTTCAAAACCGCTTCAGGAAATGAAAAAGTCTTCAAAGAAACAGAGCATTTCCTAAAATTTAGAAAACTGATAGTTTTTTGAGGGCCTTAAAAAAACAAAAAAATAACAGCCTGTGTGAACATTCCATATAGGGATGTGCAGTGGAATGCAAAAGTTTGGGCACCCCTGGAAAAAATTACTGTTACCGTGAACAATTAAGCAAATTGAAGATGAAATGATCTCAAAAAGGCAGAAAGTTAAAGACAAGGCTGTGGAGTTGGTGTCCACTTTGGTCGAGTCGGTATAAAATGGACTGACTTGTATAATATATGATTAATTGGGTCCAGCGGTTCAGTGCAGTATGTGATGTAAATTTTTTCATAAGAATTTGGGAACTTATGAAACGTCCTATAAATGTCTGTTCTATTCCGGATCTGAGGATCTCGGCTTTTAGTTGAGATCAATCTGTGCTGCACTTCAGCTACATGATATAAGTAGTGAAGCTCCTCCTCTACACGTAAGGCTGGTTTCAGACATCCGTGTTTCAGGTACGTGTGACATCCGTTTTTAACACTGATGCCAAATGTACTCATGTTGTTCTCTGGAGTTACTCACACGGCCGTGTTTTCACACTTACCGTGTGACCTCTCATGACCCTGCACGCACACACAGAGACATGTCTGTGTGTTCTCTGGCAGCACGGGTGTCACACGGCTCGCACACTGATGTGATCCGTGGGACATCAGTGTGACACGTACCGGAGAAAACACAGGTCTTTTGAATAAAAAGATTTTCTATATGTACCTCTCTCCAGCGATGCTGCCTCTCGCTCCTGACCGCAGCTCATTATACTCACTAAATATCCACTCCACTGAGGACCTGGAAGCCGGAGTAGTGCTGGGGACTTCAGTTCTGGGGACCGCATCGCTGGGGATAGGTGAGTATCCAGCAGAGTTTGTGTGTGTGTGTGTGTGTGTGTGTGTGTGCGCACACAGTGAGGACCTGGAAGCCGAAGCATCGCGGGGACAGCATCAGGGACTCATCAGAGTTCCCAATGAACTCTGATGAACCTGTGAAGTCACCGTCCTGACACCCGCTGTAGCTCGGGGGTGTCATCAGAGTTAATTTGGGAACTCCACTGACCACCTGGATGTCACTGCACACACTGCTTGCTGAATACTCACCTGTCCCCATGATGCTGTCCCCGGTGGTGCTGTCCCCGCGATGCTCCGGCTTCCAGCTCCTCAGTGCTGTGAGTAATCAATGAATATAATGAGTAGTGGTCAGAGGCAGGAGACAGCAGAGCTGAAGAAAACAGCGCTGGATACAGGTGTGTACCGCCCCTGTGGAAGCAGCCGAGCTGCTCGGATTCGGGTTTGCTGTGGCTCGAGGGTCTCCGGACCTGCGGTCGTGCTGCCGCTCGAATGAAAACGGGGGTATTTACAGGGGAGTTATAGTTCGTGACGCCACCCGTGGTGTGTGGTAATTGGGAGTACCACCGCTGCCGTTGGGAGTACCCGGGGATGATGGAGCGGGGGCAGCAAGGTGTTGGAACCCTCCACGGGTCAGAGGTGCCCCGGAACTCGATGTGGTGGAATGCCGTGGGGATGAAGGAGTCACTCTTGTACTCAGTTCATAGGCAGACAATGACAACCGGGTAAACCAAGTCTCTGGGTACCACTGCTGCTAAAGGGAGCTCATCCGGGTTCCGTCCCCAAGTGGTGCTGCCTGGTGATCAGTGACCTGCCTCCTGGCACTTAGTTTTGACTTCAACTTGATGGCCCGGTAGCTTGAAACTAGCCGGGCGCCGCTCCCTACTATGGCTAAGTATGGGAGCTTGCTCTCAGGGCTCACGCTTGGGATTTTCTGTACTGTTTTGGTTGGAAAGTCCTATCCCCCTCGTTGCACTAATGCCCCGATTTTGGAGCGGGTGGGAACAGATCGTGAAGGCTCCGTTCTCCTCAGGTGAATTGTCGGGTTGCCTGCAGCTACTCCCCGACCTAGGGTCCATGTACCCCGTTGTGCCTTTGGTCCCGGACCGGTGATAGGGCTAGGCTGCCAGCCGTCATCCTTGATAGGTCCGAGCACCTCGCCACAATCCCCTGAGACCGGGGGTCCGACTCCTCTAGGCCCAGATCACCATCTGCAACCTAGGCAGTTACTTCAGGAGTCGCCACTCCCGACTTCCTCTCAGCTCAAGAGCTACTTCCAACTCCTTCTCCACTTACAGCCAGACTCTCTCTCTACACCCCTCACCTCCCCTCCCTGACCCCCCCAAATGGGCGACTCTATTCCACTCAAGCCGTCCACTGGTGAGTCAGGTGGGTGTGGTGCAGGGTATCTCTAGGATTTGATTTGCTGTTGGAGGCAACACCACTTAAGTAGGGACCTAGAACCAAGAGGGAGGTGGAATACTGCACGGAAGGGCAGCTTGTGCAGTACCCTGTGACGACCTGATAGTCCAGGGGCATCACAGGTGAACATAGAAAATATTTTTATTTCAGAGACCCATGTTTGCTGCAGTACCTGTCACACGTATGCAAACACAGATGTCACACGCGTGACCATAGGGGCGTCACATTCCCCCACAGTCCAGGGGCGTCACATTCCCCCTTGGTTAAATGTAGCTCGTCCCTGAGTTACAGGACATCCAGAGATTTATTTGCATAACTGTAAGAAAAAGGAAACATTTTATTTACAAGATTTTCATCCCACATTGGGGAGGCACATTTCTTAAACGTTACTAAACAGAGTTCATCATTTCAACTATGGAACGCTACCGGTTATTTTAGTAGCAGAGGCTCAACCTACTCTGTTGCAGCCTCTTCCTGCGATAGTCCAGTCCCAATGTCCAGGATCCCATCAACCCTGCCACCCAAACAACCTGACCTGCTGAATTCCTATCCATGAGTCCGTGACCAGGTTAAGGTCCAGGGTGTTGCAAAGACGACTTTGGTGGGCATAGGAGATGCAACTATGTACAATACACAAGTCTGTGTTGGCCACAACCATTCCCGTGGCCATGGTCCATGTTTACTACTAATATACAGTATATAGATGGGTGCCTATAATCGACGGCGGAGGCTGGCAGGACCTGCTCATTAACCATGGCAAGCCGCTTCACTTCCAGGGCATACCAACCCCACTCTCCCCAATGCCGAGTATAAGACAGCACCTCTTCCGGTTCTAGATTACGGCCCGGGTGCTCTCTCGGGAGATGCGCCTATATATCTGGCCGGGAGACAAACGCCTCCTCCTGAAGGTCCGCTTCCATCAGAAACCCCCATCCTCTGTAGGGGTCAAAACGCCTCACATGGCCCTTACGCCATGGCCCTCTGATGCAGAAGGTGGCCTTCCTTAGATGCTCTTTCTCTCTGAGCACGGGCAACAATCTCCCGTCGTTGATCTTGCATTGTCATCGATGGATAAAGCTTTCACTGCTTTTGTTCCCAGTAGAGGGCGTCAGCGTCCGGCCTCGCCTCCCTTGTTGGCATGGCTTTAGCTGTATTTCTGCGGCCCCAACAGCCGCTGGGATGCTGCGCAGTGGCGGAGCCGGTGGCTCTTCATGCTCCGCCGTCGCTACTTCGTGTGAGAAGACCGACTGCTCCGCAGCCGGGGATGCAGAGTCCGGGTGCTCCATCTCTAGGTACGGGCCCGGGTCTGGTCAGGCCGGTGTCTGGGTGACCGCTGTTGTTATCTGATCGGGTAACAAGGCCGGGAGCTCCGCAACCGGCTCTTCATAAATTTGGGCTGAAGGTTCCGCTGCCGGGGTTGGAATGGGCAGCTCGGCATCCGCCGAGGACGGGGGTGGTGGTGGTAAGGTGGTTGCCGTGAGCGGGGGCCGACCGGATCCCACAGCCGAGTCGGCCGGATTAGTGGAATCAACTGGGACTGGGTATCCGCTTACCCACTCTTCATGTGGGATTTCGATCTCAAGGGGTCGCACTGCCACTGCCAGGCTCCTCATCTCTTCCCTCCAGTGGTCTAGTATGAAGAGGAATTGCGTCCGCATCCTCCTGCAGAGCTGCTCCGTTTCTTGTTCTATCTAGGTCGCGGTCCCGGGAGCAGCACGCTCCGGTGACCAGTCTCGCGCAGCCGCCATCTTTCCTCTGCGGGGTCCAGGAACGTTATCGCAGAGTCCTGGCGTCCCTGCTTCTCTTCCGCTGTTACATGCCGTCACGCCCCCTCGGTTTTCGCCCACCACTCACTTCTCTAATGTGGCCCTCTGGGAACGTCCGGTTCCGGGCTGACTCTCAGGACCAAGGGCGGGGCTTTGGCTTTGCGCGCTTTTGTTCGTGAAGACAACGTTTTGATGGCGGAAGATGGCGGAAATGGTGGGAAATGGGACTTTTGACTCGCGGTATGGATTTTCAAGGTGCACATCAGGTAAGTGGGTCCTGCTCGTATCCTGTACGTGACGCCAAGTTTTTCGAGGTGTACTGCCCCCGTGGAAGCAGCCGAGCTGCTCGGATCCGGGTTCGCTGTGGCTCGAGGGTCTCCAGACCCGGGGGTCGTGCGGCCATTCGAATGAAAAGGGGGGTATTTACAGGGGAGTTATAGTTCGTGACCCCATCCCTGGTATGTGGTAATTGGGAGTACTGCCGTTGGGAGTACCCGGGGATGATGGAGCGGGGGCAGCAAGATGTTGTAACCATTCACGGGTAGGGGGTGCCCCGAGACTCTGTGAGGGGGATGCCGTGGAGATGCAGGGGTAACTCTCGTACTCACTTAGTTCATAGGCAGACACTGACAACCGGATAAACCAAGTCTCTGGGTGTCGCTGAGAGGCGCTCGTCCGGGTCCCGTCCCCAAGTGGTGCTGCCTGGTGATCCGTGACCTTTCTCCTGGCACTTAGTTTTGACTTCAACTTGATGGCCCGGTAGCTTGGAACTAGCCAGGCCCCGCTCCCTATTATGGCTAAGTATGGGAGCTTGCTCTCAGGGCTCACGCTTGGGATTTTCTGGACTGTTTTGGTTGGAAAGTCCTATCCCTCTCGTTGCGCTAATGCCCCGATTCTGGAGCGGGTGAGAACGGATCGTGAAGGCTCCGTTCTCAGGCGAATTGTCGGGTTGCCTGAAGCTACGCCCCGACCTAGGGTCCATGTACCCCGTTGTGCCTTCGGTCCCGGACCGGTGATGGGGCTAGGCTGCCGGCTGTCCTGCTCGACAGGTCTGAGTACCTCGCCACAATCCCCTGTGACCGGGGGTCCGACTCCTCTAGGCCCAGACCACCATCTGTAACCTAGGCCGTTACTTCAGGAGTCACCACTCCCGACTTCATCTGAGCTCCTCACAGCTCGAGGGCTACTTACAACTTCTCCACTCACAGCCAGACTCTTTCTCTACACATCCTCACCTCCCCTCCCTGACTCGCCCAGGTGGGCGACTCTATTCCACTCAAGCCGTCCATTGGTGTGTCTGTGGGTGTGGTGCAGGGTGTATCTAGGATTTGATTTGCTGTTGGAGGCAACACCACTTAAGTAGGGACCTAGAACCAAGAGGGAGGCGGAATACTGCACGGGAGGACAGCTTGTGTAGTACCCTGTTACGATATGATAGCTGAAGCTGCTTCACATCTCTCTCCTATTTATCACATGCCCTGTGTTGCGCACACGCACCCCTTTGCTCTGATGCAACAGCTTTTGATGAGTGAGACCCTTTGCACCATATTTAAAGGGTCATCATAAAAGTATTTTTATTTATGGTGAAAAGAAAAAATCCTCCCCAGTTTCCAAAGCAAATAGTGCAGTGCTTACAAGCTGTTTCCTATTGAACTTGTACTTGTAAGGGCTGCTCCTGAAGCAGTTTTATTCAGAGCCGCCATGCTCATCCAGTGCTGCAGGGGTTAAAGCCGGTCCAAACTGTCAATCAAAAAGGAGCACGTTACCCCCATCATGCACTAGGGGTGGGGAAAAGCCCCTGTGTGGGCGTATTCCTACAAGCCGGGACACCGAGAGTCCGTGGGTACAGATGGGGGGGACAGAACGCTTCGTTGAACGTTCGGACAGGCCCCACTATAGTCTATAGGGGATTCATGGATCACAAAGGCTTCTTAAAAAAAAAAACACAACAACTTTACAAACCGTCCTTCTGGAAAGAGTAAAACTTATGAAGCTTCAACATAGAACAAATCTGTGCAATAATTTTCTAGGGTTAGATAAGGAAAGTGATATTTGGTTTATTTTTTTTTGTTTGTTAATGACTTTTTTTCTTTTGCTGACTTGTTCCTCTGTAACGTCCTTTTTCTAGGAGGGAGATTTTGTGATGCTAAATCCACATTGTAAAGCTTTTCTATTGTCTAGCTGCAGTGTTCATTTTTCACCACCAGGTGGCAGTGAAGGCTCAATCACTGTTCTCCATCATTTAGTTTTTGGTAGAATTATCCAAAGTTCTGTGTCTGTACCTGAAAGTCCGGTCTCCCCGAGAGAACGTAACGCAAGTACCACAGAAGGGAGGCCAATGTTTATTATTTTTTATGTAATTGGTGCTAAAAATCTTATTTTTTTTTTTTTTAATAAACATTAAAAAAAATAAATATGTGCACGTTTGCCTTGTATATCAGCTGTATTAGACCCTGTGCGCATGGTGCAGTTTTTAATGCTGTTTTTGGTGCAGTTTGTTGCCCAAATCTACAGGTTTTTCCTGTAATCAGAAATGCTGTGCACATGTTGCTTCTTTTTTCCTTGCAGTTTTTGGTACAAAAAAAAAAACAACAAAAAACAGCAGCATGTCAATTGTTGGTTCCTCTTTTCCTGCATTTTTTTTTTTTTTATAGCCCCTCCAGCCATTGACTGGGCACCAAAAAAAACCAAACGATTTTTGGTGCATTTTTTGGCCACAAGGTGCATTTATTTTTTGGTGCAGAAACTTTCTCCAGCGTGCACACGTACCCTTAACAGGGTCTGCCACAATAATAGAAAAAATAATAATTAGCCCCAAAGGTTGACAACCCCTTTAATGTTTAAGCCTGTAATTCTTCATGACTTGGTAATTCTTCTTTTTTTTTAACTTTGGTCTTTTTCCTTCCCTTCTTTTGAAGAGCCAAAACATTATTATTATTATTATTATTATTATTATTATTATTATTATTATTATTATTATATTTTTTATTATTATTATTATTATTTATATTTTTTTTCTTCACTTTTTTGTCCCTAAAGCCTTCTGAGAGTGTTTGTTTTTTTGCTGTGCTGAAAAAAAAAAACAATGTTCACACAGGGCATCTTTTACTGCATGTTTGAGGTCACAAAGATGCCCCCAAATGCATGCACTTCATTCTCCCAGCAAAGTCTATGAGATTTCTATTTTGCTGTCTACACTGGGCATCCTTTTTTTTTTTTTTTTTTTTTTTTTTGTTTTGGCTGCATTTTTGCAGATGCAGCATGTCCATTCTTTTTGTATTTTTACAGCGTTTTTGAGCCCTTCCAGTCAATAGAATTGACTTTAAAAAGCGCTTTGGGCAAAATGTGGTAAAAAAAAAAAAAAGCGGCAACAACACATGCGTTTTTTATGCGTTTTTGCCGTAGGTGCTTTTTTGTGTGTGCGTTTTTTGGGGCCAAAAACATTGCATCTCAAGATGCACTGTGTGAACATAGCCTAAAAGTGACATGCGGTTCTGCCATTATCTAACGGGTTTGTCTTTCTGACATCTGTTGTGTGTTAAAATAGAATTCTACAGGTCTATTGGATGATGCTGACATCATTGAAGAAGAGAAAAAAGCTAAAAATCAGAAAGTGATGTCCCTTTTTCAGGTGCTGTAACACCTGGCCTTGCAGATGTGGCAGCAGGCAGTTTACTGCGTGGACGAGGGTGGGCTGCGATGCTGCGCGGACGAGGGTGGGCTACGATGTTGCGCGGACGCGGGTGGGGCTGCGATGTTGCGCGGACGCGGAGGTGGGGCTGCGATGTTGCGCGGACACGGGGGGGGGGGGCTGCGATGTTGCCTAGACAAGGGGGGGGCTGCGATGCTGCGCGGACGCGGGGGGGCTGCGACGCTGCGCGAACGCGGGTGGGCTGCGATGCTGCGCGGACGAGGGTGGGCTCTTGTGCTGCGCGGACACGGAGGGGGGGGCTCTGATTCTGCGTGGATGGGGGAGGGCGCTAATTTCCTTTGCACCGGTTTTCGTGCCGTCATCTGCTGGCTGAGCTGATTTAGTGCAGCACCGAGTCTTCACTGACAGCAAGCAGAGATCCTGACAATATTTTGGTTCTATTACAAATGTACAGAGCGACATTTGAGACCCCTCATCGCTATAGATCACTGCACGGCTCAGGGGGCCGCACTCTTCGTTTCAGGCACCTGCAGCGCTTCAGTATGGCGACTAGTTTTTTTTATTATGCTTTTCCCCATTGCTAGTGACTCTGATCTTTCTGGACCCGGCCACGTACTTGTTGGGCATATCTCTGCCCCCTCTGCAGGATTTTCCGTGACCCGGGGCTGATTGGAGACGTTAGATGCAGACATCAGCGAGTCTTTATTTTTTTCTTCCCTGGCGGATCATCGTTATCTTGACGCGTTTCCATGGTAACTGCCGTCCGCAGCTGATAATGTGTAATTCTGGATACTAATGTTTAATAAAGTTCCCGGGAAATGGAAGTGAATCAGGCCCTGACTATAGGGGGGCAGCCGGAGCGGATTCACCCGGACCCCGGCTGCTCGGCACGATATGAGGATCCCGGCACCAGAACCCACGTGATAGTGACTGGTTCAGCCCCAGTGCCATGTTACAAGTTTTCCCGGACTTTTTTCAGGAATCCAGTAGCCATTTGTAGTGGGCCTGTAGCACTGCTGTAATGCCAGGAGCTTTCCAGAGAAACACTCAAGGGGCCGCAGTCGGGGCTCAATGGGCGCACACTGACTCTGCCATCATTAGAGAGCAATGACATATACGGTACTTATCTACTATAACTGAGCATGGCAGGAAAACATTTAAAGGGGTTGTCCACTACTTTGACATTGATGGTCTATCCTTAGGATAGGCCATCAATGTCTGATCGGCCGGGGTCCGACACCCAACACCCTCGCCAGTCAGCTGTTCTCTGTGCCAACAGGAAATCCAGGTAGAAATACTGTGGAGTACAGGATAGGGTCTTACCCGGTAGGGAATTGAAGAAACAAGAAATAAGGTACACAACCCCTATAAAGCACCTGCAATGGTATCAGCTGCAGCCCCGAGGTATAAGACATGTAGTTCAATGGAAGACGGAATCGTGTGTATGCCGCGCTAATACTCAAACTTGATATTAATATAATTCCTTTATTGATCGTACAGGTTGACGCGTTTCAGAGACATCTGGCTCCTTCATCAGGACATCAAAGGAACAGTATCCTTTGATGTCCTGATGAAGGAGACTGATGTCTCTGAAACGCGTTAACCTGTACGATCAATAAAGGAATTATATTAATATCAAATTTGAGTATTAGCGCGGCATACACACGATTCCCCCTATGCCAGCAGGCAGCCAGAAATGCTCAGTTCCAGAGCTGCTCTGTCTTCTGATAGTGGCCGCAGTTGGGTACTGCACATCCGCCTCCTATAGATCTGAATAGAAGGCGGATGTGTAGTACCTGCCGCGACCACAATCGGAAGATGGAGCAGCTCTGGAACTGAGCATTTCAGGCTGCCCGCAGGCACAGAGAACAGCTGATTGGCGGGGGTACAGGGTGTTGGACCCCAGCCGATGAAACGTTAATGACCTATCCTAAGGATAGACTATCATTGTAAAAGTAGTGGACTATGTGCACACATTGCGTTTCTTTTTTGCAAGCAAAACCCAAACTCTTGGCAGTAAAGAAGCTGCTTACAAACAAGTTTTTTGTTGCATTTTTTTGTTGCAGATTATGTCTGTTATTTATCTACAGTACAGAATATGTTTATTAAAGTTAGTTTTTTTGCAGATTTTTTTGCATTTACGCATTGCTTTCTATTGTGAGAAAATGCTACAAAAACACTTGACATGCTGCAGATTTAATCAAGCAGTTTTCCAATTCAGTAAAAAAAAAAAACAATCATGCACACTATTTCTGAAATCCCATAACTATTGCTGGAACTATAAAAAAAAAAAAAAAAAAAAGCTTTTAATTTGCAAAAAACACAGTGTGTGAACATGGCTTTAAAAGGAATCTGTCACCAGGTTTTTGCTATGTAATCTGGAGGGACAGCATAACATCAAGGCTGAGACCCTGACCCCCAGTGATATCACTTACTGGCCTGTGTTCCTGTTATCTTATCAGTACAGCTTGTGTCTCATGGTCCGACTCTTCCCCAAAAAATGTTTAACAACTTTCTGTCAATATACAGTGTACACAGAAAGCGTAAAGAAAGGGGTTATTCAGGGCTCAGCAATCCGAGCTCTGCAGCAGAAAAAACTGTGAGTATATCAAAATGATAGCAAGCAGCTCTGTAAATGACACATCGCTGGAATTAGGGTCTTTTTCCCCTATATTATAGTGCTTTTAGATTACATAGCAAAAACCTGCTGACAGTTTAAGGGGGGGGGGGTGTCTGGTCTAAACCCACACGTTGCTATATATGTCACTCTTTGTGACTGCAGACTTGTGAATCCTCACAGTGTGCGCACTGTATGGTGTGAGGATTCGTCAGATTTTAGAGCCGGGAATACACTTACATTGAGCGAGTCCGCCGCTCTCTGGTCGGATTCTGGAGTATTTATATGGCATATTAGCAGCCACATGACCGCCGTTCCTGCTGTGACATCGGGGAATCTTCACAGTGTGTGAGATGTGAGGAATCACAAGTCTGCAGTCATAGAGTGACACAGAGTGACTGCAGTGTTGTGGATTGAGACCCGACAACCGCTTTAAGGCATTTGTAAGTTGTCCACAGGAGAGGTGATAACTTGTTGATCGGTGGTTGCTCGTCCTCTGGGACCCACACTGATCAGCAGATTGCTTTTATCTCTGTTAGGGTGGAAACACATCTATGCGAGTAAAATCGGTCCGACTGGGCTGAAAAATACTCGGCTGATTTTAGTTCACGTTAGGTGCGAGTGCAATGCAAGTGTGATGCTTTTTTTGGCTTTTTTTTGCCTCGCGTGTGCGACGCGTGTGTGTTGCGATTGCGATGCGAGTCATCTGCCAGAGTTCACTTAATTTAAATGATCGACACATGGAATTTGCCTATTTAAATGTTCCAGCCCCCCACGTGGCTTTGGGTCTCACGTGTGCGTTGTATTCATCGCAAGACACTGGATTTCTTTCTGCATTGAAGCATTATCCTATTGTCATCTAAAAAAGGAACAATGTCAAATCATTTGACATTCAATACGACAGAAAGAATATTACTTCATTGGGTACTTTCACGGCGTTTTGGAACATGCTATCATGAACCATCCCTTACATCTATGCGAAGATATTGGCTCCATCCAATTGTCCGTCGCCGTGCAACAAGAGGTCATTTTACCCGTCTTTATGACAAATTACGCGAACACAGTGACAAGTTTTATGCCTACTGTCGCATGGATTTGACTACATTTGACTTCATCCTCACCGAAATTCGTCCAGATATAACCAGACAGAACACCCGTTTTTGAAAAAGTATATGCCCAGAGGAACGGCTATTGCTTACATTACGGTATTTTTTTTTTTTTTTTCAAAATATTTAAAAAATTTACATCACTATACAAATGATGCAAAATTTAACTTGTTAAAATATAACACAATTAATTTATCCATATTCTCTATATACAGATATCTCTCTACTGGACTTTCATATGCTGCTTTGCATCTTGAATTTTGACTTGGAAAGTCCACTATATGTTCGATTGTGTCAACAACCTGTGCAGCAATTTGGGATAACCTGCACAATACAATGATGCCAGAACCAACAGTCGGAATGTGGCTTCAAATTTCAAAGGGCTTCACTAATAACTGCCAAATGCCAAATTGCATTGGAGCAATTGATGGCAAGCATGTCCGAGTTCGCAAGCCTCCAAACTCAGGATCGCTTTATTACAATTATAAACATTTTTTTTTCTGTCGTTCTTCTGGCTGTTGCTGATGCGACATACCGATTTACTTTAATGGATGTTGGTGCCTATGGTGGTGCTGGGGATTCCCAAATTTTCACACAATCCACTATGTGTGCACGTATGTTGCAATCTACTTTACAGATTCCTTTTCCCCAAATTTTAGAGGGTACTCAGGGACCCGCCATACCTTATTATTTTGTTGGTGATGAGGCATTTAAATTGTCAAGCAATATGATGCGACCATATCCCAGACGTACATTAACTCCTATGCGACGCATTTTCAATTACAGACTCTCGAGGGCCAGAAGGGTAGTTGAATGTGCTTTTGGGATAATGTGTGCTAAATGGACCACCCCCGGAAGAAGGAGTTACACCGAAACCTATGGGTCGGGGGATTGGGCTCTCATCCACCATTTAGGTATGTTGGTTGCAAGGTATTATAGTGCGTTGTTACAAGAACCTTTTTGACACTATGAAATTGATGTATCAGTAACGGGCACCTAATAAGCAGCAGCACGCTTTAGTTTGTATGTAATATTGGCTTTTTAGCCCTTTATGTGCTGTGTGTTAAACTCTAACATGTGCTACCATATACCTACTGTGGGGTGAGGGCGCCATCTATTGGTACTCACCAGTATTTGTCTCTGCTAATTTTAATCCAACATTGTTTGTCTGCTTTTTAGCTATTTTCTATCAATAAAATATACATTTTCTATCATTAAGTCGTTGTACAGAATTTTTTCTTCCTTTTTGCCTATAATAATCTGTATATGGCTTTGTCCATATTGTGAATATGGCACGGGATTGTCCGTGCCTTTTGGTATTGTTTATTTATATTCCTTTTCCCCAAATTTTAGAGGGTACTCAGGGACCCGCCATACCTTATTATTTTGTTGGTGATGAGGCATTTAAATTGTCAAGCAATATGATGCGACCATATCCCAGACGTACATTAACTCCTATGCGACGCATTTTCAATTACAGACTCTCGAGGGCCAGAAGGGTAGTTGAATGTGCTTTTGGGATAATGTGTGCTAAATGGCGAATACTGTACACACATATCCAGCTAAATGAACAAAATGTTATTAAAGTAATTAAAGCAATAGTAATTCTGCATAATGTGACACGAACAAAAGAATGTCTTGATGCAGTAAATCAAGATATTCCTTTTTTTCAAGATCCCCATTTGTTAATTCGTTCCCAAAATGTAGAACAACTTTGGTCAGGGATAAGAGTGCGCAATCATCTATGTAATTTCTTCACTACAGCTTCTGGATCAATTCCATGGCAACCAAATGTAAATAACGGCTAGAAAAAAAGTTCCAATGACCTTATGATGGTTAACCAAATAAAGTTTATTTTTTTTCATTTCAAAAATCATGCAAATCAAATTTTAAACTAAGAAACGGTATCATGCAGATAATACTTCTTATCCAATAAAATACATAAGGTAAAATTTTCAATTTTCCCTTAGTAAACAGAATATTGTTTAAAAAAACAAATCTTTGGCTTCACCTATATGTTTAGGTATACATAAATGCATAAATAAATATTTGTTTGTTTTGTAACACAATTATTTGGTATTTGCACAAAAAAATAACTAATGTTACACTCATAAATTAATGTATCTTGGTGTTACATTGTTAGAACGTTTAAGCTGGCTTGCTGGGGTTTGCATCTTGTGGTCCTGATGCTGTTCAGGGCGTGTGCTGATTGGTTGAACTAGATTGTTGTCCTTGCTCGTGTAACTGCTTGGAGTATGATGGCTGTATGCTGGTTCTGAGAAATTTCTTACTGAAATTTCTCTAGCATTGGATGATGCCTGAGTATGGTCATAATGTTGTTCTCTTTGGTTAATATAATGTATATTTGAATGGATGTTTGGATTGTATGTTTGTCTTACTAAATTATGGTCATTATCACCAATATTCATGTGTAGGTTGTGTGTTATTTCCTTTGTATGTTCATATCCTGACATATTGTCGCGATTAGACACACAGACACTTGGTATGTGTGGTGGCTGTGGCAGGGTGTTTGATGTTATTGCATCTCTATTTGGAGTGGTATTGTCTAGCTTATTTTCTTCAGATAATTGCCAGCGTTCGATGTAATTGAAAATTAAATGTGGTGTATTGGGAGGGGTACATGCGTCAATTATGGTTTGCATACAGCTTCTTGCACGCAGCCTTACTCCACATGGAATTTGACGCAAATAATGAGCAAGGCTGCGTGAAAATGCCTCCTCTCCATCGTCATTGATGGTTCGAGACAGGTAATCAAGTACCCCATTATCAACCTCTCTACGAGTATTGGTGACATTTTTTGCTTTGCGCCTTCTACCCCTGGTGTATGTTGGTGCATGATGTGGCGAGATATCTAGTGCACTGTTTTGATTTGAGCTTTCAAAATCAACATCATTTTCATTAATTAAATCATTTCTATTCAAATCATTGTTTTCCTGGGATCCAGCCTCATTTGGTCCTGATGCTGCTTCATTTTCCACATCATGCATGTTATCTTGTACATCTCCATCCTCATGATTTGTCTCCCTTTGTGTGTCAGATTCGGATATTGTGTCTTTATCTGTCAAATTTGATTCAGTGCTGAAAATGTAATGTATGGAGACATATTTTTATTTTTTGGAAAAATGAAAACAAGCATATTTTAAATTTAAAAATTATTTTCATCACAATTCGTGCCATTTGTCATGCAGCGACATTATTAGCAAGCTTTGTCTCGATGTGAAAATAAAGTTTGCATGTGCTTGACTTTGAGTTTGTGTTCAAAGATAAGTCTAAAAAGAAAAAAATAGCACTTGCGAAATTTATTTTCACAATGAGAACGAGATTGCTAACGATGTCGCAACGGCCTAATTACCAGTGAATGTTAATGATATGAGCAATCTCTATTTTTTGTTTTAGATTTTTTGATTGTTTTAATAAACATTATTTAAAATCTATTTTTTTTTTTTTTTTTAAAAAAAACAAATAAATTAAGTTTTAAATGCTATTTTTAACTAGAAAAGAACAAAACACTTACGGACATAAATCAACAATTTGATGTAAGAAATTAAGGCGCTCATAATGTATATATGGCCTCTTATTAGATGCTGCTGAACCACTTGCTGCACGACTTTGCTTTTCCCTCCTGAATTGGTCCCGTACACTTCGCCATCTTTTTGTGATATCTGTAACTTTTATTTTTCTAACATAAAAAAAAAAAAAAAAATTAAAAAAAAAAAATAAGAGATTTCACTTAAAAAATAAAAAATTGCAATCGTTTTAAAAACATCATTTATAAAATTAAAAAAGGGGAATTTAAACACTAAAACAAATAAAAGAAAAAACTCACTCATTCGCAGTTGTGCATCTGGGGTACTATTGTTGAAATGGGGAAACATTTTGCGACAGATCCATAACCAGGAGGCATCTCGTGCAGCCCTGTCTGCATACGAATTGTCCCGCTTGTCCCATAATTCCGGACATTCCTGAACGAGCATTATGAGCATTTCAACATTGATGTACCTAGCCATGTTGGATATGCATCCGTGGAGCAATAGCCATGTGCTTTTGTAAAGGTAATATGCACAAGTGCAACATAATTAAAACAATGACGTGCGATGGCACAGACATGTGTTAATTAATTATTTAAAATAGTTCCAGCCCAACTCGCAAATTTGAACGGTGTGGTGCGTGTGTGTGCCTTCAAAAAACACGCTTCCATAGGGAATCATTTGAGACAAATGGTCTGAGAAACTCGCAAAAAAGCAGCATGCTGCGATTTTTTTTCTCTGTCCGATTTGGACTGAGAAAAAAATCGCAGATGAGAGCTGAATCATTGACTAACATGTGTCCGATTTCAATGCGAGTTTTTCTCGCATTGCTCTACTGCGAGAAACTCGCAAGTGAGAAGCAGCCCTTAGAATGAAGCTGCAGTGCACGAGCCCGGCTGCCGCTCCAGTATTTCCTATGGAGCTGCTGAGCGCTGCGTGTGTCTTTCTGTGGCCTCTGAGAGAGCAACTGTAGTGACGGGTTTAAAAATTGCTTGTTCTGGCGATCTGTGCGTTTGCCATTGGTCAGAACCCACCGATCAGCAAGCTCTCATGAATCCTTTGGATAGGTGACAACTAGTGATGAGTAAGCACTACTGTGCGACGTACTCGTGACCACTAGTGATGAGCGGGCACTACCATGCTTGGGTGCTCGGTACTCGTAACTAGTGATGAGCTGGCACTACCATGCTCGGGTGCTCTGTACTTGTAACTATTGATGAGCGGGCACTACCATGCTCGGGTGCTCAGTACTCGTAACTAGTGATGAGCGAACACTACCATGCTCTGGTGCTCGATACTCGTAACTAGTGATGAGCGGGCACTACCATGCTCGGGTGCTCAGTACTCGTAACTAGTGATGAGCGGGCACTACCATGCTCGGGTGCTCAATACTCGTAACTAGTGATGAGCGGACACTACCATGCTCGGGTGCTCTGTACTGGTAACTAGTGATGAGCGGGCACTACCATGCTCGGGTGCTCAGTACTTGTAACTAGTGATGAGCGGGCACTACCATGCTCGGTTGCTCAGTATTTGTAACTAGTGATGAGCGAGCACTACCATGCTCGGGTGCTCGGTACTTGTAACTAGTGATGAGCGAGCACTACCATGCTCAGGTGCTCAGTACTTGTAACTAGTGATGAGCGGGCACTACCATGCTCGTATGCTTAGTACCAGGGCTGTGGAGTCGGAGTCGTGGAGTCTGAGTCGGTATAAAATACACCGACTCCTAAAATATATAATAAATTGGGGGCAGTAGTGCAATGCAGAATGTGCTGAATATTTTTTCATAGGAATTTGGGAAAGTTGTGAAATATCCTATAAATGGCTGTTCTATTCCTGATCTAAGGCTACATTCACACAGTGTTTTTGCAGCGTTTTTTGAGGATACGTTTTTCAGCTGCAAAAGCAGATCAGCTTTTTAAAAAACGCATCACCTGAAAGGTTTCTGAGCTGATAAGTAATGTTTTCAATAGCAAAAGCAGATTAGAAAAATAACGGACAATGCTTCAAACATAAGTACAATTACACTGATGAATGAGAGTAATGAACAACAGCGAGAAGAAAATGTAGGATTCAGTATGTGTGAGATGGAGCCACAGCGCTGCTCATGTAACTGAGGAACAAACAGATATTACAACAGAAGAACAGCAAAATGATACTTTACAATTAGATGATCTTGTTGAAGCTGCTTTGAAACACTTTCATATTCATCACATGCGCTGTGTTGCGCACACGCTGCAGCTGGCAATAAGAGAGAGTCTGCAAGAGGAACATGCAGGAAATCTGATTGGAAAAGTGAGAAAATTGGTTATTGCCGCCAAAACCCCCTAAAATTGATTCCATCTTGAAGAGATGTGCTGGGAAAGGGGCAATTGTCGATCAAGTCACTCGGTGAGGCAGCACTTATTTAATGACTGAGCGATTGCTTGAACTAAAACCGTTTCTTATAGATCTGGCGAACCATCAGTTAACCCTAAATGTAGGTCAATGGACACAAGTGGCTGAATTGAAGGAATTGCTTAATCACTCATTTACCGTGACTAAAAATTTACAAGCTGAGGATTTAACTCCAGGCAATTTCATAAGGGAGTGGAAGAACTTGCTAATTTGCCTGTCCCAAAGAGGAGGATTAATTGCAGATTGCATTTCTGCTTCAATGAAACTGAGAGAGACACAGCTATTGGAAAATAAAATTCTTCTGGCAGCTGTTTATGTGGACCCAAGTCATCGTATACTGCTTGATGATCAACAGCTTACTAAAGGAAAAGAAGCTGTGACTGAGGTAGCAGTTAGGATGAGCGGCTACAGGACTGCCAGGCGGAAGAGGACTTGGGTCCTGACAGTGCTACTGCTGCCATATCTTCAGCCTCATTCAGATGAGGAGTTTAACTTTGACAAGTATTTGGATGACATGGCGCAGGCAAAGCATTGCCGCAAGGAAAAAGATTTCACTCCGTCTCCTATAGCAGCAGATTGACCAGATGTGTGCAAAATTTTTCACTTGGTCTCAAAGAAATAGAAAACTTCAACCATTCATCAAAACTGACTGCGCATGAGGCAATTCTATTATATTATTATATATTTACAGTTTATTGCAGTTTTTTGTTCTAAAGTTGTATTCCAATAAATATACTTTATGTTCTATCTAAATATCTTGATTATTGTATCGTAAAAATGATTAAATGTCTGATGTTCACATTGTACTGCAGTAAATTTTTCACTTAAACATAAGCAACATGTGTGGGAGTCGGAGTTTGTGCTAGGAAAATTGAGGAGTCTGAGTCGCAGGTTTGGCTTACCGACTCCACGGCCCTGTTTAGTACTCATAGCTAGTGATGAGTGGGCACTACCATGCTCAGGTGCTCAGTACTCGTAACTAGTGATGAGCAGGCACTACCATGCTCAGGTACTCAGTACTCATAGCTAGTGATGAGCGAGCACTACCATGCTCAGGTGCTCAGTACTCGTAACCAGTGATGAGCGAGCACTACCATGCTCGGGTGCGCAGTACTCGTAACTATTGATGAGTGAGCACTACCATGCTCGGGTGCTCAGTACTCGTAACTAGTGATGAGCGGGCACTACCATGCTCGGTACTCGTAACTAGTGATGAGCGAGCACTACCATGCTCGGGTGCTCAGTACTCGTAACTAGTGATGAGCGGGCACTACCATGCTCGGGTGCTCAGTACTCGTAACTAGTGATGAGCGGGCACTACCATGCTCGGGTGCTCAGTACTCGTAACTAGTGATGAGCGAGCACTACCATGCTCGGGTGCTCGGTACTTGTAACTAGTGATGAGCGAGCACTACCATGCTCGGGTGCTCTGTACTCGTAACTAGTGATGAGCGAGCACTACCATGCTCGGGTGCTCTGTACTTGTAACTAGTGATGAGCGAGCACTACCATGCTCGGGTGCTCAGTACTCGTAACTAGTGATGAGCGGGCACTACCATGCTCGGGTGCTCAGTACTCGTAACTAGTGATGAGCGGGCACTACCATGCTCGGGTGCTCAGTACTCGTAACTAGTGATGAGCGGGCACTACCATGCTCAGGTGCTCGATACTCGTAACTAGTGATGAGCGGGCACTACCATGCTCGGGGGCTCTGTACTCGTAACTAGTGATGAGCGGGCACTACCATGCTCGGGGGCTCTGTACTCGTAACTAGTGATGAGCGGGCACTACCATGCTCGGGGGCTTGATACTCTTAACAAGCTGTTGGTGCTCGGATGGGCGCGACTTGTGTACCGAGTATAATGGATTCCAGTGGGGAATCCAATCTTTTCTTCTGGAAGATCTTCATTCCTTTCCATTTCATTCCTGGATTCTTCTTATAATGCGTCGGTTCTCTGGGCTGTTCCCTTCATATGGAGGATCGGTTGTGAAGAGGCGATGGGTATTGCAGTGTGTGGTAATTATCTATTGAGGTTGGGCTCGGCTCAGTGCTGGGGTCGTTGTGGTCGGAGGCTAGATGTGACGTGTCCTGGAGAGACGGTCTCTCCGCTTCTTCAGACTCCGGAGATTTTTCTTTTGTGATATTCGGATTGTTTCCTGTGATTCTCATCACATTCGTCCTAATCACCGGCAGATAATGAGCCGCCCGTATTCACAGGTAGGTGAACGCCCCGCAGACCTCATCATGGCTCTGTGGTGATGGGCTCAGCTGGCCACTTGAAGGACACGTATATCTTCCACCATGGTGAGCATGTGTGGAGGATATAAGTGCGTATTCACAAGCAGGAATGCCTAATCAATCCTTCCCCTCCGAGTGTCAGTGTAGAGGGGTATGTCACAATGACGGGATGGGGGGCCGCAGCCGCCGGCTCTGGAGCTGCGAAAGGTGCACATAACCAGTCTCATCTTCTCCAGGTCACATCTGTAGTAGAGCTATAGAATTGCTAGAAAAAATGGTATTCAAAAGATTACACAATTGTGGATGGAAATTTAGGGCAAAGTATGTGTTTAATTTTACAACTATGAATTCCTCTAATGTATTGAGGATCTGTCGGCTCACCCATCTTCTCGTAGAGATCCATTATTATCTTAGACGATATTTGCGTCCTTCATAAGAAAACTGTTCTGGAGGATCTTTGTGTGGAGCTGTACCTCTGCTATTGCTCCTGGTAATGTGGGAATATATTGACAACTGGGCGTTACCATTCTGCTTGTCAATAAGGTGTGTCCTTGCAAAATCTGACACTGCTTGGACATTGCTAGATGGTGTAGGGCACGGGTCCATAATCTTTTTTTCTTCCTTGAGAGCCACATTAGGGCAATGAGAGATGTCAAGAGGTATAATCTACGCAAAGAAATCTTCAATGTGTGGGCACCTTTCAAGTTTATAATTCCCCCCCCCCAAATATAGTAATGCCCCCTTCTAAGATAGTAATGGCCAGTGTTGCCCATTATAACATAATAATGTCCCTAGTGGCCCCTTAAGAATGAATCATGCCCTGGATCAAGTAATATCATCCCCTGAGTGTCCCCTTTTAAAGAGGTTGATCACTAGTTTAACATTGATGCACTTTCTGTAGGATAGGTCATCAACGACTGATCGGCCGGGGTCTGACATCCGAGACCCCCGATGATCAGCTATTCAGGCAGCCAGAAATGGTCAGTTCTGGAGCTGCCCCATCTTCTGGCTGCGGCCAGGTACTGCACATCCGCCTCCCATTCAGATCAATAGGAGGCAGATATCCAGTACCTGGCCACGGCCACTATCAGAAGAAGGAGCAGCTCCAGAACTGAGCATTTCCACTGCTCCCGCCGGAACCAAGAACAGCTGATCTGCGGGGTGTGTGACCCCGGCTGATCAAACATTGATGACCCGTCCGAAGGCGATGCCATCAATGTTAAAGTAGAGGACAACCTCTTGAAGGCTGCGCCCACATGAGTATATAACACGGATGAGTGCTATCTGATTTTTTATGAAATAGCTTTCACACGAATGTTATACTATTGGAAATCAGACAGAACACACCCAATCAAGTCTATGGGTTCATGGAAATCGGACTGCACTCGGATGACATCTGAGTGCAGTCTGATTTCCGCAGACTCGTACAATGGAGAAGATAGAGAAATTTTGTCCTTCTTCTGACAGAATCTGAGAAAGTCGGATACACTAAGCTGATCACACTCTGTTCAGAGTTTAATTACAGTATCGTTAGCATAGTCGGCCCGATTCTCTTGTGTGACAAAATTTATGGCCGTGTAAATCACAACTTTACAAGCAAAATTCCCTGTGGAAACCAATGTCATTGAGTGGAGGAGTTACCAGTGTGATACATGTAATGACTGACGGTCTGCTCTCCTGATGTCATTGCAAAGCTGTGTGTGATTGAGAGCAGTCCGTCATTCATTACATGTCTCTCACTGATAACATCCAAGTTCATTTAATATAAGCTTTGGAGGCAGATTCTCTGGGAGATGTATGTCCGGCCCATAGATGTCATGCTCGCCGAGTGTAGCAAGCATGGCGAGGTGCGTTTTAGACCTCCGTGCATCTGATGCACAACAAAAACACACAAAAAGGGGGGCATTGGGGACTCAAAAACAACGGGAGGCCCTTTAGTTGTTGCTGTGCCGCTGTGAAGCACAGATCGCTGTGTGTGACAGCGAGACAGCAACAACTGAATGTGCAGGCAGCAGGAGCCGGCTTCTGCGGACACTGGTAACCACAGTAAACATCGGGTAACCAAGAATCCCTGTCCTTGGTTACCCGATATTTACCTTTGTTACCAGCCTCCGCCGCTCTCACTGTCAGTACCGGCTCCTGCTCTGTGCACATGTAGCTGCAGGACACATCGGGTTAATTAACCCATTGTGTGCTGTAGCTAGGAGAGCAGGGAGCCAGCGCTAAGCATTGTGCGCTGCTCCCTGCTCTGTGCACATTTAGCTGCAGCACACATCGGGTAATTAACCCGATATGTGCTGTAACTAGGAGAGCAGGGAGCCAGCGCTCAGTGTGCGCTGCTCCCTGCTCTCTGCACGTGTAACACGCTCCATGCGCTGGTAACCAAGGTAAATATCAGGTTGGTTACCCGATATTTACCTTAGTTACCAAGCGCAGCATCTTCCACGCGGCGCTGGGGGCTTGTCACTGGTTGCTGGTGAGTTCACCAGCAACTCGTGTAGCGACGCTCCAGCGATCCCTGCCAGGTCAGGTTGCTGGTGGGATCGCTGGAGCGTCGCAGTGTGACATCTCACCAGCAACCTCCTAGCAACTTACCAGCGATCCCTATCGTTGTTGGGATCGCTGGTAAGTTGCTTAGTGTGACTGGACCTTTAGATCGGCCATACACATGAGAGAGCTGTTGGCCAAACGATACTTCATCCGATCATTAGGCCAATAGCCACCAAAGCCGACTCTCCCATACACAGGAATACCGGCTTCTATTCTCTAGGAGAAAAATCTTTATTTGTATATAGCATTAACATATTCCGCAGCACTTTACATACATCAGGAACACTGTCCCCATTGGGGCTCACAATGTAAATTCCCTAACTGTAGGTCTTTGGAGTGTGGGAGGAAACCGGAGAACCTGGAGGAAACCCACGCAAACACGGGGAGAACATACAAACTCCTTGCAGATGTTGTCCTTGGTGGGATTCAAACCCAGGACCCCAGCGCTGCAAGACTGCAGTGCTAACCACTGAGCCACCGTGCCGCCCAAAAAGCTGCAGACTGGCGTATCGGAATGGCGGATTATCTCAGGGAGAACAATGCGATTGGCATACCTAAATCAGATCTGCATGGTCAACATCTCTCCCGACCATCAGCCAGCTGGTCCCCCTATAAAGTTCCTTTGTCAGATTAGTATCTCTCCCGAATCCCCCACACACACAAGCCCTCGGCCAGGCGTTCGTATATTTAATGGAGAGAAAAGCTGTCAGCAAAGGAGTCTATCTCCTCTAAAAATAAAAGCAATGACAAAATGCCAATGGACAGATCCTTCTCTTCCTTGATATCTGTTGGGCAGAGGGTTGGGAGGTCCCCATACCTGCCGAAATTGGCTGATTCTGATGACTTTTCATCCAGTGTCTACAGCCCACAACCCCAGGAGTTCACTAGCTGAAAATAAGAGATCAGCAGAAAACTATTATTATTATTTATTATAGCGCCATTTATTCCATGACGTTTTACATGTGAAAAAGGGGCAAATGTAGACTAGTACAATAATCGTGAACATTTCAAGGCACAGACTGGTACAGGATCAGAGAGGACCCTGCCCACGAGGGCTCACAGTCTACAGGGGATAGGTGAGGACCCTGCCCACGAGGGCTCACAGTCTACAGGGGATAGGTGAGGATACAGTAGGTGAGGACCCTGCCCACGAGGGCTCACAGTCTACAGGGGATAGGTGAGGACCCTGCCCACGAGAGCTCACAGTCTACAGGGGATAGGTGAGGATACAGTAGGTGAGGACCCTGCCCATGAGGGCTCACAGTCTACAGGGGATAGGTGAGGACCCTGCCCATGAGGGCTCACAGTCTACAGGGGATAGGTGAGGATACAGTAGGTGAGGACCCTGCCCATGAGGGCTCACTGTCTACAGGGGATAGGTGAGGACCCTGCCCACGAGAGCTCACAGTCTACAGGGGATAGGTGAGGATACAGTAGGTGAGGACCCTGCCCATGAGGGCTCACTGTCTACAGGGGATAGGTGAGGACCCTGCCCACGAGAGCTCACAGTCTACAGGGGATAGGTGAGGATACAGTAGGTGAGGACCCTGCCCACGAGGGCTCACAGTCTACAGGGGATAGGTGAGGATACAGTAGGTGAATGTAGAGATGGTTGTACGACGCTATGGTGGCCTGAGAGTTACTGCAGGTTGTAAGTTTGTCGAAAGAGGTAGGTCTTCAGGAACCTTTTGAAGGTTTCCATGGTAGGTGAGAGTCTGATATGTTGGGGTAGAGAATTCCTGAGTATGGAGGAGGCACGGGAGAAATCTTGTATGCGATTGTGTGAAGAGGAGATAGGAGGGGAGTAGGGAAAGAGATCTTGTTAGAATTGGAGGTTATGTGCAGGTAGGTACCGGGAGACTAGGTCACAGATGTAAGGAGGAGACAGGTTGTGGATGGCTTTGTAGGTCATAGTTAGTTAGTGTTTTGAAAGAGTCTTTGGGCAATGGGAAGCCAGTGAAGGATTTGGCAGAGTGGCGAGGCCGGGGAATAGCGAGGGGACAGGTAGATTAGTCAGGCAGCAGCATTTAGGATAGGTTGCAGGAGAGTAAGGCTATGTGCGCACGTGTGCGTATTGCATGCAGTTTACGCTGCGATCTGCACCGCAGCGTAACTGCATGCGTCCTGCGTCCCCAGCACAATCTATGAAGATTGTGCATGAGACGTGCGCACGTGGCGTGTTAGAACGCAGCGATTCGGCTGCTGCCAGAATCGCTGCGTTCTAAGAAGTGACTTGTCACTTCTTTCGTGCGCTTTGCATGCTGTCTATAGGGAGAGGCAGCATGCAGAGCGCACGTTCTCTGCCGGCACCAGGCGCTTCAGAACGGAGCTTTTCAGCTACGCTCTGAAGCGGACCTTTTGTGTGCGGTGCAGAACGCACACGTGCGCACATAGCCTAAGGGGTGCTTCACACACAGCGAGCTCGCTGCCGAGTCACGCTTTTTGTGACGCAGCAGTGACCTCATTAGCGATCTCGCTGTGTGTGACACTGAGCAGCGATCTGGCCCCTGCTGCGAGATCGCTGCTCGTTACACACAGCCCTGGTTCGTTTTCTTCAAAGCCGCTCTCCTGCTGTGACACACAGATCGCTGTGTGTGACAGCAAGAGAGCGACAAATGAACCGAGCAGGGAGCAGGAGCCGGCGTCTGACAGCTGAGGTAAGCTGTATCCAAGATAAACATCGGGTAACCAAGGTGGTTACCCGATATTTACCTTAGTTACCAGCCTCTGCAGCTCTCACGCTGCCTGTGCTGCCGGCTCCGGCTCTCTGCACATGTAGCTGCTGTACACATCGGGTTAATTAACCCGATGTGTACAGCAGCTAGGAGAGCAAGGAGCCAGCGCTAAGCAGTGTGCGCGGCTCCCTGCTCTCTGCACATGTAGCTGCATTACACATCGGGTTAATTAACCCGATGTGTACTGTAGCTAGGAGAGCAAGGAGCCAGCGCTCAGTGTGCGCGGCTCCCTGCTCCCTGCTCCCACTGGTAACTAATGTAAACATCGGGTAACCATACCCGATGTTTACCTTAGTTACCAGTCTCCGCAGCTTCCAGACGGCGGCTCCGTGCAAGCGCAGCGTCGCTTGCACGTCGCTGCTGGCTGGGGGCTGTTCACTGGTCGCTGGTGAGATCTGCCTGTTTGACAGCTCACCAGCGACCATGTAGCGATGCAGCAGCGATCCTGACCAGGTCAGATCGCTGGTCGGATCGCTGCTGCATCGCTAAGTGTGAAGGTACCCTAAGACTGTTAGAAGGGAGGCCACAGACCAGGAGGTTACAGTAGTCCAGGCGGAAGATAAAGGTCATGCACTAGTGTTTTTGCAGATTCTTGATCAAGGAATGTACACAGTGTGCTCTTTGCTTAACGACTACTAGATAGGTTATTTCATGACCATGTAGAAATATCTGCTGATTGACAAACTTGGAGGGGTATGAAATGTTTATTCTAGAATTTCTCTCTTGATATAGTGTTCTTTCTATTGTGCTTCACACACAGCGAGATCACTGCTGTGTCACGGTTTTGGTGACGCAGCAGTGACCTCATTAGCGGTCTCGCTGTGTGTGACAATGAGCAGCGATCTGGCCCCTGCTGTGAGATCGCTGCTCGTTACACACAGCCCTGGTTTGTTTTTTTTATTGTTGCTCTCCCGCTGTGACGCACACATCGCTGTGTGTGACAGCGAGAGAGCGACAAAATGAAGCGAGCAGGGAGCAGGAGCCGGCGTCTGGCAGCCTGTGGTAAGCTGTAACCAGGGTAAACATCGGGTAACCAAGGTGGTTACCCGATATTTACCTTCGTTACCAGCCTCTGCCGCTCTCACTCTGCCAGCGCCGGCTCCTGCTCCCTGCACATGTAGCTGCAGTACACATCGGGTTGATTAACCCGATGTGTACTGTAGCTAGGAGAGCAAGGAGCCAGCGCTAAGCAGTGTGCGCGGCTCCCTGCTCTCTGCACATGTAGCACAGTGTCGTTATGATCGCTGCTGCTTCTGCTGTGTTTGACAGCTAAGCAGCGATCATAACAGCGACTTACAAGGTCGCTGTTACGTCACAGAAAATGTTGACGTAACAGCGACGTCGCTGTCGCTATGTGTGAACCCAGCCTTACCCTCTTTACGATGAGATGACTCTGATTAATCTGCATCAATCTACTCTGCAAAGCTGCAAAAAAAAAAATTACATGCAAAAAAAACTGGAAAATGTCAGCCTCAACGGGAGATTTAGTAATCCATGTGAGAACTAAAAAAACTGTTCACTATATAAACCCACGCAAATATATATATATATATATATATATATATATATTATAATATTTATATTATATTTTTTTTTTTTTACATTTATAATATCTTTGATATTGGTGTTTTAAACTTCCATAGAATTTGAGTTCACCTTAATATGGTATATTACTTTTGTGGACTCCAGGAAGAAATAAAAGAAAAAAGGTTAATGACATGGATTTGTTAAAAATAATTTGTCTTCCAATTTGTAACGTCATCCTGAATGATGTGGAGCGCCGGCTCGCCCCGGTGTATAGTATAATCCAGCATCTCGTCTCCTGCTGCCGCAATGAATTGAACAGCAGGAAAATCCATTAGAAAGATAATTTATTAACTTTGCAGGCAAGATAAAAAAAATGATATAAAAATGTATTTATAAAAAAAAAATAAAAAAAGTTGTATTCTTCTCTTCCAGTGGTGGCAGAAGTGAAGCTCCGGGAGGATCAGTACACGCTGGACCACATGCGCGCCTACGGCATGTATAATTATCTGCACTCTGATCCGTGGTCCTCCGATAGCGTCTTCTATGTGGATCAGCTTGGAAGAGTCATGAACATCCATGTGACACTGGTAGGAATGATACAACTTTTACCGTTTTTTGTGTTCTTAGTCTAAGGAGGCAAATTAAAGGGGTTGTCCACTAATTTTACATTGATGGCCTATCCTAAAGCTAGGTTGACACATAGCGACAACGACGTCGCTGTTACGTCACCATTTTCTGTGACGCAACAGCGACCTTGTAAGTCGCTGTTATGATCGCTGCTTAGCTGTCAAACACAGCAGACGCAGCAGCAATCATAACGACACGCGTCGCTGTGGAAGCCATGCTGCACTTGGTAACTAAGGTAAATATCAGGGTAACCATTACCCGATATTTACCTTGGTTACCAGCGCACACGCTTAGCGCTGGCTCCCTGCTCTCCTAGCCAGGGTACACATCAGGTTAATTACCCGATGTGTACTCCAGCTCCAGCTACGTGTGCAGGGAGCCAGCGCTAAGCGGTGTGCTCTCACGCTGCCAGTGCTGACTCCCTGCTCACGTAGCTGGAGTACACATCGGGTAATTAACCCGATGTGTACTCTGGTGTGCAGGGAGCAGGGAGCCGGCACTGGCAGCGTGAGAGCGGCGGTGCTAGTAACTAATGTAAATATCGGGTAACCAAGGAAAGGGCTTCTTGGTTACCCGATGTTTACCTTGGTTACAGCTTACCGCAGCTGCCAGACGCCGGCTCCTGCTCCCTGCTCGCTTCAGTTCGTCGCTCTCTCGCTGTCACACACAGCGGGAGAGCAACGAGCAAAAAATAAAGCAGGACATTCAGCAACGAGCAGCAACCTCACAGCAGGGGCCAGCTCGTTGCTGGATGTCACACACAGCGACAGCGACGGGATGTCGCTGCTTTGTCACAGAAAATGGTGACATAGCAGCAACGTCGTTGTCGCTGTGTGTGACACCACCTTTAAGCTGGCTTTACACGCTACAATGTATTTTACGATGTGTCGGCGGGGTCACGTCGTAAGTGACGCACATCCGGCATCGTAAGGTACATTGTAGCATGTAACAGCTACTTGCGATTGAACGGTAAAAACGTTCATCGCACGCACATCGTTCATTCCTCTTGGATTGAATGTCAGATTGTTCATCGTACCCGGGGCAGTACACATCGCAATGTGTGACACCCCGGGAATGATGAACAGATCTTACCTGTGTCCTGCGGCTCCCGGCCGGTAATGAGGAAGGAAGGAGGTGGGCGGGATGTTTACGTCCCACTCAGCTCCGCCCCTCCGCATCTATTGGCCGCCTGCCGCGTGACGTGGATGTGACGCCGAACGTCCCTCCCACTCCAGGAAGTGGACGTTCGCCGTCCACATCGAGGTCGTATGGAAGGTAAGTACGTGTGACGGGGGTTAATCGTTTGTGCGGCACGTTCAACAAATTGAACGTGCCGCACATACGATGGGGGCGTTGCAAAATGCATACGATATCTTATGCGAAATTGCAACGTGTAAAGCAGGCTTTAGGATATATCAATCATCAATGTCTAATCAGAAGGGGGGGACCCCGCTGATCAGCTTTTCACGGTGGCAGCGGTGGCACACAGTGGCAGGAAATGCTTCGTTTCGGAGCTGCTCCGTATTCTGATAGTGGCCGCAGCCAGGTATGGCACGTTCGCTTCCTATTCAGATCAAAAGGAGGCAAATGTGCAGTTATCGGCCGCGGCTTCTATCGGTAGATGGAGCAGCTCCAGAACTGGGCATTTCCAACTGCCACTGCCGGGACCGAGAAAGTACCGTACATGCCGGCGTATAAGACGACTGGGCGTATAAGACGACCCCCAACTTCTGCCCTAAAAATATAGAATTTGGGATATACTCACTGTATAAGACTACCCCGCTCCCAAATGAAAAAAAGTCTGCTTTGATTGCAACATGTTAATTTTAATTCCGCGAGAGCCGTACAATATGTTTTTAAAGGGCCATTGACAGATCAATTGCTCCAATGTTCACTTAGTACAGCAAGGAATGCTCCTCCCTGCTGTATAAAGCCACAACTGGACTGAAACAATGGTACTACACTCTGCTACAAACAGACACACACAACTCTGCTACAAACAGACAAACACACACAACTCTGCTACATACAGACAAACACACACAACTCTGCTACAAACAGACAAACACACACAACTCTGCTACAAACAGACAAACACACACAACTCTGCTACATACAGACAAACACACACACAACTCTGCTACATACAGACAAACACACACACAACTCTGCTACATACAGACAAACACATACAACTCTGCTACATACAGACAAACACATACAACTCTGCTACATACAGACAAACACATACAACTCTGCTACATACAGACAAACACATACAACTCTGCTACATACAGACAAACACATACAACTCTGCTACATGCAGACAAACACACACAACTCTGCTACATACAGACAAACACATACAACTCTGCTACATACAGACAAACACATACAACTCTGCTACATACAGACAAACACATACAACTCTGCTACATACAGACAAACACATACAACTCTGCTACATACAGACAAACACATACAACTCTGCTACATACAGACAAACACACACAACTCTGCTACATACAGACAAACACACACAACTCTGCTACATACAGACAAACACATACAACTCTGCTACATACAGACAAACACATACAACTCTGCTACATACAGACAAACACATACAACTCTGCTACATACAGACAAACACATACAACTCTGCTACATACAGACAAACACATACAACTCTGCTACATACAGACAAACACATACAACTCTGCTACATACAGACAAACACGTACAACTCTGCTACATACAGACAAATACACACAACTCTGCTGCTCTGTGGGGCCTGCACCCGCGGCTCGGCGGGTACAGCACCCGCGGCATCGGCGGGGGGGGCTTTGGCAGGGCATACATCTGGGGGGTTAGAAGCAGCTCACCGGGGCCCATAATGGGCACAAGTCCCCCTGTGTTAGATATCTCCCCCATAGTGCTGCCCATGGCCCCTATATAGATCGCACAAGTCCCCCTGTGTCAGATATCGCCCCCATAGTGCTGCCCATGGCCCCTATAGATCGCACAAGTCCCCCTGTGTCAGATATGGCCCCTAGGCTGCTGCCCAAAGTAAAATAAAACCCTCTTTCCTTATCTCCTGCAGCGCTGAGCTCCCTCCTGTCTGGCTCCGTGCTTCTGTTCTTCCACTTCCTGGTTCTCAGTGCGGTCATGTGATCGGCACAGCAGCCTGAGATCTCTGCCTGCCTGATCACAGTGGAAGCAGGGACACGGGGAGAAACGCTGCAGGGGTAAGGAAAGCTTTTTTATTTTAGAATGAGCAGCAGCCTGGGGGCCAAATCTAACACATGGGGGACATGTGCGATCACACTGGGACGCAGGCTCATATAATATGCACCGCTGCCCCAGCCCCTCACTGCGTGCGATTTCAGCACCATTGGAGATGGACAGCGGCTGTGCATATTATATGAGCGGGTGCAGGAGATCAAAGGATGCAGCCCGCAGCGTTCCCCTGTGCTCCAGAGCTGCTGCCCCCACCTCCCCTGGACACTGCAGTGTACATACCCCCCCCCCCCGTATATCCGGCGTATAAGACGACCCCCCACTGTAGCCATTATTTTAAGGGGGTAAAAAGTCGTCTTATACGCCAGTATATACGGTAGTAGAGATGGGTGTTTCAAAAGCCGCGCCAATGACCAAAGGACGGAGGAAATATAAGATTAATGTTGCTTTATTTTCATGCTCAGGTCAACGCGTTTCAGGAGACTCTGCTCCCTTCATCAGGACAAACAGGCAAAAGAACATCAAATCCTGTTTGTCCTGATGAAGGGAGCAGAGTCTCCTGAAACGCGTTGACCTGAGCATGAAAATAAAGCAACATTAATCTTCTATTTCCTCCGTCCTTTGGTCATTGGCGCGGCTTTTGAAAAACCCATCTCTACTACTTTCGGTTATCAACTATTGGGGACTGCAGCCATGACCTGGAGTTACATGCTTATACAGGAAGTTGTGACTTTCACAACTTCCATAGGTGAGTGCAAACACATCATTTAATCCCTTTCCTACCTAAGACCCTATTGCGCTTCTTTTTCCACAGTTTTATCATTTACTGCTGGGACCAAGAACAGCTGATGGGTGGGGGTGCTGAGTGTTTGACCTTGGCCGATCAGACATTGATGACCTATCCTAAGGATAGGCCATCAATGGAAAAGTAGTGGACAACCCCCTTAAGTGCCTTTTGGCTATTGTATAAATCATATACCATATCATCACAAGCATAGGCTGATGCCAGTGCTGCCTCGAAGATGTGCGTGGAGCCATGCTGCTTCTGAGCTCGCACCAAATTTCTGAACACCGCCAGCAAATTCACATGCGACAGGGAATGGGAGGGAATAAATCTTTCCTTTACACGTTTTTTGCTACCGCATCTGACAGGAGCATGACGTAAGCAAAGAGATCCTGAATCCAACGATGTATCACTTAGATTACTGGGTGCAGCCATTCTGACAATCAGAATTTTTAGATGTAGCAATACAGCAGAGCTAAGAGAGCTGCCCTCGCCCACACCAGGCTCTCTATAGAGATTGTACAGTGAGGTGTCAGAGGAAAGGGGGCATGCCGGACTGCCGTGCTCGTGACATTGTAGTCCATCAATGATAATCACTATGTGATAAAGCCATTAGTTTACGTAAACAGCAGCACACAGCCTGATAAGACAGCCATAGTTGATTTTTTTTCTTAACCCCTACAGCAAGCTGTTCTCAGATAACATACCAAAACCTGGTGACAGATTGCCTTTAAGATGTATTTACTCTGCAAGATTATTGGGGACTAGCATTCCTATGCATGCTCTTTTCCAGAAAATTGTGCCATTGTTCATCTAGGAAAATGCTCCTTTGTCAAGTGAAATGATCTTTCCACTATCTTAAAAAAACAAAACAAAAAACAAAGCATCATTCTCGCAGCACATCCTTCCAAAACAGAATGACGTGCTGCCGAGAACCATGCATAGGGAATAATCTATTTTTGATCGTTTTGTGCACACCATCAGTGCGTTTGACCAGTCCAAGCAAGCTGTTCACCGACCAAAGATCGTCTCCTCTGTAGCTGATTAGCAGTCACTTTTGACCACAGATCATTTAGTAATAAAGTGGCCCTTACGCAGGACCCTACTGAGTTATCACAACTTCCCAGGTGGCGAGCCCCCTATCCACCCAGGATGTCTATAAATATTTCATTATCACGTAGCCTGCTTTTGAAACGTGCGTGGGACTCCGAATTAAGACCACTAGTACGGAAGGCAGAAACATTTAGCGATCTGCCACAGGCTGCACTGCTGTCTATGAAAAATGTAATTAAAAATAAAGGTGCAAAACCCATTACATTAAAAATCTATATATTTGGTATCTCTGTAATTGTAACAACCAGTGAATACATGGTAATCGGTAAATTGTGTGAGTAAAGATGGTGTAATTTTAGTGGGGGGGGGGTTCTGCATTTTACATAGCATAAAATATAATGTATAAATACAGGAGCATAAGAGACAAAAAAATACAGCTTGTTCTGCAAAAAAAAACTTTATTCCGTAATATTCATGTATACTAAAGCTATGGGTAGGAATTTGGGAAGGTGAAATCTCCAAAATTCTTTTGCCTATGTGAACATTATTTTCATTCATGGTATTAGTCATTTGTTTACCCTTGGTAGGAAACTGCAGGAAAATCTATGCCTTTTTTTTTTTCTATACATATGCATGTAAGTGTCACGGGTGTATCACGTGTGACAGTCATGTGGTTTCTGGCCATAGAAGGTCACAGTGTCTGGCTGTGCAGAATGCTCCCTGACTTTCCATTGTTTCTGCTGTCAGTAGTCATTGGTATAGGTAGCTTTCCTGCTGGATTCATCTCTCTCCCCCTTTTGGACCCAGCAGGAGCTCGACTTCCACCCAGCTGCTGATCATCAATAATCTCTTGGTGCTTAAATACCCCTTCCTTCCTTGAACTGGTGCTGGTGATATTTTCAGTTCAATCAAGCCTTGGTTGCAAGCAGACCACTTGAACTCCTCTGTGGTATCATTGCCACTTTACTGAACCTCTACCGGTGTCATCTGTACATAAGAAGTTCATGCATTTTCCCCTGTGTGTCCTCCTTGTGTCGTCTATAGTGTTTAGTGGGGTTGATGAAGAGCTCATCCCATCCATTCCCTATTTAGGGCCCAGAACTAGGAATACCTAGGGTCAGGTATCAGGCTCAACGCATAGGGGCAGAACCTATCTAGGGCGGTGAGGGACCCCAGGGACCAGCTGTAGGTTTGGTCAGGGGTCACCATCTCCCCCTTCCCTTCCCTTTCTCCACTTGCTTGGTACTCCCTCCCCCCCCCCCCCCCTTTGTACAGCACATGCTCCAAACTGCATGGCTAAAATTTCTGTGTGCTTAGTGTGTGTATTTGCGTAATTTATATATAAGTCTGTATATACTGTATTTATGTACGTACTAACATTCATTTCTCTTGAAGTGGAGAGACGCTGCTGCACGTCGTCCAAGGCCCCGCCAATATTTTGCACACGTCTCACATTTGATGGAACATTGCAAAACTCCCTCACCCCTCTCCTCTGCAGCTGCCGATGCATAGAGGGAATGTTGGCTATACGTTTTTTGGTTTTTTTTTATACTGCAGCTCTGCTTGTACAGATTGACTACTATGCACAAACTGAAATACCAGGGCCTTGATCACTACCTCCTGAAACTGAAGGAAGGTCCCCTAAAAGTGTTACAAAGTGCCATGTGGCACGGCCAGCTTCTTGTTTTCCATATGGCACTGTAGGCTTGGAGGAAGTGATAAAAGAACTCACCTCCCTCCAAGTTTTTATTGTACCACAGTTCATAGTTTGGTTTGTGGATCTGTGTAGTGGTACCTCGTACAGCGGTGGGGGTGCTGCTGTCACCAAGGATTTTGGTCAAGAGAAGGGCGTCCCTCTTGTCCTTGTACTTGACCGCAATCATGTAGTCGCTACATTGGACTCTGCTCTTGCTAAGTTTGAAAGTTGACAGTGTCAGTCAGGAGAGGGGAGGAGACTGACTAGGAGTCCGGACCCTGGGGGACTTCCTCGACTCTGGTGACACTGAGGAGAGAATCTCAGAGACTGTTAGGGAGAGGTGTCAGACTCCCCTATAGTCTTGTTCCATAGGCATCATCCCAAAGTGGAGGGATTTGGTCGCAATTGGGGTCCCGGTCCCTAGGCTAGAAAAAGACTTTTTGCTAGTAACACCGGAGGCCTGGGTGGCTGTGTGCACCTTTGGGCCACAAGCCGCACACGACTCCACTGGAAGGGGATCACAGTGGATCAGGGAGCCAGGCAGGCAGAAGTCCCTTTAGAGGTCCGCGACCCCTGGCTCAGGGCACTGTGTTTGGAGGCGCAGGGCAGGAGGTAGAAAGTCAGCGCAGACGAGACGACCAGGAAAGGCAAACAAAGGAGAACCGGTACTGGCCTCTGACTTGCTTGGGATCGGCGGATGCCCATCACTGGGGATCCCAACATACCGTGGGTGAACTAGGCTGTTTGTCAACCTGGAACTGGTACAGTGAGTAAAAGACTGTTATTTCAAAGCCACGGTGTCGTCTCCATTCCTCCTGTGTCACAACCTGCCCTCATAGACTTTTGAAATTTTCAGCGGTCACCCCGGGGTCCCACTCCACCTGTGGAGAGCAAGATTACCTCAGCTGCGCCATCATCACCTGCCCCGGGGAACACGCAGCGCAGCGGCGGCCTACATAGCCGCAAAACCACAGGCGGCGTCACAAACTTTATTTCTCTGAAACTACCACTCCTATCATCATCCCCTTTATCATTTGAGAGACACCGCCAGAGTCACGGAGCCGAACCCCGCCACCACTAAAATCCCCGGACTAGTCCGGCCCGGTTCCGAGTATCCCTGGCCATGGAGTTTGGCGTCTCAGTATCGCGGCAGCAGGCGCCATCGATATGTGGGCTGCTTTGACTCTCCCGCAGTTAGCGAGATCGACTTCAAGAAAATGGCCGCTGTGCATGCGCAGATAGGACTCCGCTCCGCTGCCATTTTCTTGAATTTGATCTCGTCAACTGTGGGAGGTTCAAACCAGCCTGCCGACAGATCAATAGCACCCGCCGCCGTGACATCCCACGAGCCTGCATTAGTATCGCCGACCCTCCGCACACTGACTCTCCTGAGTCGCAACACCCCCTCCTTCGTGCCCGCAGCATCGCCTACCCTGCCTCCTGGGACCTTCTGAGCAGCTCCACCACCGCCGCTCCCCTCTGGTGGGTATGGCTCTCACGGAATTATATTTTAAAATATGTGGCATTCATGGCTCTCTCAGCCAAAAAGGTTCCTAACCCTTGAGTTAGGGAGAGGGGAGGAAGAGGGAAGAGAGGGATTGGAGTGGACTGGGAAAAAGATGGGGGTACTACGTCATGCACACAGGCCAGCATTGAGGTACTGCGCAGGCGCACTTTGAGTAGGGCAGATCAAAGTATTGTAGTGCACCTGCACGGGACCTCAATGCCGGTTAGTGTGGATGACATAGGACACGTCATGCACCCAGGCTTCAGAAGAAGGAGGACAAAGATGGCCGAAAGAGGAGGCACCAGTACCGGAAACTGGAGACACCCATCCGACCAGTCTGCACCGCACCGACCGTTTAGGTGAATGTTATAAAGTGATTTTTACATTCTACACAGCGGCCTGGGCTCTTATATACAGTATTCAAGAATTCTGTATATAAGAGCCCACTGGTGGTGACCGCAGGTTATAGTCACCAAATCTGGTGACAGGTTTAATATCAGCCGGACGAAATTTTAATAAAGAAAAAAACATAAAACAATGCTGAAATTGTGAAGAAAGGCCCTCAGATATTCACGATTAGAGCGCCAGGAGACTTGCATGGATTCCTGACGAGTCTGAACCTACCCAACATTACTCTCCCTGAATGGGTGATGCTCACGGAGAATGGAATGTCTCAAGTTGGAAGGCCCACAAGACCCGCGGTCCGTCCTCCATCAGGACCCCCCCCAGAGACAGACCAAAGGGAGGAAACAAAAAATAAGGGTCCGACCGCAGACCGTTGTATCGCGATCTGATGACTGGACCTTGAGATGAGTTCCTAACGTTATCTTAGATCTGCATAAGACCTCCTTTCCCCACCCCTGTGTGGGTCAGAGACGAAACATGAGTATGTGGGGACTGGAGAGAATGTTACAAACCCCGCTGTATTTAGTAATAACTGAGGAGGGGGTCTCTTTGCTGGGAGCTACCCCAGAACTCCTTCAAGGACTCAGTAGCAACAAGAATATTATACATGACACAGTTGTGTTGAGGTCTTCCCCCCTCCCCCCTTTTTTTTCCTTTCCCTGTCCAGCTTAATGGTAGTAGTACATATGCTTATAGATCTATCTCTTCTTAAGTGCCCAACTGTATTTTGCTTAATTACTCAGCCGGTGAAAATAATCAGTTATATCAAGTTGAATGTTCACCTTGGTATGGTGTCTTGCAGGCTCCCGTGCCACCTTGATGGCTGCTAGACCAAACTCCGCCCCACGTAGGGAAGGAGCCTCTGTCCTGCCTTTCAGGGTCGTACAAGCTCCTGTAATACGTTAGTACTCCTCTAGTTGGTTTCTCCCGTACAGGCTATACCTCTGTCTTATTGTTGTCTCCTGTAGTCTTTTCTCTTGCCTTCTCTCTAGACCCTAACTTTGCTGCTTCTCTTCCTCTCTTGGCATTGCACTATGTTCCGTAACCATCGGGAACGCCTCACCGCATAGTCAGAGTGATGGAATTGAAAATTGCCTCCTTCAACGCCAAAGGATTGAACACGGCGGAAAAACGGGCACAAATCTTGCAACATTTCCACCGACAGAAGGTGCAGATTATATGCTTACAAGAAACACACTTCAAGGAAAATCACACACCTAACCTCAAACATAAACATTACACCAGTTGGCGTTTTGCCAATAATCCCAGCACTAAACCTAAAGGAGTTGCAATGGCTATCCACAAATCCCTTCCCCACCAACTAATTAGCTGCACATTAGATGGAGAGGCTAGATACATCATTCTTTCTTTAAAAATCGAAAGCCAGGCAATAACCCTACTAAATGTATATGCCCCGAACCAAGACCAACCCAGCTTCATCTCAAACCTAGTGGACACCGCCTCCCCATTGATTCAGGGGACGGTCATTCTATGTGCCGATCTTAACCTTACATTGGACCCTGTCCTAGACAACTCGAAGAGGAAATCACACCTATCCTACAAAGCCATTAAACATGTCAAGAAAGCTCCCCTTAGGTTACAATTATGTAACGTTTGGGACTGCAACACCCTGCGGACAGGGATTACACTTTCTATTCTACACCGCACGACTCCTACAGTAGGATAGACTATATCATGATCCAACATTCGGCTTTTCCTTGGGTAGTCTCTACAACCATAGGTAACATATTATGGTCCGACCATGCACCAGTCTACTGTGCTATGACGATCCCTTCCCTCTCCAAAATGGTGCGCCCTTGGCGTTTGAACGAGAGCCTACTAGAGGACCCTGAGTGCCTATTAGACGTGCAGGATTCAATAAGACACTTCCTCTCAGACCACGCCTCCGACACAACGGCCTCTATTTTTCAATGGGAAGCACTAAAATGCGTACTAAGGGGGGTATTAATAAAACACGGCTCGCGTATAAAAAAAGCTAAGGCCCAAACTCTGAGCTCAGCCCTGCAAAATGTAGCCAATCTAGAATTAACCCACAAAAGCGCGCTTTCGACAGCAACGTTGAGAAGTCTTCTTAAAGCAAGACAAGAAGTAAAACAGTGGCTAGATGACTCCTACAAATGATCCCTCCAAATTGGACGAAGCCGCTTTTACGAATTTGGTAATAAACCAGGACGGATCCTTGCTAGGGCCATACGCTCACAATGTACCCAAAACTTTATCCCCTGTATCAAAGGTTCTAATGATTCCATGGTCCACACAACGGCAGAGATTTTAGAAACCTTCCACTCATATTACTCAAATTTATACAACCTCCCTTACTCAGAAAGCGCCCCTCACCCCGTGGCATCCCCTTTCACTACCCCGAGACCAGAAGTGGTAACAGAACTAGACAACCCCTTTACTTCTACAGAATTATTGGAGGTAATAAAAAATTTACCGAGTAATAAAAGCCCGGGCCCAGATGGTTTCACAGGAATATTTTATAAACTATTAGCAGATCTTCTATCCCCCTTGATGTTGGTAGCATTTAACTCTATCTCTGAATCCTGCCCCTTTCCTGCTCAGTCCACGGAGGCGTATGTCACAGTGATCCCCAAACCAGGTAAAGATCCTCATATATACAAGAGCTACCGTCCAATTTCACTTCTGAATACTGATTTAAAAATTTACGCAAAATTAATAGCAAATAGGCTGGGTCCACTGCTTCCCTCATTGGTTCACCCGGACCAAGTGGGTTTTGTCCCAGGCAGGGAAACACGGGATAACACCCTAAAAATGATTGATATCATACCCCACGCAAAAACTCATAAAATACCACTGATGGTCCTATCCCTGGATGCCGAAAAGGCGTTCGATAGAATTGCCTGGTCGTCACTAGCACAAACCCTTACGCACATTGGTCTAGGCCCCTCCTTCCGTGAAAAAATACTTGCACTTTACAAATCCCCAGCAGCTAGGCTAAAAATAAACTGCTCAATATCCAACCCCTTTACCATCCACAATGGAACCCGACAGGGCTGCCCACTATCTCCCCTCCTCTACATATTAATCATGGAACATCTTTTGGCCGCCATCCGCAGCATCCCGGAGATTCGGGGAATTAAATTAGCAGGTAAAGAGTATAAATGCTCTGCGTTTGCTGACGACGTACTAATTTATATAACCAATCCGGCAACTTCCCTGCCTAACCTACTGGAACTGCTGGACAGATTCGGCAGATGGTCCAATTTTAAAATCAACATGGACAAATCCGAGGCCCTCAATGTCTCTCTTCCTAGAGAAATGGTACAAGAATTGAAGTTGCATTTGCAATTTAAATGGCCTGCGGGCAATGTCATAACTTATTTGGGTATTCGTCTTCCCTCGGAGCTGTTTAGACTATTCCCTCTGAACTTCCAGCCATTCCTTTCCAGATTGGAGACTTCCTTGACCACCTGGGAGCGGACGAGTTTTTCCTGGTTTGGACGTATTAACATATTAAAGATGACAATCCTTCCTAGGTTGTTGTATCTGATACATACGATCCCTACATATCTCCCAGCCTCGTTCTGGGATGGGCTCAGGTGACAATTTAAAAATTTCGTCTGGGCGTCCAAACATCCGAGGTTAAAATGGGAAACATTGACCCGGCCGAAGGAAGCTGGTGGGACAGGTTTGTCGGACTGTCGTCAATATTATTTCGCAGCAGCACATGCTCGTGTACTAGACTGGATACATAGCTATTCGACAAAATTGTGGGTACGCGTGGCGGCGGATATGTGTCCAATCCCATTGGGGGCCCTACCGTGGCGATCCCTACATATCTCCCAGCCTCGTTCTGGGATGGGCTCAGGTGACAATTTAAAAATTTCGTCTGGGCGTCCAAACATCCGAGGTTAAAATGGGAAACATTGACCCGGCCGAAGGAAGCTGGTGGGACAGGTTTGTCGGACTGTCGTCAATATTATTTCGCAGCAGCACATGCTCGTGTACTAGACTGGATACATAGCTATTCGACAAAATTGTGGGTACGCGTGGCGGCGGATATGTGTCCAATCCCATTGGGGGCCCTACCGTGGCTACGCGCCTCCCTACTACCCAAGAATATAGTCATATCCTACACGACAGCCAACACATTGAAATCCTTGAACGTCCCTGAAAAAAAAAAGGGCTGTTGGACGGTGTCGGCCCATTACGGGAAACCCTAAGTTTACACCGGGGTGTACCGCCTCGTTTTTTCTGAGGTTCCCTAAAGCTTGTCCTCTACGTTTACACCAGGTGGCCCCCAATGGAATTCTGTTGCCGCTTGACACGATCTTGGGAGAATTGACCCCCACCCCACGCCATATATTCGAATACACTCAGCTTCAGCACTTTTATGCATCAATTCATGAGAAACATACACTGATACGCCCTCTGTCTACCTTCGAATCGTTCTGCCTTGCTAAATCAACTATACCACATGCGACCTCGGTTATTTACAAGTTGCTTTCGGAACAACATCTACTCTCCCTGCCGCCATTCTGTAAGGCGTGGGAGTTGGAACTTAACAAAACGTTCACAAAAACCCAATGGGATAAATGTTTCTCCCTCTCTCATAAATCAGTCATAGCCTCCAAATCACAAGAAACAAGTTATAAAATAATATCGAGGTGGTACAGGGTTCCAACTATATTACATAACTGGTTTCCAGAGGTGCCGGATACTTGTTGGCGCTGTGGAACGGAGCTGGGTTCGATCTCACATATTTGGTGCTCCTGTCCCACCCTACATGCGTTCTGGAACGGAGTCCTTAGGGCAGTGTTGGAGGTTACAGGGATCTCAGTCCCACAATCGCCGGAAGCAATTTTACTTTATATGTTCCCCATGTCGAAATCGAGATATAAAAAAAATCATTACTCAGACATTTATTGCAGGCCGCAAAAATAGTAATCCCCAGACACTGGAGATCCATGGATCCCCCGTCTTTGGAGGAATGGTTTGCAGAAGTGAACCTGACACACCGTATGGAGTCTCTGATGTCCGGGCCTAGCCAGGAAAGGGACACAGTCGCCAAGACTTGGTTCCCCTGGGAGGCGTTCTTGTCATCCCTCCTATACCGACACATTCTGAAATAAAGTGCAATGATTAACTTCTTTCCTCTATATTTCTTCTTATACGCAATTGTGTGTTCTCTCTTTCCTTTTTCTTTATGTAGTTCTTCTCTCTGGTTATGATGGTGAGTCCCCCCAAGTTGTGGGACCTATGTAGGGAACGACCTAGAGTATTGCCATGTCTCTGGAAAAATATATCGTGTTTACCCACCGGGCCCTCAGGCCATAGATGCCATTGTGATAGGTAATGCATTACATTGTGATATATTAGTCAACGAACAGGATCGTTCCCTTTCCTCTTATTTTACGAAGTTCAACTGATTTATTGTATAATGTAATTGACCCATTGAGTGTTTTGTGCGGGTCTTTTATGTTTGTTTGTGAACAATTTGAAACTTTAATAAAAATCTATTGTTTAAAAAAAAAAAAAAAAAACTGCTGAAATTGATGTTTGTTTGTTTGTTTGTTTGTTTGTTTTTTTTCACTCGAAATTGCCCACTTGCCATTTTTCTCCGCTCTTTTATTATTAAATTATATGATAAAAGAAATCGTATCACTCAAAACTGAAACAGATGTCACAAAAAACAAACTATGTAAAAGCAAAACTTAAGAAAGTTATAACTCTTGATAGAAGGGTTGGAAAAAAAAAGACTATAAAGTGCAAAAACAAAAATAAAGGGAATAAATGTAAGCAGCCCGGCCTCATCGGGTCGTAAGGGTGCTTTACACGCTGCGACATTGCTAGCGATGTTGCGAGCGATAGCACTCGCCCCCGTCGTTGGTGCGATATGTGGTGATTGCTGCCGTAACGAACATTATCGCTACGGCAGCGTCACACGTGCATACCTGTTCTGCGACGTCACTGTTGCTGCCGAACAATCCCTCCTTCAAGGGGGAGTTGCGTTCGGCGTCACAGCGACGTCACAAAACGGCCGTCCAATAGAAGAGGAGGGGCAGAGATGAGCGGGCGGAAGATCCCGCCCACCTCCTCTCTTCCGCATTGCCGGTGGACGCAGATAAGGAGATGTTCGTCGCTCCTGCGGTCTCACACACAGCGATGTATGCTGCCGCAGGAACGAGGAATAACCAGCGGCATGCAACACCACCGATATTATGAAAAGGAGCGATGTGTCAACGATCAATGATTTTTGCCGTTTTTGCGATCGTTGATCGTCGCTCCTAGCTGTCACACGCTGCGATGTCGCTAATGACGCCGGATGTGCATCACGAACGACGTGACCCCGACGATATATCGTTAGCGATGTCGCAGCGTGTAAAGCACCCTTTAGAGTTCTGTTTATTAATGTACTAAGTTGTTATGAAATCTGTTGACAGATCCGCTATCAGGGGTTAGGAAGTCCTTTTTTCTGTATTTTGCTGGCCCTTTAAGACGGGAAGAAAATAACTTGTTTGTTTTTCTAATAATTGCAGCTCTGAACATAGCGTATCTTTGGGGGTGGGGGGGGAGGATGTAGTGAAGAGTGAGGTCTGTGAAGTGTCTTAAAAGCCGTGCACTTGATCCACTCTCTTATTTCCGCCCGGTAATAATCTTTCCCATTCTGCGCTCTTGTTTGTGATACTCCTCGGTACGGAGCAGCGGTGATGCAGCGTGTCCTTCTATCGTAATACTAGTTCTGATGTTGTCATAGCGATGAGACCCCCGGCTAATTTATTTATTTTATTTTTTCCCCCCTGTAAATGTACTAGTAGGTCTGTGGAGCGTGCTATCAGCGAGCCCCGTGACTCTAGCCTCGGTGGTCATTAGACCATAATCAGTTCTTTACCGTCTCTTCCTCGGTTCCTCGCAGACCTTTACTACATATAAAAAAAAAATGTTGTTTTTCTTGTTTCGTCATTGCACGGAGCGTATAACACCCGATCAATACTGTATTGTTTGTTCGTCTTTTCTGAACATCCACTAAATTTGAGATGTTAGAAGAATTACCGTAATTGTTGACCGTACATCAGAAGCTCCCCAAGGTCAAGTGATGGCGAGGCTGGAAAAATTGAATTTATTCTTCAAGATTTTTTTCTTTTTCTTTTTAGTTTATCCTTTAACTTGACCTGAAATGGCCTGACGGGCGAGACCCTGAAAGTGGACCCATCTATGAGAGTCCTGCTAATTGGCACCTTGGGGGGTGTCTTGTCGTTCAGTGCAGCTTGACCAATTGGACTTAATGGCACCATAACTTTTATAACGTCTGTTACTGAGTAAATGTCATGTGTGACAGTCATGTGGTTTCTGGCAGTAGAAGGTCTCATCGATTGGCTGCGCAGAATGCTCACTGACTTTCTATTGTTCCTGCTGTCAGTATTCATTGGTAATAGGTAGCTGTCCTGTTGGATTTTCATCTCTTCCCCCCTTTAGGACCCAGAAAGAGCTCGTCTTCCACCTAGCTGCTGATTATCAGTACTCTTTTGGTGCTTAAATACTCCCTTCTTCCCCGGACTGATGCTAGTGATATTCAATTCATTCAAGTTCTGGTTGCAAGCAGGTGGCTTGTACTCATCTGTAATATCAGTGCTGGACTCCTGCCTGTGTCATCTGTGGATAAGTAGTTCATGCACTTTCCCCCGTGTGTCCTCCTTGTGTCTTCCTTTTAGTGTTTAGTGGGATTGACGAAGAGCCCATCCTACCCGTTCCCTATTTAGGGTCCAGTACTAGGGATACCTAGGGTCAGGTATCCGGCTCGGCGCATAGGTACGGAACCCATCTAGGGTGGTGAGGGACCCCAGGGACCAGCAGTAGGTTTGGTCAGGGGTCACCATCTATCCCTTCCCTAGACATGGGGGTCCCCTTCCCTTACCTTTCACCGGTCGCTTGTTACTTCCCCGTACCTAGTGTGACAGCAGATACTCTTCTTCAGAAGTATCTTGTCCTGGCAATAGATTTCTTTACAGGCATTGTCACAAAGACTCAGCCTGTTCCAGGCCTCCTCCTCCTTTTGTGCTTGATTGTTCTAGTAGACCTAGTCCTTCTATTCATTTGAAAGGCCGATAATGTTTTTTTCCCTTTTGCAGAAACCAGTACCAGAAAACAGTCAGTGCCTCTAAGGAGTCTAAGGAGGTTCACCAAGAAGGAGTGAACTTTCCAACTTTCCTGTTTAGATTTCAGGATTACACTCCATAGATCAGAAGCCAGCAGGAGTGCAGAGGCAACTGTGGTGTGCCAACTGGTTGACACAGGAAAAAGTCTTTACAGCACCACTCCAGGGTTTTGGGTTTTACTTCAGTGCTGGACTGGACTGGTGCTTCAAATCTAAATCTAAGTCCACTGCCCCCTGTATTAGGTTTATGTCACACTTGCGCGTCCTTACACGGGTATCGGATCACAATGCCCGGATCGGCCGCGACTCTCTTGACAGGAGTGGCTCAGCTGCATAGAGATACATGCAGCTGAGCCGCACCGGTCAGGAGAGCCATGATTGGTTCCGACAGTGTCATCTGATACTCGTACAATCAAACACTAGTGTAACTCCAGCCTTTAAACTCGCCTTTCAACGGTTTCACCTTTTATTTTTCGGCATCACTCAGGTCTCTTGGCGCCATCTTATGACCATAATTTCTAACTGGCTGGAAGTTAGAAGTTGCGTCACAAGCTTTCAATGCAAGTCTATGAGAGGCAGAGCAAGACTCTCATAGACTTGTATTGATTTATAACCTCCAACGTCTCCATGAAACGCTGGAGCAGCTGGCAGGTCACAAATCGCCGGGGTCCAACCGGCACATCACTGGAAAACGATGAAGATGGTGGCAGGTGAGTTTAAGACAGAGGGAAAGGGAAACTAGAGGGGTGCTTTAAGGATTTGTCCACCTGGGGGTTGAGACAAAAATTATAGTTAGTTATTGAACAGGTCAGGGGTCAATAGCAAGATTGGATCGATATGTATCAGAGTGAAAATCCAAAAGGTGAGACAAGATAGTGATTAAGATATGAAGAAGTCAAGATAAAAATCAGGATCAGAAATCAATCAAAATGATTCGAAACAATATCCAGATCAGATCAAAGGCTTTAACTTTAATTGGTTGTCCACTACTAGGACAACCCTTTCTGATTCCACATATTCTTCCCATGTAAAATAAAAATCCCTATACTCCCCTCCCGTGCCGGAACCATTCTAGCGGTGCAGTGGCTGGTATTCCTGAGGCTTATGTGACACTGACATCTTGCAGGTCCCGGAGTCCAATCAGCGCCGGCTTCCTTCTGCCCGCCTTCAGACAAATGATTTAATCAACAGGAAGTGAGCGCTACAGCTGCCTCTCACTTCCTGTTGATTGCTCCCGTATCCGAAGGTGGACAGAATGAAGCCAGCGCTGATTGGGTGTGGAGCTCACATGACGTTACTATGTCATGTGAGGCATGAGAACGCTGGAACGGCTCCAGCACGGGAGGTCAGTATTTAGCTTTTTTATTTTACTTGGGGAAAAACGTGGAATCAGAAGGGATTGTCCCAGTATAATGGACAACTCTTTTATTGAAATGCCACCTGAAAAGGCCGGGTCACTTTTCAATACACCACCAGGATTGACGCTATCTGACAACAAAGGTTGCACTGGCAACCTGATGTAGCTTGCCTTACAGAAGAGGAAAGCTGCGACCGGCTCCGACAAGGCACACCAGAGGGCATGGTCCAAGGCGTGGAAGGTGATGGCGGAGAACCTTCATTGGTATCAGGTGGGGGGATTAATACAGTTACTGGAATCAGGATACAGCAGCTGATATCCAATTGATATCGGCTGACCGGACTATTGTTCACCCTTCCGCCGTCTCCCCTGCCTTCCTCTCAGTTCTCTATGAGAGCAGCTGCGAGAATCATCTGCCCGTCACTTATCTCACCGTCAAATAAAAAGATCGGACGATTGCTTTCCAACCTCTATATCCTTATGTCCACACATAATTTTGACTTTTAGGATTGCTACTTCCAATAGGTGGCACTAGAGTTCATTTTCTTCCTCCCTGAAGAGACAATTTGAATATTTCCCAGAGGAGCATTGCAGTCATAAGACTCCTGACCACTGACTGCCAGATTGGTTTGTCAGTCTCCACAAGAAGAAAAGTTTTCCCCTGAGACCCCAGTAGAGCTTCTCATTAAAGCCAGATCAGACCTTATACTTTGCACTGACGAGGGGCAATCATCCCGAAACACCATGTCTGAAAATTGAGGTTCTGAGCTGGCCTAAATCCTAGGTCATATGAAAAGGCTCGTTGGAGAGTCACTTTTGACTTTTAGGATTGCTACTTCCAATAGGTGGCGCTAGAGTTTGTCTCTTCAGGGAGGAAGGAGACAATTCACACATCATTAGACATTTATGTCAACTTTCCTCTGAATTGTAGACGCCCCACTATATTAGCCCCTTGAATGTCCCCTCTAATGGTCAGTGACATTGACCACCACATAACAGTATTGAGCTAATAATGACGGAAATATATATAAAAAAAAAATTAACAATTTTTTAATTTGAAATGTGTTGTTTATTTATAATGTTCTTATTTAATATCTAGTGATGACCCTTCCCATATGCCGCGTTCTGCGTGCATCTGCGTCGTGCGCGGCAGGAGAGCCTATTATTGGAGCGTGTGTGTGTACAGGGCAGCCGGAGCGTCTCCTGAGCGGCTGTCCATACGGACAACGCAGAGCTGCCGACAGCTTGGACTCGTTTTGCTATGGTTCTTTTTTTGGCTCGGTTTCAGGTGCAATGTTTCTTTTCGTTTACTGCGATATGACTTCGAAGATGACATCTGAATATTCATAAGCTTCATGTGCAAAGCTTTCTTTTTTTTTTCTTCTTCCAGTTAGTTGCCCAAATTAACTCACAACGGTCTAGGTTTTCTGGCTTTAAAATCCACTTTTTCTGTTAAAGGAACATGACAAACCGCTTGAAATGTGACCACATACCATTAAAGACGACCAACCACCAGGGTTTTTCTATATTAACTAAAGCCAGTGCTATACTGGCGCTATCATGCTGATTCTATACATACCTTTAGTTGTGAGATCGGATGTATAGTTTCTGAAATACAGGCAAGTAAAGTTTGTGAGATGCACTGTTATTTGATTGATAGGTGCTACAGAATATCTAATAGGTGGGTCGGGTTTTGCTAGTTATTCCCGCCCCTGTCTGCCTGTCCTTCCTCCCTCCTTTCTCGCCCTCTAATAACAGAGACAGGGGAAGGAAGGACAGGCAGGCAGACAGGGGCGGGAATAACTAGCAAATCCCCACTCACCTATTACATATTCTGCAGCACCTATCAATCAACAGTGCATTTCACAAACTTTACTTGCTTGTATTTCAGACATTTTACATCCGAGCTGACCACTACAGGTATGTATAGAATCAGCCTGATAGCGCCAGTATAGCACTGGCTTTAGTTTGCATAGGAAAATCCTGGTGGTTGGTCCTCTTTAAGAGTAAACACAGAAATATGACTGGCTGTGTTGTCATTGGCAAATCAAAAGCTTTGATTAGAATAATGAATCTGCTGTGCCTCAGAAACATTACCACATTGTTCATGGGTGGTCTCTGGTATTGTCACTCTGCCCCCCCCCCTCGGTAAGGGTGTGTTCACGCCGTCGTACCCGCTCACTTTTTGAAGCAAAAGATGCTTGATAAAATTGTGATGTTTTTACTGAAGCATCTCATTTGCCATCTTCTTTTTATTTTTTTTTTACAATATCTACCATGTTTTTCCCAAAACTAAGACCTACCCCAAAAATAAGCCCTAGCATGATTTTTAAGGACTTTTGTAATATGCATGAAATATAAGCCCTACTTCAAAAATAAGCCCTAGTTAGTCAGGGCCAGCATTGGAAGAGTGAAACTGCACAATTTCTCAGGGCCCCACTCTCTTAGGGACCCTGCAGTTGTATTCCGAGGTTCAGATTGTTTAAAGGACCTTTGATCATGTGATTGGTCATTTGACCAAAGGTCTCTTAATTGCAGGAGTCTAAAAGAACTAACAAGGAGACAGGCTGGTATGCAGGACTGGCATTAGGGGGAAAGGAGAGCACACTGGGCAATTGTAACGCCTGCCTGGATCAACAGAATCAGATGGGATGTAATGGACAGACTAGAGGGAAGCCACACACCAAGCAGGACCCCCAGGACCCTGAAACCCTTTAACCCCTATACAGGGATTTGGAATTACACAGGGCCCTGGAGATCACTACCTGTGGAAGGCTGCAGTCCGATGAGAGTAGTCGTCAGGCAGGGTCAAACCAGGAATAGCAGAACAGGGACAGAATCGGCAGGCAAGGACGTAATCAGAAAACATAGCAGAGGTCAAATCCTGATCGGGCAGCGAGGCACAAAAACAGCAGGCAGAAGGGTAGTCCAAAAACACGCAGAACTCAGCACACAGGAATCACAAAACAGAATAGGGCGGACCAGGAGCCAGGAAATCAGAACTATCTCTGGCAGAGGTCAGCAGACAGGAGGAGAACTAAGAAGGGTGTGGTGTCTTCCCATTGGCTGTAGCTGAATGATGGCAACTTCAGCTGGAAGACACACGCCACCCACAGTCAGCCAGTGGTACTGCAGATCCCAAGATAACCCAGCCCAGTGGATGATGCCGCTGGCATCGACTCTTCTCCCATCACCAGCACCATCCACGGCAGGAACATGACGTCGCCTGGCGATCGGAGAAGAGGTCGCTGGAGCAGACTCCGGTGGTGACGTAACAGCAATTTCACAGGACCCCCATTCTTATAGGGTCCCCAGAGATTATATCCTGATAAGACTGCTTAAGGACCTTTGTGACATCATGTCATGTGGCTAGGTTGTCACCAAAAGGTCTCTTAATTGCAGGAGAAAAAAATGTGAATTGTTCATGGGGGAAAAAAGACATCCCCTGAAAATAAGCCCTAGCGCATCTTTCGAAGCAAAACATATAAGACCCTGTCTTATTTTCAGGGAAACACGATATTGAGGAATTCCCAAACGGAAGCCACCTGAGGAATTGTCAGGTCATTTCTTTGCGGCTTTTGAAGCCTGAAATTGCAAAAAGACTGAATATGAATATTGAGTCACTTTGACATTTGCAGAACTTTTCAGACCTTGTTCAGACACAATCGTCCTGAAAAAGACATTGGGTGCATATATACCCTTACAGGGGGTTTCCAATCTCAAAAAGTAAAGCTTATTCACTTGAACAGGGCTGAATCTTGGATTGAATCCGCACGGATAGCCAAAATGAGGAACTTATGGTCCCTCTTCTTTCCTGACTTCAAGACTACAGATAGGAGGAGTGCAATGGTGCAGCCATCTCACTTGCCCCCTTTGGTTCTCTTCATTGTCTGGGGCAACTGGTAGGGCGCCTGCACATCATTGCAAGGGAAACCATTTGCAACAAAGGATAAATAAGTTATAAGTTCCCAGTTCTAGTAATCAGTGGGGGTTCCAGCAGTAGGGCACACACCGATCTACCAATGGTCACCTGTCCAGTAGAGTGGTGGTAATTTCCAAAGATTTGAATATCCCTTGAAATGAGCATGAGTTGCTATACTATATGTTGTCTATTGCACAGACCTGGTGTTTTGGGTTCTTTGTCTGGAGAAAAAGATGGTTTTCTTTTCTAGATATAATTACCTTCTTAAAGATAATCTGTCACCAGGTTTTTGCCACCTAATCTGAGAGCAGCATAATGTGGCGACAGAGACCCTGATTCCAGCAATGTGTCACTTATTGGGCTGCTTAGTGTAGTTGTGATAAAATCACTGTTTAATCAGCAGTAGATTATCATTACAGGACTACTTGGCGGGTTGCACATAGTCCAGCATATTCATAAGCTCTAGATCTGCAGCAGAGAAAACATTGATTGTCAAAATGACAGCAAACAGATCAGTAAGTGGTAAGTGACACATCGTTGGAATCAGGGTCTCTTTCTCTATATTTTGCTGCTCTCGATGGGGAGCAAATACCTGAGGATGGATTGTCTTTAATCCCTTTCCAGCATAAGGGCTTAAATATTCAGTATAGTCACATCCAATGAACAGCATGGGGATATCAACTACAATTGAGACAATCACTTTGTGTTGTGGATTCATTGTTGATAGACATTTTAAGTGGTTCTTCAAGAATAGAAAGAAAATAACAATATAAATAAAATCCATTTTAAATAAGATATCACACCTATTTTTGTTGAGGGAGATCATCACATTGACCTATAAATCTATCCTACAATATTACTAGGATAGGTATCTATATTTGTACTGTAATAGACGGCTTATATGACCTGAAGATAAACTACATAATGTGGTGTCATACTATCTCCAGCAGCTGTTAAGTACTTGGAGCGATAGGTTGGACAGCAGTGTTAGCAACATCTTCTTATCTCAGCACTCCAGATATCTCCAGTATTAGATCGGAAAGACAGGGTAGACCAGAAGTGGGAGCAGTCTCTTTGTTCCTCATAATCCCTGTTGTCTCCAGTAGTAGATCAAACAAACTGGGTGGACAGCAATGTGAGCAGCCTTTTCTCATCTCAGCACTCCTGGGGTCTCCAGTATTAGATCAAAAAGAAAAGGTAGACCATAAGGGTGAGTAGTCTCTTCTTGCCTCATGACCCCTGTGGTCTCCAGTATTAGATCAAACAAACTGGGTGGACAGCAGTGTGAGCAGCTTCTTCTCATCTCATCACTCCTGGTCTACCCTGTTTATCTGATCTAATACTGGAGACCCTAGGAGTGATGAGATGAGAAGAGGCTGATCACACTGCTGTCCACACAGTTTATTCGATCTAATACTGGAGACAACAGGGATCATGAGGAAAGAAGAGACTGCTCACACTTCTGGTCTACCCTGTTTATCTGAACTAATACTAGAGACCCTAGAAGTGTGAGCAGTCTCTTCTTGCTTCATGAAGCTTGTTGTCTCCAGTATTGGATCAAACAAACTGGGTGCACAGTAGCGTAAGCAGCCTCTTATCATCTCAGCACTCCAGGAGTCTTCAGTATTAGATCAGAAAGACAGGGTAGACCAGAAGGGTGAGCAGTCTCTTCTTTCCTCATGATCCTTGTCTCCAGTATTAGATTGAACAAACTGGGTGGACAGCAATGTGAGCACTCCTGGTTTCTTCAGTATGAGATCAGATAGACAGTCCGGGCGGACAGCAGTGTGAGCAGCTTCTTCTTACCTCTGCACTCCTTTTGTCTCCAATATTAGATTAGAATTTCCACAGGGAGCCCAACTTCCTCTGAATAAAGGGAGGTTGCTTAGCTTTTTATTATTGCACTGCTGTAGCGGTGCTTTAAATCTTAGCCCCCTGTCTTTTATACTCCCCTTCCAACGGCTTCATCTTCTATCACCGCTGCTCCTGTCAGTCTCGGCAAACTTGTGACCTGCCTGTGCACTCCAGTGTTTCATAGAGCGCAGTGGATGTCACAACTCAATACAAGTCTATGAGGGCCTCATTCTGGCTCTCATAGACTTGTATTGAGCACTTGTCATGTAACATCTGACTTCTGGACAGTTAGAAGTGCCGGTCACAAGATGGCGCCGCGGGAACGGAGCGGCTTCGTTAAAAGATGAAAATGATGGAGGGTAGCTATATAACTGGGGCATGGGGATTACACTTAAAGTGCCGCTCCAAAATCCTGTTGTTGTGCCCTATAAAAGTTTTTGTTGTTTTTTTTTTTTAAAAAAAGTTTGCTGCCCATACAAGAGGTGAAAGTTATTAGTAATTCGATTTTTGTTTGCAGCATTTTTTTTTCCCTATTTTTCGTACTTGGCTAATGCAAGTTTCATGTTTGGAAAAGTCAATAACGGCGTTTATGTCAGAGCCTCGTCACCGGCCCAGAAGAATTCTGTTACACATGAGATGATGTCTTTCCGAAAATGTTTAAAACCTGTTTCATGCTCACATATCAAGGCAGGGAGGAAAACGGAGAGGGTCGGGAGGGTCGGGAACACTGGGACATTATGGTAAATTACACACGGTGACTTGTTACAATTGCGGTTGATAGGACTCCAATTGTTAATGCCCGGCTGACCATTGCGCTATTGATTTGGCAGGCAATCTTGGAACTTTATAAGAGCCGCGGGGATAAAAAGTTTTTGCCTGTCATCATTTTTGCATTTAGTGATGCATCCACTTGTCCACAGCTGGCGCGAGTGACTAATGTGTCACATAATAGATTGGGGGAACATTAACGGAGTTTAAAAGCTCCAATATTCCTGCTAAAGCCGCATTAATAGTTAGCGCAGACTACGGCTCGGCCCAGCGTGTGACATCTTATAAAGCTTAACATTGCTTTCTGCTTATCTGAGCTTTAAGGTATTTATTTTTGCACTTGTTTGCAAATGTTAAACCTACACAGACTTTTTTGTTTTTAGACTTGCTACTTACACGGAAAGAAATTCCAGTTAAAATTTGTCATTTTCAATCAAAGAACCGGTATTATCAGAATTTATTTAGCAAGGATCAGACTGTGCACACACTGCATATAATATACTTTTATGTGGCTTTTTCAATCTTGAGTAGGTGACGTGATCACGGGCCACCGATGACTTGCCATGACAGGCGAGTATCTGCTTAAGACCCTGTGATACCAATGTGATATGATTTGAAGAATGAGTGTGATTAGATAGGAATCCTAATCAAAAGATAGTGATCACAGGTCTTATTGATCCATCCAAACTCAGTATCAGAAAGGTGTCCTCTGGTTGACCTGATTTCACCATGATGAAGAGTACGTGTTAGTAGGTCTTGAACAAACCACTATTATGAGGAAGGAACGCTTACAGTTCAACATATGCAGGAAAGCAGTGGTTAGTTAGCAACATATGTAGGAAACTAGCGATGTAAAATTCACGGCTCATTGCAACATATGCAGGAAACCAGTGGTCAGCTAGCAACATGTGTAGGAAGCTACTAGTGCCCACAGCAGCATGGGATCAGGTTACATGACCATGACTCAGCAATCACATGCTGGTCACCAATTGCAATACTCAGTGCACACGACAACCACAATGTACAAAGTTTGGTATAAAAATACAGGGCTCGCTCAGTGAGATGGGGACATTTCCTGGACGCTCAAATGGACGCACTGCGCCTGTGATGCAGAGGCCGGGTTGTCTTCCTTCTCACTAATCGAGTCCCTCCGATGAGGAAGGAATGCTACAACATACGGTAATGTTGATGCATATTTCTGTTATTGTATAAGATTCTATGACTATAAAGTAGTGCTAATGCCTATGTACCATTGATTATTCATGTGCTATTAAAATAAATAATATCTTGCTATAAAGAATCTTAGCATTCATGCCTGATTAGGATATCAGTGAGCGCTTCGTAAGTACGGGCTTTCAGCCTTTTTTTAGGAGAATTTAGCAAGACAGACCCCCTTGCCTGTGATTACGATTCTCCTGTGATCACCAGTGTTTATCTGGTCTTCATATGAGATTGTGAGTTTTGTTATACACAACAGTGCTGATGCACTACTATGTATAGCACACTGCTTACCCACGCTGTGACACACGATCCAGGTTTACTTAAAGGAGTTGTCCGACATAAACGGCAACATTTTTTTAAAGCTAATCTGTGCTGTATTGTCATAAAAAATCACAACTACGTTTGTTTTATTTTTGTCTAACTTTTGTTCCTCTTGAATTCTCCCTTTTATTCTCCGCAGCTCTTTGTTTGTTTACATGCAGCTCAACCAAACATGATAACTTCCTGTGCCGAACCTCAGTCACAGCTGGCACCGCCCAGCCTCACTGTCCAGCCCCGCCCCCTGCACACTCATTGGCTGTCAGTATTCTGCTCAACACTGATCTCTCATCGCCCCAGCAAAGATGGGCACATTATTATATTACGCGGTGTTCACAATTATTAGGCAAATGAGTATTTTGATCACATGATCATTTTTATACATGTTGTCCTACTCCAAGCTGTATAGGCTTGGGAGCCAACTACCAATTAAGTAAATCAGGTGATGTGCATCTCTGTAATGAGGACACCCCCTCCTCATTACTGGGGGGTGTTGATGTCATTACACCCCCCGTGTGGTGTAATGACACCAACACCCTATATAAGGTGTGCTTAATTATTAGGCAACTTCCTTTCCTTTGGCAAAATGGGTCAGAAGAGAGATTTGATGGGCTCTGAAAAGTCCAGAATTGTGAGATGTCTTGCAGAGGGATGCAGCAGTCTTGAAATTGCTAAACTTTTGAAGCATGATCACCGAACAATCAAGCATTTCATGGCAAATAGCCAACAGGGTGCTGGGCTAAAAAGCGCAAAATAACTGCCCATGAATTGAGGAAAATAAAGTGGGAAGCTGCAAGATGCCATTTGCCACCAGTTTGGCCATATTTCAGAGCTGCAAAATTATGGAATCACTCAATTCTGAGAAAAAAATATGGACTCATGAAAAACAAACAAAAGAATACTCCAATGCATCACTAGTATTTTGTTGCACCACCTCTGGCTTTTAGAACAGCCTGCAGTCTCTGAGGCATGGACTTAATGAGTGACATACAGGACTCTTCATCAATCTGGCTCCAACTTTCTCTGATTGCTGTTGCCAGATCAGCTTTGCAGGTTGGAGCCTTGTCATGGACCATTTTCTTCAACTTCCACCAAAGATTTTCAATTGGATGGAGAGCCGGACTATTTGCAGGCCATGTCATTTGACCTTGTGTCTTCTTTCAAGGAATGTGTTCACAGTTTTTGCTCTATGGCAGGATGCATTATCATCTTGATATATGATTTCATCATCCCCAAACATCCTTTCAATTGATGGGATAAGAAAAGTGTCCAAAATTTCAATGTAAACTTAGGCATTTATTGAAGATGTAATGACAGCCATCTCCCCAGTGCCTTTACTTGATATGCAGCCCCATATCATCAATGACTGTGAAAATTTACATGTTCTCTTCAGACAGTCATATTTATAAATCTCATTTGAACGACAGCAAACAAAAGTTCCAGCATCATCACCTTGCCCAATGCAGATTCGCAATTCATCACTGAATGACTTTCAGTCATCTACAGTCCACAACTGCTTTTCCTTAGCCCATTGTAACCTTGTTTTTTCTGGTTAGGTGTTAATGATGGTTTTCGTTTAGCTTTTCTGTATGTAAATACCATTTCCTTTAGGCGGTTTCTTACAGTTCGGTCACAGACATTGACTTGTTTCCTCCCCTTCTTTCCTCATTTGTTTTGTTGTGTATTTTCTGTTTTGGAGACATATTGCTTTAACCCCTTAGTGACGGAGCTAATTTTCACCTTAATGACCAGACCAAATTTTGCAATTCTGACCAGTGTCACTTCATGAGGTTATAACTCTGGAACGCTTCAACGGATCCCGGTGATTCTGAGATTGTTTTTTCGTCACATATTGGACTTCATGTTAGTACCAAATTTAGGACAATATTTTTTGCGTTTATTGAAGAAAAAAATTGAATATTGGCAAAAATTTTGAAAATTTAGCAATTTTCAACTTTTGAATTTTTATACCGTTAAACCAGAGATTTCTGTGACACAAAATAGTTAATAAATAACATTTCCCACATGTCTACTTTACATCAGCACAATTTTGGAAACAAAATTTTTTTTTGTTAGGAAGTTAGAGGGGTTCAAAGTTTATCAGCGATTTCTCATTTTTACATCAAAATTTACAAAACCATTTTTTTTAGGGACCACATCACATTTGAAGTGACTTCAATAGGCCTAGATGACAGAAAATACCCAAAAGTGACACCATTATAAAAACTGCACCCCCCAAAGTACTCAAAACCACATTCAAGAAGTTTATTAACCCTTCAGGTGCTTCACATGAACAAAAGCAATGTAGAATGAAAAAAAGCAAAAATTAAATTTTACCTAAAAATGTTGCTCTAACCCAAATTTATTCACTTTTAGAAGAACTAACACAACAAAATGGACCCCAAAACTTGTTCCCCACTTTCTTATGAGTGCGCCGATACCCCACATGTGGTCAGAAACCTCTGTTTGGACAAATGGGAGGGCTCGGAACAGAAGGAGCAATATTTGAATTTTGGAAAGCAAATTTGGCTGAAATAGATTGCGAGCACCATGTTGCATTTACAGGTCCGCTAAGGTACCTAAACAGAAGAAACCCCTCACAAGTGACACCATTTTGGAAACTAGACCCCTCAAGGCTTCTATCTAGGGGTATAGTGAGCATTTTAGATCCACAGGTACTTCACAGATTTTGTTAACGTTACGTTGTCATATTGAAAATTTTAATAATTTTCTCAAAAATGTTGCTTTAGCATCAATTTTCTCACTTTTTCAAGAGGTAATTCCAAAAATTTGACCTCAAGGTTTGTTAACCACTTTTTTATGAGCGCGGGGATACCTCACATGTGGTCTGAAACCTTTGTTTGGACAAATGGGAGGGCTTGGAACAAAAGGAGCAATATTTGAATTTTGGAAAGGAAATTTGGCTGAAAAAGATTGCGGGCACCATGTCACATTTGGAGGACCCCTAAGGTACCTAAACAGCAGAAACCCCACACAAGTGACCCCATTTTGGAAACTAGGCCCCTCAAGGAATTTATCTAGATGTTTGGTGAGTACCCTGAACCCCCAGGTGCTTCACAGAATTTTATAACGTTGAGCCATGAAAAAAAAAAAAAAAAATTTACCACAAAATTGTTATTTCAACCAGGTAGCTTTTTTTTTTACAAGAGTAAAAGGAAAAAATTCAGCATAACATTTATTGTGCAATTTCTCCTGAGTTTGGCGATACCTTATATGTGGTGGAAATCAACTGTTTGGGCGCATGGCAGGGCTCGGAAGGGAAGGAGTGCCATTTGACTGCAAAATTGGCTGGAATCAATAGCGGACGCCAGGTTGCATTTGGAGAGCCCCTGAGGTGCCTAAACAGTGGAGGTCCCCCACAAGTGACTCCATTCTGGAAACAAGACACCTCAAGGCTTTTATCTAGGTGTATAGTGAGCAGTATGAATCCACGAATACTTCACAGAATTTGATAAGCTTAGGTTGCCATATTGAAAATTTTCATTTTTTTCACAAAAATGTTGCTTCAGCATCAAATTTCTCACTTTTTCAAGAGACAACAACAAACCGTGGACCCAACAGGTTGTTATCCAATGTCTTATGAGCACAGGGATACCCCACATGTGGCCAAAAACCTCTGTTTGGATAAATGGGAGGGCTTGGAATGGAAGCAGCACCATTTGAATTCTGGAAAAGTTGAAATAAATTGCGGGCACCATGTCACATTTGCAGGGCCCCTTGGGTACCTATACATTAGAAACCCCCCACAAGTGACTCCATTTTGGAAACTGGATTTTATTCAGGAGTATAATAAGCATTTTGAATCCACAGGTACTTCACAAAAATGTTGCTGTAGCAACCAATGTCTCACTTTTAGGCTATGTGGCCATGAGCCAGCGACACGGCGTCTAGTACACAGTGTCAGCCTCCTGCAGAGATGTGAGTGTTGTGCACGGGAGAACGCAGCTGCCCATGCCCACGATTTGGGTTCAGGCCGCTGTGGAGCTCTATGCTACCTGCAGAGAACACTCATCTCCGCAGCATAAATTGACATGCTGAGGCTCGGGAAGCTGCGCCACAGGTCAGTTTATGTGGCGGAGAAAAGAAGCACATTGGGCAAGCACATTGGGCATGGGATTTCTAAAAATCCTTCCACTGTGCTTCTACTGCACAATGCAGCGTTATGGACGCAGGGAAAACACTCTGCGCCCAAAACGCTGCAAATCCCGATTGTGGGCGCACAGCCTAAAATGCTACAATGGATGAATGGATACATGTCAAACATATATAACGTCCCACCCCCTGCATATTCTAAGCTGGCGCCCTTTAGTGCCTTTCATGTGGCACTAAAGGGTGCCTAGCCTTGTATTTAGCCCCCCAAAAAAATAATAATTAAAATAAACGACGTGGGGTCCCCCCCATTTTTGATAGCCAGCTAGGGTAAAGCAGACAGCTGTAGCCTGCAAACCACAGCTGACAGCTTCACCTTGTCTGGTGATCAATTTGGAGGGCTCCCCAGGCGTTTTTTTAAAAAAAAAAAAAACGTGGGGTCCCCCCCAAATTAGATCACCAGCCAAGGTGAAGCGGACAGCTGGGGTCTGGTATTCTCAGGGTGGGAAGAGCCATGGTTATTGGACTCTTCCCAGCCTAAAAATAGCAGGCCGCAGCCGCCCCAGAAGTGGCGCATCCATTAGATGCGCCAATCCTGGCGCTTCGCCCCAGCTCATCCCGCGCCCTGGTGCGGTGGCAGACGGGGTAATATATGGGGTTGATACCAGCTGTAATGTCACCTGGCATCAAGCCCTGGGGTTAGTGATGTCACGGCATCTAAACAGATACCCGACATCACTAACCCAGTCAAGTAATAGACAAAAAAAAAAAGACAAAAAAAAATTTATTTGAAAAAAAAACTCCCCGAAACATTCCTCTTTCCCCAATTTATTGAAAATAAAGAAATTACGGTCGCTGTAATCCGCTGTAATCCGTGAGGTCCCACGCCGACTCTGGATCTTCTAGAATATGGGGGGCACGTTCAGGGAACGTATCCCCCATTTTCTGGAAGAGCAAGCTCTCCATGAGCAGTGTGGGTGCAGTAATCTGAGAATACTGCACTCACACTGCCCCGGTCCAACTTAGGGCAGAGTGACCTGCAGTAACCTCATTCCAGAATATGAGGGGCACGCTCACAGAACGTACCCCCCATTTTCTGGAACAGCAGTCTCTCCATGTGAGGACCACACTCCTCACATGGAGAGACTGCTGATTACTGCACTCACTCTCCCCCGGTCCACAGTGGAGCAGCCTGTGCATCAGCGACGTCAGCGTCCCTGCAAGACTGACGTCGCTGATGCACAGGCTGCTCCACTGTGGACCGGGGGAGGAATCCAGCTGACAGCCGCTGTCTGCGCATGCGCCGTCAGCATTCAAGAAGGAGGCGGCGTGATCGCGGGACGGATCACCAGACAGGTAACGTATGACCGGGGGCTCGGGGGCTGGGGGGCTGGGGGGGGGGTGATGGGGGGTGACCTAGTGGGACCTGGGGGGACCTGGGGACACCTTTCTGCTGCATGTGACGTGTCACATGCGGCAGAAAGAGCAGAATGAATGCGGGGGAGGGGGGGTGGCTCTGGAGACCTGGAGGGGGCTCCGGTGACCAGAGGGCTCCGGTGGACCGGAGGAGGGGTCAGGGGGAGGACATTTCCCTCCGATCTGAAATGTTTGATCATTTCAGATCGGAGGGAAATGAATGCAGAGCCGGCGGCGGCAGTTTTCAGCGCGCGTCGGCGCCATCTTGCACGCTTCGGAGGGGGGCTCTGAGGAACCGGAGGGGGCTCCAGGGACCAAAGAGCTCCGGTGTACCGGAGGAGAGGTCAGGAGGGGGACATTTCCCTCCGATCTGAAATGTTTGATCATTTCAGATCGGAGGGAAATGAATGCAGAGGCGGCGGCGGCGGGAGTTTTCAGCGCGTGTCGGCGCCATCTTGGATTTTCCGGAGGGGGGGGGGGTTGGATGGATTTCTCCGGTACCGGGGGCTTTGGGGGCACTAAGGGCTCACATTTATTTCTCATCTGACATGTTTGATCACGTCAGATGAGAAATAAATAAATTTTACCAGCCATTTTTTTTTTTTTTTATGTTGTCGCCGGTATACGGTGTATACCGGCGATCGCATTAACGGGGTGCATACAAAACACCCCGATTCATAATCTGGGGGGTCTCAGCTACCCCCGGTAGCTGAAACCCCCGAGATTTTTCGTCACTGGGGGGCGCTACAGGGTTTTTCCGGCCTGACGTCTCAAGACGTCGGAACAGAATAAGTACCCTGTTTTTCCGACGTCTTGAGACGTTAGGCCGTCGCTATGGGGTTAAGTTTCTTGTCTTGATGCTTTGATATCTTCCTTTGTCTACCAGTATGTTTGCCTTTAACACTAGAACTACTGAGGTCATTTTGACTACTTTGAACCATGTATTTCTATATAGGTGCCACGAGTCCAGTAGTTCTAGTGTTAACAACCTTCCCATGTTGTTTGTATTTGGTCCAGATTTTAGACTCTGCTGACTGTGAACAACCAACATCTTTTGCAACATTGCATGATGATTTACCCTCTTTTAAGAGTTTGATAATCCTCTCCTTTTGTTTCAATTGACATCTCTCGTGTTGCAACCATGATTCCTGTCAGTCCACTTGGTGCAACAGCTCCCCAAGGTGTGATCACTCCTTTTTAGATGCAGACTAACGAGCAGATCTTATTTGATGCAGGTGTTAATTTTGGGAATGAAAATTTACAGAGTGATTCCATTATTTTTACCTCAGAATTGAGTGATTCCATAATTTTTCCCCCTGTTTGGTCTTGAAAAGTAACCATTACTGGCTAGCACATTATGTTTTCATGAGTTTTTTTGTGTTTCTTAAAGCCAGAAAGTTGCCATATGAAATGACTTTAGTTTTGTGCCGTCTGTGATCTGCTTTTTGTAAACAAAAGTAAACAATTGAATGAGCATCCTCAGAGCCAGGTGACTCCATAATTTTTGCCAGGGGTTGTAATATAAAAAGGTTTGGGGGGGAATGAAGAATGCTATTGTAGTTGCAGTTTTTCTGAATCTGTCTAATTCCATTTCAAGGATGACAGAGTGACGGGAGAGGTTACGATCCTCCTCTGGTGACAGCTCCTTCTTGTCCGTGCCCCGGGAAAATGAAGCCTCTGGACGGTAGAACTGCGAATATTATGTAATGATCATACGGTGATCTCTGCGCAGTGACTTATTGATTGTCTCATGTCTCCAAGACAGTTTGTTATCCGTAACCTAAAATTGTCTTCTCAAGAGAGCAGAGCGTCTTGTCTGCCGTCCGGTAATACTGGAGGTAGAGGAGAAGCGCGTCCGCTATAATCTCTTTATAATCTTTCATGTTCGCTCACTCTTTCCTCCTTGCCAGTCTTATCCAGAGCAGTCGTCCTAGAGACTTAAGGGGGCTTTACACGCAACGACATCACTAACGAGATGTCGTTGGGGTCATGGAATTCGTGACGCACATCCGTCCTCGTTAGCGACATTTTTTGCATGTGAAACGTACGAACGACCGTTAACGATCAAAAATACTCATTTTATCGTTGATCGTTGACGTGTCGTTCTAATCCCAAATATTGTTGATGGTGCTGGATGCAGGTTGTTCGTTGTTCCTGAGGCAGCACACATCGCTACGTGTGACACCCCAGGAACGACGAACAACAGCGTACCTGCGTCCTCCGGCAACGAGGTGAGCGTCACTTTCTTTCGGCTGCTCTCCGCCCCTCTGCTTCTATTGGACAGCTGCCGTGTGACGTCGCTCTTACGCCGCATGATCTGCCCCCTTAGTAAGGAGACTGTTTGCCGGCCACAGCGATGTCGCTAGGCAGGTAAGTATGTGTGACGGGGACTAGCGATATTGTGCGCCACGGGCAGCGATTTGCCCGTGACGCACAAACGACGGGGGCGGGTGCTTTCATGAGCGATATCGCTACGTGTAAAGCAGCCTTTTGTGAGTGTCCACACGTGAATGCCTTGTGCTTGTTTTATACCCGCACCGTCCAATAATCTGATTTTGTTTCATATCTTCTACATGGAGCTAGACTTTGATATTTCAGGTCCAGAGACCCAAATCCGTGCATGAACCTCACATTAGAAAATAGAAAAAAAATACGTATTTTTTTTTCTTTTGTTTGCTGCCACCAATAGGGGGAGCTTTGGAGGTTTCCTGTATATAGTGCTTAAAGGGGTATTCCCATCTCCTATCCCAATATGTAGTAGGTGTAATAATATTAGCAAATACCTCCAATTAGGAATGTAGTATAGTTCTCATTATTAGCGATGTCACTTACCTCATGTGCAGGGCGTTGCAGGACCTTAGTTATCCATGGTTCTGACCACTAGCAACTAACTGTGACTATGAGTGGTCATAACCATGGATACCTAAGGTCCTGCAATGCCCTGCACATGAGGTAAGAGACATCGCTAATAAGGAGAACCATACTACATTTCTAATTGGAGAGATTTGTTATTATTATTACACCTACTACATATTTGGATAGGATCTTGAATATGGGAATAGCCCTTAAGAAAACCCCTGTCCCCTGGCTGCAGTAAAAAACTGGGTCCAATGCTGAGTCTCCGCCGCTGCTCCTAATGCCTGTTATTTTCTGCACAACAACAGCGCTGCAGCCAATCAATGAACTGAGCGGCTTATGCCATCAATTTGATGATTGATTGCAGCGCTGCCTTTGTAACGTCAGCGTTGAAGATGGTAACCGACACCATATTAAGACTAGTACACAACATGCCGGTCTTGGATAATTTGCACTATAGGGGATTGTCTTGTGTCTAATTTGCTGACTACTGCCTGTTTCAGTAAAACAAAAAGCATGGCACTCTGTTTAAAGTGGTGGTGCCTGGATAGGGTCCAAACCCTTATACAATAGAGAAAGTAGCGCTTTACCCTGGCGACGTGCTCGTATTTCCTACTAGCGCTGATTGCGGTCTATGTTCCCTGGTTCTTTATTTGCTGTGTGACTCTGATGAAGGTCTCATATGACTGAAACGTCATTAAATTGATGAAATTGTTAAAAAGAATTTTTCTCACACAAATGAGCCAATAAAGTCTAATTTTCTCACGCAATCAATTGTGAGTGCCGGATTCTTTTTTTCTACTGCCTGTTGTTAGGCATAATCTGTCTGGCTGCAGAGATGCTGGGATGGATTATACTAAGGGGACACTAGACTTCATATGTTTTTTCTTATCTTATCTGTATCCTGGAAAACCAAATTTTCAATTAAGGGAAAGCAAGCCATTGGATATAGGTAGTAGCACATTTTGCAGATTAAGGGAAATGAAGTTCCAGCACCTAGCGTGCTGGCAAATATAAATGGCAAAGAACCGTCCAATCAAAACGAGTGGATAGCATGAGATCTGGACAGTTCCTGGACATATTGTGCACCAAAAATAGTCTTACCTTAAAGATTATAACATGTTTGCTGGATGGCAGACAAGACGATATTCTATTTTGATAAGACAGTTTTAGGTCACAGATAATAATAATAATAATAATATTCATTTATATAGCGTTATTGATTCCACAGCGCTTTACATACATTGGACACACTGTCCCCATTGCAGCTCACAATCTAATTTCCCTATCAGTATGTCTTTGGAGTGTGGGAGGAAACCGGAGCACCCGGAAGAAACCCACGCAAACACGGGGAGAACATACAAACTCCTTGCAGATGGTGTCCTTGGTGGGATTTGAACCCAGGACACCAGCGCTGCAAGACTGCAGTGCTAACCGTGAGCCACCACAAGACTGCAGTGCTAACCACTGAGCCACCACAAGACTGCAGTGCTAACCGTGAGCCACCACAAGACTGCAGTGCTAACCACTGAGCCACCACAAGACTGCAGTGCTAACCACTGAGCCACCACAAGACTGCAGTGCTAACCACTGAGCCACCACAAGACTGCAGTGCTAACCACTGAGCCACAGTGCTGCCCGTTTTCGAGACACAAGCAGTGCTGTAGACTCAATGCTGGACCTCGGTCAGGGGGAGTAAGGAGCAATTCGTTATATAGATCACAGGCTATATAGTTTTTTATATCACCCATTCAATGCATTGGGACAAACACAGCAACAAAAACGCAGCACAAAAGCGTAGTGAAACGCGCAAAAATGCATTAGGTTTTTTTTATGATTTTTTTTTTTTACCACGGGTGCGTTTTTTTAGCGGCCAAAAAAGCACAAAAACGCTGCATCTTTGTGGTGACAAAAAAAGGCAACGTCTGCACATAGCCTTATGATGACCTGCGAGCATTATAGGTGTCAATATCTTGTTGATCGGTGGGAGTCTGTCCCTGTGGGGCTGCGGAGCGGTGCACACAGCTTTTTCTGGGATCCCCAAAGGAAATGAATGGAGCAGTGATCCATCTTGCTGCACCATCTTGACCCCCCCTGATCATTATGTTATCACCTCTCCTGTGGATCTACTGTTAACATCTCTTTAAAGGGGTATTCCAGTATACAAAACGATCACCTATACATTGGATAGATGATGGGATGGGTTGTGATTATTAGATCAGTGTGTTTCTCACTAGAGATCAATCCCCTAACTATAGCGCATGGTGTGGATGTGCCCATCAGCTCCATTCATTATCATTAGGGGTGACAATGGTACCGCAAAAGCTCTGCTACATTACTTGGTGCCCTGGAATTTAAAGGGTTAGTCCTATCTTCAAGATCCCATCCTAATATGTAGTAGGCATAATAATAATAATATTAGCAAATACCTCCAATTAGAAATGTAGTATAGTTCTCCTGTTTCACTGTGTCCCTTACCTCATGTGCAGGGCATTGCAGGACCTTAGACATCTATTGTTACAACCATGCATATAATAACAGTTAGTTGCTAGTGGTCATAAACATGGATACCTAAGGTCATTCAATGCCTTGCACATGAGGTGAGTGACACAGTGAGTCAGGAGAACTACACTACATTTCTAATTGGAGGTATTTGTTAATAATATTATAATTACACCTACTACATATTGGGATAGGATCTTGGAGATGAGCATACCCCTTTTAAATCAAGTGGCAGAACGTATGTGCAACCAACCCCTCCTGGGCATGTGGTCTTGTGTCTCTAGTTGTTAAACACTTTTATAATACTCACATAGGGGGCGGTCCGGTCTGATGGGCATTGTTGATCTCCAGCATGGCGCCTCCTCTTTGCTGCAATCGCCGTCCTCCTTCTACCCAGCCCACTGTGGATGACGCGTCCTACACACAAGCTGGCGTTTAGGTCCTGCACGTGCTCACTTTGATTTTCCCTGCTGAGGGCAGATGAAAGTACTGTAATGCGCAGGCGCAAGGAAAGGTTAAGAACCTGCTGCGCATGTGTGGCGCCCCTGAGTATATCAGGGTGCCACAGGGTACTACAATCCTTACTCAGGGTACAGGACCTACCCCCCATGGTTCCAGGTTCTTAACAAGCCGGTGTCACTAACATCAGCACAAATCCCAATCACACCTCACATCACGACCTGTCAGACACACACCAGTGGGTTGGATAAGCAGAATAAGGCCAACCACCCAGGGGTCAGACAGACTGGTGGGAGGGAAGTCAGTCAGTTTCAGTTAGTGTTGAGTAGAGAGGAGTGAGAGCCCTCAAGGAGTGAGGAGCTGAAGTAGTAGCTCCTGGGTAACTTGACCGAAGTTGGGTCGCAGATGGTGGTCCGGGACCAGAGGAGTCGGGGACCGGTGGCAGCGACATTGGAAGGGTGCGACGGACCTAGTCTTGGAGGACTGTCGGCATCAGACATCCAAAAGAACTGACCGGTACCGAGCACGACTGGGGTACAAGACCCTAGGTCAGGAGCAGTTCATCGTCCTGATAATTACCCTGGGAGGGAGAGTCTCTTTATGAACAGGATAAGGAGCTCAGAGATTGAAGGCGACAGCACACTGTTGGCGATAGGGCTTTCCAGTAAAGCGGTCCACTAAAATCCCAAGTGCCAGCCATCAAGAGCACAGCTACACTAAAAACAGTGAGCGGGGCACGAACAGCTTCAAGCCAAGGGGCCACAACCGAGAACTAACTTGTGCACGGAGGCGGCTCCGGATTACCCAGTGACACCGGTGGGAGCGGACACCTGGACGGGCTCTCCTGTAGAGTCTGTGATGCACAGTCTTTGGTTTATCTTCAGTGGGAGAGTCTGCTTTATAATCCTCATCCTGCACCACGACTATCCACAGTGAGTAACCTGGTCCCCTGCATCCTGCGCTTCCAAATATCCACCAAAAACCCCAGAGGCCGGGGCCTTCACTACCTGCGGAGGGACTGACACCTTGCTGCTCCACACCTTCTGCCCCGGTACTCCTTCCAGCAGCGGCGGTACTCCCATTACCACAACCCGCAATTGGCGTCACAAACTTCTTCCCTATAAATAATCCCCTTTTCAAGGATCTGAGTGTCTGCCGAGCCCGGGTCCGGACCCCTTGAGCCACGACCACCCTGGATCCGTGCACCTCGATCTATGCCGGGGCGGCACATATGCCCACTACAATACTTTGATCTGCTCTGAGTAGGATAGATCAAAGTGCACCTGTGCAAGACCTCAATGCCAGCTAATGTGCATGACGTCAAACGTGTCATGCACACGGGCCTCAGAAGAAGGCGGGGGAAAGCTGCAGAGAGGAGGCGCCGGACCGGAGAGCAGCGACACCCATCAGACCGGACGGCCCCCTAGGTGAGTATTATAAAAGTGTTTTTTACATTCTACACAACGGCCTGGGCTCTTATATACAGTATTCTAGAATGGCGTATATAAGGGTTCACTGTTGGTGGCCTCAGCTAATAGTCGCCAAATCTGGTGACCGGTTCCCTTTTAAGGCTAGGTTCACATTTCCGTTGTTTTGCATCAGTCACAATCCGCCGCTCTGATAAACAACGCAATCAGTTTGTCGGATTCCGTTGTTTCCCATATACTTATATGAGCGGTGGATTGTGACTGATGCCCTTGCGTTGCATCCTCCGCCCGACTGATCAGTCATGGAATGACCGTCTGTCGGGCGGCAAGAACGCAGAGTGTAACGTTTTTTGAGCAGCGGAATCCTTTTGATTCCGCTGCGCATGCTCTCTCTCGGCGGCCGAACGGTCAGCTTGGCGGCTGGCTTCTGTGAGCGATCAGCTAATCTCCCGGCGGCCGACTGCTGTGAGCGAACAGCTGATTTCCCGGCGCCGGCTTCTGTGAGCGATCAGCTGATCTCCCGGCGGCCGGCTTCTGTGAGCGATCAGCTGATCTCCCGGCGGCCGGCTTCTGTGAGCGATCAGCTGATCTCCCGGCGGCCGGCTGCTGTGAGCGATCAGCTGATCGTCCGGCGGCCGGCTGCTGTGAGCGATCAGCTGATCGGCCGTCTTCTGCGAGCAATCAGCTGATCGTCCGGCGGCCGGCTGCTGTGAGCGATCAGCTGATCGGCCGGCTGCTGTGAGCGATCAGCTGATCGTCCGGTGGCCGGCTTCTGTGAGTGATCAGCTGATCTCCCGGCGGCCCGCTGCTGTGAGCGATCAGCTGATCTCCCGGCGGCCCGCTGCTGTGAGCGATCAGCTGATCTCCCGGCGGCCGGCTTCTGTGAGCGATCAGCTGACCTCCCGGCGGCCGGCTTCTGTGAGCGATCAGCTGACCTCCCGGCGGCCGGCTGCTGTGAGCGATCAGCTGACCTCCCGGCGGCCGGCTGCTGTGAGCGATCAGCTGATCGTCCGGCGGCCGGCTTCTGTGAGTGATCAGCTGATCTCTCGGCGGCCCGCTACTGTGAGCGATCAGCTGATCTCCCCGTGGCCGGCTGCTGTGAGCGATCAGCTGATCTCCCGGTGGCCGGCTGCTGTGAGCGATCAGCTGATCTCCCGGTTGCCGGCTTTTGAGAGCGATCAGCTGATCTCCCGGTTGCCGGCTTTTGAGAGCGATCAGCTGATCGTTCTCTCGCTCTCGTTTTACAACGGAATCCGCTTTCTAATTCCAATTAGACAAAATGCTGGTTTTGCTGCCTGTTTGTTGATTTTCCTGCTGCGTTTTTCAGGATCCCAAACTTCAACTTTGCTTCTACCTTGCCAGCATGAAAGATACAAGGTGTTAGGCTCCCAATGCAAAGTTGAATTTGTCGGGCATTGTTTACTTTAACACATTAGCTCATTTTACTATCACTAATTTAAACTGTATTTGGCGTTAGAAACAAAGAGATTTTTTGTTTTGTTTTGTTTTTTTTTTGACTGCAAATTACATTACAATAATAAAAAAAAAAATACTAACTTCTGTCCTTTGAGCATACAGGACATTAGGGTTTATAATTGGGGAAAGTCACAAAAATATATGGGTTTCACATCCTGCAGTACCTGATGTTTGGAGGGGGGGGTTTCACCCAAAATGCTGCAAAAACTCCTAGCAGCGTTATTTCACTTACTCCTTTCTTTGTATGAAAAAAAAAAAAACACTGCAAAATTGCTGAAAAATTGACATCCTGCAGTTTTCCAATTCAGTGGTGAGGAAAAAAAAAAAGCAATCGTGCACATGAGATTTCTAATATCTCATAGCTTTTTGCTGCTGCTGTAAAAAGCAGCTTTTACCTTGCATAAAAAAATGCAGAGTTTGAAGATGGCCTACGTCTGCTTTGCTTTGTGCGTCAATCTCCTTTTTCCCTAACAGCAGTGGTTTATTACCACTGTAGTTTTCAACCACAACCGGGCCGCTCCTTCTAACCTTAAGGTGGTATTCCCATCTCCAAAGCCCAATATGTAGTAGGGGTAATAATATTAATGTTAGCAAATATCTCCAATTAGAAAGGTAGTATAGTTCTCCTGATTAGCTATGTCTCTTACCTCATGTGCAGGGCATTGCAGTATCTTTTGTATCCATGTTTACGACCACTAGCACTGTCGCCATATGAGTGGTCATAACCACAGATACCTAAGCTGCTGCAATGCCCTGCACATGAGGTAAGTGACAAAGCTAATCAGGAGAACTATACTACATTTCTAACTGGAGGTACTTGCTAATATATTAGTATTATTTCACCTACTACATATTGTGATGGGGAGTACCCCTTTAAGCTTAAAAGGAAAAGTCCTCAGCAATTTAATGTAGGAATGAGTAGTAGTGCACCTACTACCTCTTTGTCCCAATCCATTGCTCTATTTTGGAGAAATCTTGTTTGTTTGTTTGTTGTTTTTAATTAATATGCAGATTAAACTGCAAGTACACTGGGGCGGGGATCATTGATGCACTTGCAGGCAGTCCTTTGCTCCTTTGTACTTATCCCACTGCTTTCCTTTGCCTGGTTAGGAGGTGACATGGTTGTTTATAACATCGCTGCTGCTATAATCTAAGAACAAAGACTGATGGCACATCCTACCTCTCTAATGTGAACAGGTGCAAACTGAACATGAAACATAGTAACAAAAAGGAGACAGCTGCACTCTGTAGTGCTAAGATATATGGAACAATGACTATAGGAATATAGACACGCATTACTGCTATGAAAAACATGCAAAAATTGAGCTAATTAGCACACAAACTTGGCCAGATTTTATGTGAGCCCAATAGCCAATGCCAAGGCGACCTCATTTTTGTTGGGTCCCTATCAAACTAATGCCTCTCTTTGGTTTAAAAACAAAATCTGTATATTTTATGGGCGAATTATAATCGCCTAAGGCTGAAGAGCAAGAGTGCTCAATCAGAAGGCATAACCCTGTAATCTAACAAAAGACTGATGGCACATCCTGTTTCATATTCAGTTTGCACCTGTTCACATTAGAAAGTTAGGATGTGCCATCAGTCTTTTTCTTAGATTACAGGGTTATGCCTTCTGATTGAGCTCTTCAGCTTTAGGCGATTTTAATTCTCCATTGGCAGGATCCTGTCCACCCATAAAATGCATGGATTTCTTTTAACCCAAAGAGAGGCATTAGTTTGATAGGGACCCTACAAAAATGAGGTCACCTTGCCGCTGGCTGTTGGGCTCACATAAAATCTGGCCATTTTTGTGTATTAAGTAATTTTCCATGTTTTTCATAGCAGTAATGCATGTCTACATTCCCATATTCATTGCTCCACACATCTTGGCACTACAGAGTGCAGCTGTCTCCTTTTTGTTATCGGTGCTGCTGGCTGGTATCTCGCACACATGCCGCTATACTTGGGTTTCGATTGTGTCGAATTGTCTTTAAAGTAACAGTACATTATATTATCTATTACTGCTTTTGTTTTATTATCTTGTTTTGTTCTTCCAACATTGATGAAGCCATAATATATTCTCACTATGAAATAACTTTCTTCTTCTACCATTTTAAGGACACAGCTTTGGGGAAACCGATAGAAGTCTTCAGATTTCCAAGCGACATAAGCTCCTGTGACCAGCGTCTTTGCTCCTCCATGCACTTCACCTCGCCCAACTGGGTGACCCTTTCTGATGGGACAGGAACCCTATATGTCATCCATATTTCCAGGAATGATGAATGTGATGCCGTAAAATGGGAAGTGAGTATTGTCCATCACATTCCAGCTGTTTGGTTGCACAAAGCCCTCGGGGTATCCCGCTCCCAATATACAGTCCCGTCAAGAATTTTATTCTTCCAACTTGCTTGCCTGCTTGCTTATCCTTCATGTGCCTAGGTAACCGGTCGTACAACCTACCAAGATATTTTAATACTGGAAGGGGCCCTGATCTAAAAATTTTGATGCAGTCCTGGCTGCTATACTTCTGGTCTGTGCTTAATATAGGAGACTTTTTTTGTTTTTCTGCAAGTCATCAAGGCTGTAGATGATGGGGGCTGGTTCATTTAATAACTGTAAATTCCAGTCTACAACAAAGAAGGGGGTTGGATTAGCTATGCCAATGAGCCATCAGCCTGTCCCCTTCACACACCCCACTAATCATGTGCGGACATAAAATGTTCTCTCCTATGTTGTTCACAAGCAAGACGTTGCGCTCTTTCTGAACTTAAAGGGAATCTGTCACCACTTTTTTGGGCTATAAGCTGCGGCCACCACCACCGGGCTCTTATATTCAGCATTCTAACATGCTGTATATAAGAGCCCAGGTCGGGGGTATAACATAAAAAACACTTTATAATACTTACCTAACGGTCGCGCGGTGGGCCATATGGGCATCTCCGTTGTCCGGTGCCGGCGCTGCCTCTTTTGTCCATCTTTATGGTCCTTCTTCTTAAGCCGCAGTGCATGACAGGTCCGACGTCATCCACACTCGCCGGAATTCAGGTCCTGAGCAGGGCAGATCAAAGTATTGTAGTGCGCCTGCGCAGGACCGGCGAGTGTGTATGACTTAGACGCATCATGCACCCAGGCTTCAGAAAGAGGACGAAGATGGCCGAAAGAGGCGGCACCGGAGAACGGAGATGCCCATAAGGCCCACAGTGCGACTGTTAGGTAAGTATTATAAAGTGTTTTTTATATTATAACCCCGGCCTGGGCTCTTATATACAGCATGTTCGAATGCTGTATATAAGAGCCCGGTGGTGGTGGCCGCAGCTTATAGGCCAAAAAAGTGGTGACAGATTCCCTTTAAGACCTCTTTATCTTGCTTATATAGCTCAGTGGCTTTGCAAAATGTTACAAATCCAGGTTATCGTGATTCTCTGCTCTCTCCCCACCTTTCATTCAATTTTAGAACTATCAGTGAGTAAGGTGAGAAGGTTGTACACAGATTTCCATAGTATGAGCAGGAGAGAAAGTCTGTAGAGTCTCGGGGAGGGCAGAGAAAACCATCTATAGAAAAGGAGTAAAGCACATGGAGAGGAAAGGTCAGATGTTCTGAAGTGGAGCTGATATATGAAAGCAAGTGAAGCCAACAGCATCCTGGGTACACGAAGCACTTACACCCAGCCTACATTACTGGGAGTGACACTCAGAGAGGAGAGAGAACCATTTATGGAAAAGGAGGAAAGCACATGGAAGAGAAACTGAGAGAAGTTCTGAAGCTGACCTGATATATGAAAACAAGTGAAGCCAGTAGCATCCTGTATACACAAAGCACTTGCATCCATCCTATATTACTGGGAGAGACACTCTGGAAGACACAGAAAACCAGCTATGGAAAAGGAGGAAAGCACATGGAGAGGAAATGACAGAAGTTCTGGAGCTAAGCTGATATATGAAAGCAAGTGAAGCCAGTAGCATCCTGGATTCACAAAGCACTTATTTCCAACCTATATTTCTGGGAGAGACACTCAGGGATGGCAGAGAAAACCAGCTATGGAAAGGGAGGAAAGCACATGAGGAGGAAATGAGACGTTCTGGAACTGAGCTGATACATGAAGGCAAGTGAAGCCAGCAGCATCCTGGAATACACAAAGCGCTTGCATACAGCCTATATTACTGGAAGAAACACTCTGCGAGGGCACAGAAAACCATCTATAGAAAAGAAGAAAAGCACATGGAGAGGAAATGACAGAAGTTCTTTAGCTGAGCTGATACATGAGATCAAGTGAAGCCAGCAGCATCCTGAATACACAAAGCGCTCATATCCAGCCTATATTACTGAGAGAGACACTCCCACAAGAGATAAGTCTGAATCTTGGATCAGGCTGCAAATTGCATGTCAGGCATGTCTTAATGAAGATTACCAAGGGAAAGGTAGTGGAATTTTATTTAGTGATGGTGTCCATAGCCTTTAAGGATAATTTTCTGACCTGGACAACCCCACTTACTCTGGAAGCTTTATTCATTATGGGATGGGTTTTAATTTGCACTAGACAGTGGTCCTGTCATTCTCAAAGTACCATAAGAATATCCCAGTGTAGCAAGACGTGGCGTCCGTGCTTCTGGTGACCACACAGTACATTGTATTATCCCTGCATTGATGACTGGAGACTCATTTCTTTATTTCCTTGTATATTGCAGCTGAAGTTTAATGAAGAACTGGGGGATCCGTTCATCGTTCTTCACAGTATTGTGCACCCCCGGGACGAGGAGCAGATCATCCATACTCTGCTGTTGTCTATAGAGAAAGATGAACTGGATGTGAAAGGCAGCGGATTCCATGTGTCCTTGGAGTGGATATCGATAGCGTGCAGCCAAAATAATGGTAAACACTTCCCCCTTCTGTAATGCAGATATATATATATATATATATATATATATATATATATATATATATATATATATATAATATATCTATATATATATATATATATATATATATATATATATATATATATATATATATATATATATATATATATATATGTTTCTTTATCTGTGGAGTTTCTGTGACCTTGGGGGTCTCAACGCTTTAAAGGGTATTGCCTATATTGAAAGTAGAAAAGGGATGATTTACTGATTGCTGAGGATTTCGAGAACAGGACTCTGGTCTCCTGCAGAATCCCGTTTGTATGAAGCAGAGAGGTGCATGTGCGATCTATTGTCCTTTCATTGTTTGATACTGCTGGAAAAAGCTGATTATAGCGCTTCATTACAGATAGGGGATCCTTTTTATTTGCAGGACTCCCCCTTTAATGTACTTTCATGAACAACCTCTATCCATGGTATAAATGATACATGTATAATCTCTAGGTGTCTGAATGCTGAAAATTACTCTGGTCCGTTCCTTTATATGATGGAGCATTAGTGAGCATGTACGACCACCTCTTCTATAGACAGTGGATGAGCAGTACTGAGCATGTGCAACCACCTCTCCTATGGACAGTGGATACAGCGTTAGTGAGCATGTGCGACCATCTCTCCTATGGACAGTGGATACAGCGTTAGTGAGCATGTGCGACCATCTCTCCTATGGACAATAAATAGAGTGATAGGGAACATGTACAACCGCCATTCACTGTCCATAGAATTAATGCTCACACATGCTCAGTACCTCTCTATCCACTGTCCATAGACGTTCTGGTCGCACATGCTCAGTACCTCTCTATCCACTGTCCATAGACGTTCTGGTCGCACATGCTCAGTACCTCTCTATCCACTGTCCATAAACGTTCTGGTCGCACATGCTCACTAACTCTTCATTCACGCAGTGATCTTTCGGCCCCCTTTTCTATGGATCAGTTTGGTTTTCAGCTGTCAGACCATGATCCTTCATTTATCTCCTATTTTCCATTTCAGGCAGTAAGAGGCAGGGTTTGGTAGCTCCTCTACAGGCTGCCATGTTATAGTAGTCTACAGCAAGACTGCAAGAGGATGTGGCCAGCAGACACATTTTAAGGATTTATCGCAAGAGGAGCTTCTTGTATGTTCTCTGTTGCTTAGTAAAACTTTAAAGTTACCCAGGCAAAATAATTCTTGTCACCACTTCAGGACTGGGGCTATATCAATTTATTGATTTTATCCTCAGTTATATGTGTCTGTTAATGGCCACAGTGTGAATGTGCATCTACACGTTACACTAACAGCAGTGCCAGCCCATGTTTCAGGTTTTGCTTTCTATCCAGAGAATGTACAGTATAATTTAATAGTTTATAATTTCTTGGGTTCCCTTGATCCCCCCCCCCCCGCCCCCCCATGGACTAAATCTGGGAAGAGTCCAAGGTCGGGAGAGTTGGCCATCATAAGTGGAAATCTCCGTAATCCCCGCACTCACAGAAGGGTCGACCTTAAACTTTCAAAACAAAAAGAATTTGACAGAGTCCCAGCAATAGGTAAAAAAGTGCAAATATCTTCTTTAATGTATCAAATATAAAGTATTTCTTTATACTGGGAAAACAAATTTGTGCCTTTTCACCCTGTTTTTTCGCTTTGTATCAGGAGAGGGAGCTCCTCTCCAAATGTCGTGCTAAGTGTAGGCTCACGGCTTACACAGCACCGGGTGATTCTGGACAGTGCAGAGCCATACGTGCTCTACTAATATGCCTCGTATCTATTAATTGTCGGCACTCTCAGCCACATTTTACAGCAAAAATACCTCCGTGTAGCATGCAGTCAGACCCCGTTGATTATCTACTTTTAAGCCTAATACTGCCATACTATGTCCAAACAATGACACCATATAGTGCGGTGTTACTAGAGGCTAACACAGGAAAAAGAGCAAGATGTCATTGACTGGGACGCGTGCAGAGATGTCTGAGTGGCATGTTACACTGTCGTCCTGCTCTCATGACATTTGGGTGTACGAGGCTAAATTGCCAGTGCAAAATTTCCAGATTACAGGAAATCCGTCAAAAGTTTTATACCTTATAATCCATGGCTGTAACTAGTGATGAGTGGGCACTACCATGCTCATGTGCTCAGTACTCGTAACTAGTGATGAGTGAGCACTACCATGCCCGGGTGCTCAGTACTTGTAACTAGTGATGAGCGGACACTACCATGCTCAGGTGCTCAGTACTTGTAACTAGTGATGAGCGAGCACTACCATGCTCAGGTGCTCAGTACTCGTAACTAGTGATGAGCGGGCACTACCATGCTCAGGTGCTCAGTACTCGTAACTAGTGATGAGTGAGCACTACCATGCCCGGGTGCTCAGTACTTGTAACTAGTGATGAGCGGGCACTACCATGCTCAGGTGTTCAGTACTCGTAACTAGTGATGAGCGAGCACTTCTGTATTTTGTTTTCATAACTAGTGATGAGCAAGCACTACAATGCTCGGGCGCTCGGTACTCATAACTAGGGATGAGTGGGCACTACCGTGCTCTGTACTCGGAACTAGTAATGAGTGAGCACTACCATGCTCGGGTGCTCAGTACTCATAACTAGTGATGAGCGGGCACTACCATGCTTGGGTGCTTGGTACTTGTAACTAGTGATGAGCGAGCACTACCATGCTCGGGTGCTTGGTACTCGTATCTAGTGATGAGCGAGCACTACCATGTTCGGGTACTCATAACTAGTTATGAGAGGACACTACCATGCTCGGGTGCTCAGTACTCGTACTCGTAACTAGTGATGAGCGGGCACTACCATGCTCGGGTGCTCGGTACTCATAACTAGTGATGAGCGGGCACTACCATGCTTGGGTGCTCAGTACTTGTAACTAGTGATGAGCGGGCACTACCATGCTCGGGTGCTTGGTACTCGTATCTAGTGATGAGCGAGCACTACCATGTTCGGGTACTCATAACTAGTTATGAGAGGACACTACCATGCTCGGGTGCTCAGTACTCGTACTCGTAACTAGTGATGAGCAGGCACTACCATGCTCGGGGGCTCAGTACTCGTAACTAGTGATGAGCGGGCACTACCATGCTCGGGTGCTCAGTACTCGTAACTAGTGATGAGCGGGCACTACCATGCTCAGGTGCTCAGTACTCGTAACTAGTGATGAGCGGGCACTACCATGCTCAGGTGCTCAGTACTAGTAACTAGTGATGAGCGAGCACTACCATGCTCAGGTGCTCAGTACTCGTAACTAGTGATGAGTGAGCACTACTATGCTCGGGTGCTCAGTACTCATAACTAGTGATGAGCGGACACTACCATGCTCAGGTGCTCAGTACTAGTAACTAGTGATGAGCGAGCACTACCATGCTCAGGTGCTCAGTACTCATAACTAGTGATGAGCGGACACTACCATGCTCAGGTGCTCAGTACTCGTAACTAGTGATGAGCGAGCACTACCATGCTCAGGTGCTCAGTACTCATAGCTAGTGATGAGCGGGCACTACCATGCTCGGGTGCTCAGTACTCGTAGCTAGTGATGAGCGGGCACTACCATGCTCGGGTGCTCAGTACTCGTAGCTAGTGATGAGCGGGCACTACCATGCTCGGGTGCTCAGTACTCGTAACTAGTGATGAGCGGGCACTACCATGCTCGGGTGCTCAGTACTCGTAACTAGTGATGAGCGGGCACTACCATGCTCGGGTGCTCAGTACTCGTAACTAGTGATGAGCGGGCACTACCATGCTCAGGTGCTCAGTACTAGTAACTAGTGATGAGCGAGCACTACCATGCTCAGGTGCTCAGTACTAGTAACTAGTGATGAGTGAGCACTACCATGCTCAGGTGCTCAGTACTCGTAACTAGTGATGAGCGGGCACTACCATGCTCAGGTGCTCAGTACTCGTAACTAGTGATGAGCGGGCACTACCATGCTCGGGTGCTCAGTACTCGTAACTAGTGATGAGCGGGCACTACCATGCTCAGGTGCTCAGTACTCGTAACTAGTGATGAGCGGGCACTACCATGCTCGGGAGCTCGGTACTCGTAACTAGTGATAAGTGAGCACTACCATGCTCGGGTGCTCAGTACTCGTAACTAGTGATGAGCGGGCACTACCATGCTCAGGTGCTCAGTACTCGTAACTAGTGATGAGCGGGCACTACCATGCTCAGGTGCTCAGTACTAGTAACTAGTGATGAGTGAGCACTACCATGCTTGGGTGCTCAGTACTCATAGCTAGTGATGAGTGGGCACTACCATGCTCAGGTGCTCAGTACTCGTAACTAGTGATGAGCGAGCACTACCATGCTCAGGTGCTCAGTACTCGTAACTAGTGATGAGCGGGCACTACCATGCTCGGGTGCTCAGTACTCGTAACTAGTGATGAGCGGGCACTACCATGCTCGGGTGCTCAGTACTCGTAACTAGTGATGAGCAGGCACTACCATGCTCAGGTGCTCAGTACTAGTAACTAGTGATGAGCGGGCACTACCATGCTCAGGTGCTCAGTACTCGTAACTAGTGATGAGCGGGCACTACCATGCTCGGGTGCTCAGTACTCGTAACTAGTGATGAGCGGGCACTACCATGCTTGGGTACTCGTAACTAGTGATGAGCGGGCACTACCATGCTCGGGTACTCGTAACTAGTGATGAGCGGGCACTACCAGGCTTGGGTACTCGTAACTAGTGATGAGCGGGCACTACCATGCTCGGGTACTCGTAACTAGTGATGAGCGGGCACTACCATGCTCAGGTGCTCAGTACTCGTAACTAGTGATGAGTGAGCACTACCATGCTCAGGTGCTCAGTACTCGTAACTAGTGATGAGCGGGCACTACCATGCTCAGGTGCTCAGTACTCGTAACTAGTGATGAGCGGGCACTACCATGCTCGGGTACTCGTTACTAGTGATGAGCGGGCACTACCATGCTCGGGTACTCGTAACTAGTGATGAGCGGGCACTACCATGCTTGGGTACTCGTAACTAGTGATGAGCATGCACTACCATGCTTGGGTACTCGTAACTAGTGATGAGCGGGCACTACCATGCTTGGGTACTCGTAACTAGTGATGAGCGGGCACTACCATGCTTGGATACTCGTAACTAGTGATGAGCGGGCACTACCATGCTCGGGTACTCGTAACTAGTGATGAGCGGGCACTACCATGCTCGGGTACTCGTAACTAGTGATGAGCGGGCACTACCATGCTTGGGTACTCGTAACTAGTGATGAGCGGGCACTACCATGCTTGGGTACTCGTAACTAGTGATGAGCGGGCACTACCATGCTTGGGTACTCGTAACTAGTGATGAGCGGGCACTACCATGCTTGGGTACTCGTAACTAGTGATGAGCGGGCACTAACATACTCGGGTACTCGTAACTAGTGATGAGCGGGCACTACCATACTCGGGTGCTCAGTACTCGTAACTAGTGATGAGCGGGCACTACCATGCTCGGGTACTCGTAACTAGTGATGAGCGGGCACTACCATACTCGGGTACTCGTAACTAGTGATGAGCGGGCACTACCATGCTCAGGTGCTCAGTACTCGTAACTAGTGATGAGCGGGCACTACCATGCTCGGGTGCTCAGTACTCGTAACTAGTGATGAGCGGGCACTACCATGCTCGGGTACTCGTAACTAGTGATGAGCGGGCACTACCATACTCGGGTACTCGTAACTAGTGATGAGCGGGCACTACCATACTCGGGTGCTCAGTACTCGTAACTAGTGATGAGCGGGCACTACCATACTCGGGTGCTCAGTACTCGTAACTAGTGATGAGCGGGCACTACCATGCTCGGGTGCTCAGTACTCGTAACTAGTGATGAGCGAGCACTACCATGCTCGGGTGCTCAGTACTCGTAACTAGTGATGAGCGAGCACTACCATGCTTGGGTACTCGTAATGAGCAATTGGGTTCTCTGATGGGCACGAGTCGAGTACACGAGTGTAATGGAAGTCAATGGGGAACTTGAGCATTTTTCCCAGAAATCTTCCATGGTAGTGCTCACTCATCACTATCCATAACCTTTTAACAATATAAATGGGGTTCCTACACCCCTTTATATCCTCATGTGCCTCGTTATACCTCCGAAAAATATTTTATTTCTTTCCGGGGTGCATGCAAATTGCACAGTCTGGTTTGAGTCCAGATCGCGCTCCGTGTCACCTTGTCCCTTCAAATGCCGCATCTTCTGTCTTGATGGAAATGAAAGATGTCTCCTACATCATCCGCACATTGCTCCAAGTCTATCGCATGCTCAGTGGAATCAGAGACTGGCAGGGCGAAGTCATATAGGCACCGACATTACTACTACCTCATCAGATTCCTGGCTGTTTAATATGGCAAAGTGGAATCTGAAACCTGTGCAGGTGGCGACACATCGAGCACTGTGCGGATGACGCAGGAGATCAAGATAGAGGAAGAGGTGATGTTTTAAGGGACTCGGACAGCGCTAAGCGACATCTGGATTCACGAGACATGAGTAACCATTTTTTGGAGGTCTGCAGGGCACCTATTACCTATGAGGGTATAAAGGAGTTAAAGGAACCACATTTACATACTCTAAAAAGGTGATGGGCAGGGATTATAAGGAATGAAACTGGTGACATGTTCCCTTTATTGTCTTTGGCTACGTGCGCACGCTGCATCATTTTGTGTTCACAAACTGCAGCCAAAACTGCACCTTGTCAGAGAGAGCCTGGAAATGTCATAAAAAATGCTTGTAATTATAGGTGCGTTTTTCGGTGCGTTTTTGGTGCGTTTTTCACAACCTGCGTTTTCGCTGCGTTTTTGTGACAAATGTTGACAAAAATGCAGGAAGAATGAACATGGTGCATTTTTTTTTGTCACAAACTTTTGACAAATAAAACGCTGACAAATAAACTGCAATGTGCGCATGACAAATCTGACTTCTCATAGACTTTGCTGGGAAGTCAAATGTCAGAAAGTTCTGACAAACTGCAGCCAAAAACGCACCAAAAACGCAGCAAAAAAAGCAGTGTGCGCATGTAGCCTTAGACCTACTTCTGCACCTTCCGGATCGGTCACTTTTTTCTCTCTACTTTAGTTAAGGCATGGCTCCACGGTATCGATAATACATTATTCAATAGGACCTTAGTGAGTGGGTAAGATGATCCCAGCAATAGGGGCTACATAAAACGGCCCTAACTGCCTTGATAACACATTCACACCCCTGATTAGGCCCCTTTCACACATCAGTTTTTTGCCGTCAGTCACAATCCGTTGGTTTGACGGATCCGTCACAGATTGTGGAAAAATTGATGCGATGGATCCACTTCTTGACGGATCCGACGGGCTGGCTGTTTGATACTAAATAAAATAAATTGGTGCATGCTCAGTTAAAAAAAAAAAACGGAACCCTTCGCCGCATTCCGTCATGTGACGGATGACGGTGTATCCTGAGCCCATAGGCCTCCATTCTACCAAACAATGGACAGCGATGTATCAGTCACTGTCCAATTTTGCGACATAGACAAAAAACGTTACTTCCTTTCTCGCCTTCTCATTGGGGGACACAGACAGTGGGTAGTATGATGTCTCCAGGGGAGGCGTGACACTAGATTTGAAAAAGTGTTAGCTTCTCCCCCCACAGCATATACCCTAGCTAGGCAGGAAACTAGCTCAGTTTTTTTCTAGTGTCAGCAGGGAGGCTGACATGTCTGGCCTGAGCCCCCAGGCCAGCTTATTTTTTAATTTTTTATTTTTTATTTTGTTCCTATTTTTTTATTATGGGGCAATACCAGGGTGTCTTGCCACCCTCGTTCCCCCCGCTTACGGGCAGAAGAAACCTGGCGTGCACAAGCCGTCAGTCTTCCCTCGCGCCCAAGTGGTCGGGTCTGCGTACCCCTCCAGGTTCCCTGGAAGCACCTCACACCAAGGTAGCTCCAGAGGGCTAAGCAGAGCCGAGGACCTGCTTCAGCCTTGAGCCGAAGATGCATCCCTGAGATCTCCGCATCCTCGGACCGACGCGTCTTCAGACAAAGCCAGGAGCAGGTAGGGTGACGACAAGTCATCGGTCCCCTGCATCCAAACCGCCGCCTAAAAAGGCGCCGGTGGGGCGATGCAGGCCGTGATCCCGGGGAGTCTCATTAATTTAGCCCCCGGCGTCGGCCTGCATTCTAGCAACGCCCCCTCTCACTGCTCTGGAAGCTGCTCCCTCAGTCGCAGCAGCTCGTTCCGATTGGCCGTCACGCTTAGTCCCAGCCCTGGGACCAATCAGTCTCCAGGGGCCGTCTCTCCCCTCCATGGTGCCAGGAACGGTGGACGCCATTTTCCACGTGGGGAGCAGACACTGGTGAGATCGCCTCCTTGGCTCTGCACTTCTACAGCACTATATACCGCTCTCCTTAGCTGTATATCGCTGTCTCTCTAGCGGTGTGTGCCTGCTGGCTAGCGGTGTATATCAGCTGTTAGCGGTATATACTGGCTCTGCCTGCAGGTATATGCCGACTGTTTGACAGTATATGCCATTTTGCTATCGGTATATACCGGCTCTGCATAGCAGTCACTTTATAATACTGCTAGTGGCTCATCACTCATAGTAACAGCGGCATACCCCTATCACCTATAGGGCTGTAGGACTCTGTTTCTGACATGCATAACTGCAAGGGTGATAAAGCTTCCCAGGCGTCCTCTACGGACCTGTACTATGCTTGTACCACCTGTGGACTCTCGTTTTCTAATGGCCGAAGCTATCCACTGTGCCGGGGCTGCGATGCCCCTGCTACCGTGTCACAACAGACCCCGTTGCCGGACCAGGAGGCCGTGCAGTCTTTGGATTTTGCCCCGGCCACCAGCCAGGCAGCACCCCTGTCTGATGACGTTATTCCTGCATGGGCTCTTCTAATGTCTAAAAGGATAGATGACCTTGCCGCTCAGATATCCCAGCCTTCCACAGGCTCCCACAGCCTCCCCCCGGCTTAGCTCTCTCAGAGGAGCCCGCCTGCTTCGTCTGGTCCCTCTTCCCCAGAACGTAGAAAGGCTGTTTCAAAAAGGCGCCATTGCAACCTCTACGCCTCATCCGACTCGGACGATGGTCAGTCTGACCCAGGCTCCGTGACTTTTAGTAGTCACGATTCCCAAGACTCTGACTGTGATTCAGATGTCCCTTCTGAGTCTAGGCATATAGAAGACACACTAATCTCGGCTGTCAATCACTTTGTCGTTTTTTGATCAGCCTCCGGACCCGACTTCTCAGTCGGCAATCAAGCGGGCCAAGAAACCTCGTAAGTCCTTCGCCCAGGATCCGATTTTTCGTCAAATCATATCTAAATGGTGGGATCACCCTGATAGAAGGTTTAATAAAAAAACCTTCATTTGCTTATCCATTTCCATCTGAAATGGTTAAGACCTGCTCAGTACCCCCCAGTTGTGGATCCGCCAGTATCCAGGCTGGCTAAACACACATTTTTTTCCTCTTTCAGACAACGTGTCTCTCAAGGACTCTTCTGACCGCGCAGTTGATGCTGCGGTCAAATCTATTTTCCAGGCTTCGGGCTCCTCTCTTCGCCACCTATTTGCCATGACATGGGTCGCGAGAGCTATGGGTGTGTGGAATAGGAACCTGCGCAGGATGCTTCGCTCTTGTAATATTCCTCCGGAGGCTTTTGAGATCCTTAATTTGTTCTCTCTAGCCTCTAATTATTTTCTTCCTGCTCCTTAGATGCAGCTAGTTTGTCAGCCCTAACGGCAGCCAATGCTGTCTTTGCCCGCAGAGTCCTGTGGCTAAAGATATGGAACGCGGATAGTGCCTCCAAGAAATCCCTGTACATACTTTCCTTCCATGGCCTTCGTTTGTTTGGAGAATCCCTGGACAAACTCATATCTGAGACGACGGGTGGTAAAAGTACCATTCTGCCACAAAAGCGGCCTGTATCCAGGAATTTTAAAATATCTTCTTGGCGCAGGCAGTCCTTTCGGACCGCTCCCCAAAAAACAACAGCACAAGGATCGTCCCAACGCTCAGATCGAGGATCCGGTACCTCAAGGGGCTCTTCCTGGCGTTCCCACTCCAAACAACCTAAACCTAAGGGACCTCGCCCTGTACAGGCCCCCTCAGCATGACACCAGGTATCCCTCAGATCCGACTCCTGTTGGAGGGTGGCTTCTGCTTTTTCGGGATATCTGGCTAGACCACACTCACGATGCTTGGGTTCGAGAAATTGTCACCTCAGGTTACAAGATCGATTTCCATTCCCTGCCGGCCAACAGGTTTCTGCGTTCTCGTCTTCCAAAGTCCAAAACGCAAAGCCAGGCCTTATTTCAAGCCATAACCTCGTTATAGAAAGCAAACGTTATCATTCCAGTGCCCCTGGAACAGCGCGGCAAAGGTTTCTATTCAAACCTTTTTGTCGTTCCCAAAAAAGATGGCTCTGTCCGCCCTATCTTGGACCTCAAAAGGCTGAACAGATCCGTACGAATTCGAACCTTCCGAATGGAATCATTGAGAGCAGTACTAGCCGCCTTGGAACCGGGAGAATTCCTAGCTTCCATAGACATTCAAGATGCTTATTTACACATTCCCATATGTGTACCTCATCAACGGTTCCTTCGTTTTGCCGTAGGACACCGTCATTTCCAATTCAGGGCCCTCCCCTTTCGACTGACCACTGCGCCTCGGGTCTTCACAAAGGTCATGGCGGCCGTCATGTCCATTTTGCACCCCAGAGACGTCCTGGTCGTTCCCTATCTGGACGACCTACTTGTCAAGGGGAGCTCTCCTCAAGTTTGCTCAGAAAGCGTGCACATTTGCCTAGACACGCTGTCAAGGCTAGGGTGGCTTATCAACTTCAACAAGTCATCCCTCATTCCTCATCAGCGCATCACCTGTTTAGGTATGCTGATAAACCCGGGACTGAGCCGTGTCTTTCTTCCAGAAAACAAGAGGTCTTCCCTGATCCGGGCCACCCAATCCCTCCGCTCCCGCCGTTACACATCCCTTCGGAATGGGATGAGAGTGTTAGGCAAGATGGTGGCAGTCATGGAAGCCGTGTCTTTTGCCCAATTCCATCTGCGCCCTTTACAACTGGATCGTCTATCCTCCTGGGACAAGAATCCAGCTTCTCTAGACCGGTCAGTCTGCCTATCTCTGACTGCGCTCAACTACCTCGTCTGGTGGACTCAAGTCTCATCCCTATCTCAAGGGAAGTCCTTTCGCCCTGTCCACTGGCAAGTAGTCACGACAGATGCCAGCCTGATAGGCTGGGGGGCGGTGTTTCTCTGTTTCTCTGCCACACTGTTCACGGACGCTGGTCTCCTTCGGAGCGCTCCCTTCACATCAATGTTCTAGAGATCAGAGCCATATTTCTGGCCCTTCAGAACTTTCAGCCCTTGCTATTGGGCCTCCCTGTTCGGATCCAGTCAGACAATGCCACGGCTGTGGCTTACATCAACCGTCAGGGAGGAACTCGCAGCAGGGCAGTGATGAAAGAAGTATCCAGGATTCTTCTTTGGGCAGAGATGCACATTCCCATTATTTCAGCTGTCCATATTCCGGGGGTAGACAACTGGGCCGCAGATTTTCTCAGCAGGCAAGATCTAGCGGCAGGGGAATGGTCCCTCACGACGAAGTGTTCCATCAGATCACTCTTCGTTGGGGACTCCCAGATGTCGACCTCATGGCGTACATCCCTTCATATCCCGGTCGAGAGACCCGCTAGCGCTCGGCTTCGACGCTCTAGTCTTTCCGTGGTCGCAGTTTCGCCTGCCCTACATCTTCCCTCCGTTTCCTCTCATTCCGAGAGTAATCAAGAAAATCAAAGCGGAGGGAATCCCGGTGATCCTCGTGGCCCCGGATTGGCCCAGGAGAGCCTGGTACCAAGAGCTTCTCCAACTTCTCGGCAACACTCCCTGGCGTCTCCCCGATCGCCCGGATCTTCTGTCGCAAGGTCCAATATTCCACCAGAATACAGCACAGCTGCATTTGATGGCGTGGCGCTTGAATCCTTGATTCTAGCCAAGTAAGGTCTTTCCTCTAAGGTAGTTCATACCATGCTTAATGCTCAGAAGCCCTCCTCCGCCAGTATTTATCACAGGACCTGGAAGACCTATCTTTCCTGGTGTGACCGTCATAATCGGTCGCCGCTTACCTTTTCAATCCCTAATGTTCTTGCCTTTCTGCAAGACGGTCTGGACTCTGGACTAGCTCTCAGTACCCTTAAGGGACAAGTTTCTGCCTTGTCAATATTTTTCCAGAAGCAGCTGGCTTCTCGCCCTCAGGTCCGTACCTTTCTTCAAGGGGTAGCACATTTGGTCCCTCCTTATCCCCAACCCTTAGATCCCTGGGATCTGAATCTGGTTCTCGGAGCTCTTCAGCTTCTTCCTTTCGAACCTCTGAGAGAAATCTCTATTCAGCGACTGTCCTGGAAGGTTGCCTTTTTAGTCGCTATTACTTCTATCAGGTGAGTGTCCGAACTGGCGGCCCTTTCCTGTCGCTCACCTTACTTGATATTCCATCATGATAAGGTGGTCCTTCGGCCTTCACCCGCCTTTCTTCCGAAGGTCGTATCTTCTTTCCACTTAAACGAGGACATTGTGTTGCCGTCATTCTGCCCAGCCCCGGTTCACTCTTTTGAAAAAGTCCTTCACACTCTAGATCTTGTTAGGGCTCTGCGGATCTACATCTCCAGAACAGTGCTGTTGCGCAAGTCCGATGTCCTCTTCGTCCTCTCAGAAGGACACAAAAAGGGCAACCAGGCTTCTAAATCCACGATTTCTCGATGGATCAGGACTCCCATTTGTGAGGCATACAAAGCACGAGGTTCTGTTCCCCTCAGTCTGTGCGGGCCCACTCTACGCGAGCAGTGGGTGCTTCCTGGGCTATCCGCCATCAGGCTTCGGCGGCCCAACTCTGCAAGGCCGCTACCTGGTCCAGTGTGCACACGTTTACAAAATTCTACAGAGTGCAAACGCATGCTTCCGCGGATACTGCTCTTGGAAGACAAGTCCTTCAGGCAGCAGTGGCCCATTTATAAGTGGCCACTGCTCGGTTTTTTTACAGTGTTTTGATATGCGTTCACTGCAGTTGCAGTCGTTAGTCAGCTCATAGTCTGATGTTATACACTGTTAATAGTTCAGTTCCCACCCAGGGACTGCTTTGGGACGTCCCACTGTCTGTGTCCCCCAATGCAAAGGCGAGAAAGGAAATGACATTTTTGTGTACTCACCGTAAAATGTCTTCCTTGGAGCCTTTCATTGGGGGACACAGCTCCCACCCTTGTGGTTTTGGTTGTCCTTCTCCTACTGCTTTACACCAAACTGGGCTAGTTTCCTGCCTAGCTAGGGTATATGCTGTGGGGGGAGGAGCTAACACTTTTTCAAATCTAGTGTCACGCCTCCCTGGAGACATCAAAATACCCACTGTCTGTGTCCCCCAATGAAATGCTCCAATGAAGACATTTTACGGTGAGTACACAAAAATGTCATTTTGTCCGTTGTCTCCGTCCGCCGGACAAACATTTTTCGATGAATCTGACAGATGCAATGTGAGGCCACCCGTCGCTAATACAAGTCGATGAGAAAAAAAAAGGATCCAGCGCCATCAGTCACCGGATCCGTTTTTTTCAAAATTCGACGGATTGCGACTGATGGCCAAAACCTGATGTGTGAAAGGGGCCTTATATTGCTGGTAAGGGGCGAGATAGGTGCCATAACGCACAACTTTTCCCAACTGGATCAAACTACTTAAGCATTGCACACTTGTTGTACGTGGAGACGGCTCCGCTTCTGAGCCCGCTGCCTACACCCGCACCTGAAGTACACATATGGCGTATGTTGAGAAAGGGTTAAAAGACAGATTTGCTAACAGATGATTATCATGATGAGCGATTTCTCAGTATGCGGCTGCATTAATCTCCCCGGTGTTTATCTACCCTGTGCCCTGACCCAGGCCGCGGATGATTGTAACCTCAACTTATTCTCCCGCTAAACCATCTTCCTTCTCTGTAACTGTCCTGTGAGTCATCCCTGCCTCCTCTCTCTATTTTCCTCCCACGCGTTCACTTGCTTAAATAATAATCCAGTTCTCTTACCTGCAATCCTATTTTTCAGCGCTCTCCTTCGCTATTCTAAGATGAAGCAGAAAAATAAAGTGATCATTTTTCTCCATTTCTTTAGTTTCAACGGAATATTCTAGTGTCTCTGTAGGTACAACGCGTTTCACTATTAAAAATGAATAACAGAATTCCATAATTGCATGTGCTGACTAATCTGCACACCTGCTAATAGTGACAATACCAGGGCTCTACTTTTTCCTTTTTTCTTCTTCTTTTTTTTTTTTTTTTATTCATTAAATCTTTTCAAGTGACTTGAACACGTTGCCATCATTTTTCCCCATTCATCTTATGTATAATATATGGACACTGACAATCAAAAAGGTAAGAAAGTTTAGAACTTTTGACATTCAGGTTCAATCTCTCACCATCCAAGATGACCTTCATTTTATAGACAATCATCTTGGCTATCTCGTACATAAAATAGACTTGCAACTATTTAGCATATGATTAGTTATGCAGATTCTTGTCATGTCACTGCATTGTTACTGTTTCGCTTCTGGTGTTTGAAAATTCATTTTCTTCCTGTATATTACAAATTACAATCTGTTCTCACATTCTCGAATAGATCAGTGTGTTATTAGGTTGATTCTCAATCGAAAGGTCACTAGTTTGAATCGAGGAGCAGCTATGAAGAAGATTTCCTAAAAAAAAAAAAAAAAAAAAAAAAAAAAAAAAAAAAGAAACCTCATCATCCAGCTCGTCGACACCCTGTATCCCCGAAAATAAGACATTGTCTTATATTTATTTTTTTTTCCCCTGAAAAAGTACTAGGTCTTATTTTCAAGGGGGTCTTATTCTCGAGGAGACACAGTTGGGGGTAAGTTAACCCCCCACAAAAAGCAGACCCCCCCCCCTTCTTTCCGGGATCGTCATACTTACCAGCCCCGGGCGTCTCTATGGCTCCCAGATCTCCCTGTGGTCTCCCAGCAGGTGTGTTGCATGCCTCCCCTGCGTCTGGCTGACACTCGCATAGATCACATCACACACACTCATATTCATATACACACCACATTCCACATCATTCCTCCCTGTGATCTCCCAGCAGCTGGGCTCCCCTGCATCTGACTGACACTCGCATACATCAGATCACACACACACACACACCACATTCCACATCATTCCTCCCTGTGATCTCCCAGCAGCTGTTCTCCCCTGCTTCTGACTGACACTCACACACATCAGATCACACACACACATCACATTCCACATCATTCCTCTCTGTGGTCTCCCAGCAGCTGTTCTCCCCTGCATCTGGCTGACACTCGCACATCAGACAGCATACACTCATACACATATTCGTGATATCGCGCATACCGGTACAATCGCGCGCAGGCACTCGCAACATCCGGAGATACTACGTGCTTCCGGCCATGTGATCCTCATCGTGTGTGTGTGTGTGTGTGTGTGTGTGTATGTGTATGTGGATGTGATGTGTGTGTTCCGCTGCAGGACCTTGATGCGCTCACCTGCACCGGCATCTGGTAAGTATGATCGGGGGTCTTCTCTCTTCTTTCTTTAGGGGGTGTCCGCTGTCTATAATGAAGTGTCCTGCAGTGTCTTTAACTTTTTTACCGCTGCATGACGCTTCATTATTGACCGTGCCTAGGTCTTATTTTCAGGGGGTGTCTTATTCTCGAGGAGACACAGTTGGGGGTAAGTTAAGCCCCCACAAAAAGCAGGAAACCCCCCCATCCCCCTTCCTTCCTGGGATCATCATACTTACCAGCCCTGGGCATCTGTATGGCTCCCAGATCTGCCTTTGATCTCCCAGCATCACACACACACACACACACACACACACACACACACACCACATTCCACATCATTCCTCCCTGTGATCTCCCAGCAGCTGTGCTCCCCTGCATCTGACTGACACTTGCATACATCAGATCTCTCTCTCTCTCTCACACACACACACACACACACACACACACACACACACACACACACACACACACACACACACCATCATTCCTCACACTGACACTCACACATCAGACAGCATACACTCACACACATTCACGATATCGCACATACCAATACAATCGCGCGCACGCACTCACACCATCTGGAGATACTACGTGCTTCCGGCCATGTGTTCCTCATCGTGTGTGTGTGTGTGTGGATGTGATGTGTGTGTTCCGCTGCAGGACCTTGATGCGCTCACCTGCTCCGACGTCTGGTGAGTGTGATCAGGGGTCTTCTCTCTTCTTTCTTCTTTCTTTAGGGGGTGTCCGCTGTCTATAATGAAGTGTCCTGCAGTGTCTTTAACTTTTTTACCGCTTCATGACACTTCATTATTGACCGTGGCTAGGTCTTATTTTCAGGGGATGTATTATATTTAAGCCTCCTTGAAAACTCCTGCTAGGTCTTATTTTCAGGAGAGGTCTTACTTTCGGGGAAATACAGTAGTGGTCTCTCGGCCATGAAAATTGACAAACTGCATCATGTGAGCGCCATGATAGTTAGAAGAATACAAAATTACGTCCACCCATCTATTCAAAAGCCAAGAGGTGGACGTCCAGGCAAAATATCAGAGTCAAGAAGTTAGCTCATCACAGGGTCCATCAGTTTTAGCTTGACAAACACAGCAGTGGACATGGCACGTATGCTTCATAATAGTGAGATCACAGACATCCATGCAAACACCGTGGGATGCACATTACATAAGTCTGGAATGGTGGCCCAAATAAGGTAAAGAAGTCTCAACTTCAATATTGTCATAAGAAACGTTGGCACGTGTTTGAAAAAAAAAAAGAGTATGAAACGTGGACAGTAGAAGATTGGAAATGGGTGATTTGGTGCGTTGAAACAAGATGAGTCTCTGATGGGTGAAAATGGATCTGGAAGAAACAAGGGAACAAGGGGCTAACGGATCATGAAATTTAGGTACCTATCAAGTTTAATGGCGGATGCTTGATGGTATGGGGGTGTTTCACAGATGCTGAGCTATATGTAAGTATCCTACAAGGCGAGTTACTTCGTACACTCGAGTACTATGGATATGAAAAAGAAGACATTGTGTTCCAGCAGGACAATGAGCCGTAGCATACATCGAGATTGGCGAAGAAGTGGTTCAATAACATGAAGTAGAGGTAGTGGTATGGCCCCTACAGTCCCTAGACCTGAACCCAATTGAACACTTGTGGGTTCAAGAAAAAGCTGTAATAAATATATATATACGAACTTTATTTGGCTGAACCAAATAATGGGTTCGCTTGAGTAAAGTACACCAAATACTTAAAGGGAATCTGTCACCAGGTTTTTGCTACTTCATCTGAGAGTAGCATAAGGTAAGCAAAGAGATTCTGATACTTACCATGTATATATTAGATCACTGTGTGCAGCCGTTCTGACTTTATCTCAGAACTGAGTGTAGCAGAGCCCACAGCAGGCTCTCTATAGGGATTGTGCATTGACTATGAGGTGTCAATCACAGCAGGGAGCATGGTGGACTGGTCTGCAGAGGCATTGAGTAACTTCAATGTTAATCACACAGCAATGAACCATTTTAGTATAGGTAAACAATAGTGAGGACACAGATAAGAGAAATACAGATGTTTTTACTTTTTTAACCATCACAGCATGCTGTCCTCACCTGACATTATAAAGTCCTGGTAGCAGATTCCCTTTAATGAATTTAACCTCCGTCAGATATGTTATTCCGAATGTGGGCTGGCGGATATTTCTTGTATAATAGGTTTGTGGCGTAAATCATGATGAATTTTTCCCACCCGGCTTCATCCACTAAATGTATGGAATTGGCCAAGACTGGCATAAAACCGCCAAAATTCCCAGCCTTTGGGCCCAATTTTGAGTACTTTTAAACATTTTTTTGTGACATGTGTAACATAAGGATTCTGGCGTAAACTTCTTGATGATTATGTTTCTAAGCGTCTTGGGATCAGGAAGAAAAAAAAATGCTGCTTCAGGTTGTAAAATAAAATGAATGTGTATTATCCAGAATTCCTTCTGAGAATATTTACAGGAAATGTTTTATATAAACGGTTTCCAAGGATTTATGACATGTCCTAGTTGTGGATCCTTGGTGTCTCCATAGAGTAATTTACGAGAGGCCAAAAGGGGCACCGCAGCGTGATGAGCTCCAGAGCCCCTTTGTTCTACAAATTGGTGGAGGTGTAAAATGAGAAACTGGAATTACAAATTATCTGAGCCTGACGGGTAAAGTCTTGTTCTGCATTCCTTGATTAAATAAATTACTCTTTGGCCATCGCTATAGTCCGTGGGGAATTATTCTTTAATCACTCGGCTTGTTTCCGAGGCTGAAACACTTTGTTTCCACCGTAAAGCGGAGTTCCCCCGTAATCCCTCTCCTTGTATAATTTAGGCTTTCTGCATCGGTAATGCTCACGAAGTACGGTCAGTTTTGATGCCCGCGGAGACGTCTCCTGCCATGTAATTCTCAAGCTGAAAATGGTTTCACTTGAAGGACTCTTGAAAACTTGACTGAAAAAAAAAATAAATTGAAGAATGAGTAAATGCTGATTATCAAGTGATCAAGTTGGACACGAATTTCCGCAATTTGTTGGTGGTGATGGCTGTCGTTTTTGGAGGCAGGTATATTAAGAACCCGTTTTATCAGAGGAACTGGCCGGTGTCACCTTGGTATTTAAAGGTAACCTTTCAGATCTAAAATGCACCCAGTAACACGAGCAGTTCAGGGTGTATATTGCTAATCCCTGCCTAACCGTCCCTGTATACACTAGCATAGATAAAGAGACATTTAGAAAAACAATTCTAAAGATCCTTTATGATATGCTAATGATATGCTAATGAGCGCAGGGACTAGTTGCAAGGGAGTTACTTCCCCCGACTAGGCCGCACTTTTCGCATATTAGCACACCCATAAGGGGGGTGCAAACATGCTATTCAATGCCCTGTGTCATCAGCATAGATGCGTGTACCTGTGTTCACTGTCATCGCCTCAGAAGCTGGATTTCGGCTCGGTGCACATAATCAGAAGTCCCCGACATTTACGGTATTGCCAGCAAGATCTTATGGCCACAAGTGTGCGATTTGCTTAATTCCAGCCACATTCTAGCTAGACTTACCGTACTTGGCCTCATTCAGTTTACTTTTAATGAGGGGGGCCAAGCACTGCTAGTTGGAATGTGGCCAGAAGTATGCAAATTGCATACTTGTTGTCATGTGACTGGAGAATCCTGACAGTGTGCAGTGCACATGCTATAAGGTTTCAGAAGTCTGCAATCACATAGAGTAATTGCAGAAGACCGGACAACATCTTCAACTCTTTATGGGAATTAGTTGAAAAAAACATAGCAATTCTGCTGTTATTTTTGAACCATTTTAAATTTTACACTAATTCGCTGCACAATTCCAAAGTTTTGTTGAATTGTTGTTTTTTTTATCTTTGTTTCCATACTCTGGAAGCCATCATTTAATCACCTTTCCTTCATCTGAGCTAATATGAGGTCTTCTTGTTTTGTTTTGGGCTATTTTTGGGGGGAGGGGTTTGTAGGAGAAGCAGTAGTTTTCACTGATCTCTACCTTGGGTAGAACACCTACCTGAACAAAAAAACAGCAGTATATATAATATATATATATATATATATATACTTCTTTTATATATATATATATATACTTCTTTTATATATATATACATACATACACACACACACACACACACACACACACACACACACACACACACACCTGGCCAGAATCCTACTCCACACTGATAAGGGGCAATACCCCGAAACAGCTGTCTGTGGATGGATACCTGGCCTTGGTATTTCCCTTTTTATATCTTTAAACTCATCAAGAGCTGGATAGTGACTAAAAGGGCCACTTAATATGGTGGTTATGGTGGTCTCCTAAAAAGAGCCACTCCTTGGCTAGGTCCTTCCCGGAGGGATATCTGGCTAGTTTCCGCGTCAAGACTCCTAACAGAGGCTTCATGGACCTTTTTGATTTTTCTTCTTCATATTTCTAACCTCGTCAATGTCTGGACTATATTTTCTTTCTATTCATTATGCAACTCATTTGATAAAGAAAAGTATGATTTTTCATGGAAAAGACAAAATTATCTGGGTGACCCCAAACTTTTGAAATTTAGTGTATGTGTGTGTGTGTGTGTGTGTGTATAATTTATATATATTTTTTTTTTTTTTTTTTTTGAAGAATAAAGAGATATGAAGCCTTTGTCTTCCAGTTGTGTGAATAGTGGCCAAGATTACTTTTCGATTTATTAATGAATTTTTAGAACCGGTTTACAGCCGCCTGCATATTTTTCATGCTGCCATCTAGTGGTTGGGAGGTGTCCTATTCAGTATCTATTTTCTTCCTCCTATTACCGTCTTCTAGTGATAACGGTATAATATTAATCATGTCCTCGCATGCTTTATCCATTCCGCTTAAGAATTGTCCTGAATGCCTCCGCAGCAGGCGATGCTCCTGGCAATTATGTGGCAAACAGCGATTTTTCGACAATCTTTATGCCAAAATGAGTTTTCCTCCTAACATTGGTGTGATAATTGAGCAATTTCCCTAAAGCTTGTGCGGTTGTAATTGGTGGTTCGATATGATATGAATACGTCTATAGAATTTATTGCTTTTTTTGTGTTCACAGATAAATGTGAAATCTTGAAACGGAGGAAGCTTCATGGCAAGTCGGTCCCACATTATGCGGCTATTGAACCGGAGGGAAATGCATTGACGATTATCTCTTACAAACCATTCAGATTCATTGTAGATGAGGAAAATCAACCAGAAGAGGAGAAAATGGAAGAGGAGGAGAAGAAAGGTAACGGTGACTCCGGTGTCTTCCCTGATACGATTTTCTTCTAATATGAAAATCTGCACCTGAATACATTTTTTCCCCGCACAGACAGAAATGACTTGTGACAGCAGCAGTTTATGACACTATTAAAGTAATAAAATATTTTTATGCAGCAGGATTTGTAGGAGGCAAAATGTCCCCACGGAAAAGGGTTTTATACCGAAAATGCCTTTTCATGCATATAAAAGTATAATATTCTACATTTCCAAGTATATGTTGCATACTTGATTTTTTTCTTCTTTAACTGGAAGCTTAAATAGCAGAAAATAGTCAAAGTTTGCAGAATTTCTTTGTGTCATAACCAAATTCTATAGCTGATGTAGACATTGGGTTTAGAGAAATTGTTACATTTTGTTATTGCTGGTGGGCTGGTATTAGTGAAGGAGTTACTTACATTTCCCTGGTAGTGTAGATTTGGACAGAGAAAACCTAGTGCCAAGCGATCTTCAGATCATAGCAGATGGACAGCAGTGTGAGCAGTCTCTTCTTACCTCAGTAACTCTTGTATTAAATCAGATAGGGTGGACAGAATTGTGACCAGTATCTTCTTGCCTCAATACCTCTTGTATTAGATCATATTAACAGGGTTGACAGTAGTGTGAGCAGCCTCTTCTTGCCTCAGTACCTTTTGTATTAAATGAGATAGACTGGGTGGACAACAGTATGAGCAGCCTCGTCTTACCTCATTACCACTTGTAATAGGTCAGATAGACAGGTTGGACAGTAGTATTAGCAGCCTCTTCTTACCTCAGTACCTTTTGTAGTAAATCCGATAGGGTGGACAGTAGTGTGAGCAGCGTTTTCTTACCTCGGTACCCCATGCAATAGATCAGATAGACTAGGTGGACAGCAGTGTGAACAGCCTCTTCTTGCCTCAGTGTCTCTTGTATTAGATTAGATACACAGGGTGGACAGCAGTGTGACTAGCCTTTTCTTACCTCCATACCTGTGTCATAACATCAGATAGACAGGGTGGCCAGCAGTGTGAGCAGTACCTTTTTGCCACAGTACCTCTTGTATTAGAACAGATAGGTTAAATAAAAAAAAAAAAATTTTTGCAAATTTTACAAGTTTGAGTGCCGGATTTTACTTAATTGTTTATGGAGTTGGACCTTATCTGAGCACCAACAAGGTTTATAAGGAGTGCCGTATTGGTAACCAGTACAAGATAGACAGGGTAGACAGCAGTGTGAGCAGCCTCTTCTTACCTCAGCATCTTTGGTATGGTCTGTATTAGATAAGATAGACATAGTGGACAGCAATGTGAGCAGCCTCGTCTTACCACAGTACACCCAGTATCTACAGTATTAGATCAGAATAACCACCAGGACATATCTTCTTACACATGAAGGGAGGAGGTGAAGCTTCATACTACACATGCTCACAGGCACCACTTCTGTTAACATTCTAGCACAGGTCTCTGTCAGTCTAATAAGACTGCTACCAATTTAATACACAGTAATCAATGGACAAAATTAGTGTGATTTTGCTAATTAAAAGTATTTAGGAATTTATTTGTAATGACATTTTATTTCATTTATTTTTCTCATCCCAGGGACCCCCTTTACACACACTATTACCAATAACTCTTTGTGTGAAAATACAGTATTGAAGCTTGTTTATATTTTGCAAATTGAAAGTTTATTCTAATATATTAAATAGAAAATCATAATTAAATTGTTCCTCCCATAGCTGCAATGTTTTTTTTTTTTTTTGCGAAGTACATTGTCATCATATGTATTGTTAATTATGCAGTACAAGTCCAACATAACCTTTCTTTCTTGTACTATTTCCCAGCAGCACCCTGCTTCACTGCAGTGCTGCATGCCCCTATCTCTGCTTTTCTCAGATATAAATGGATCTCAATATCATCATTTTTTTATGTATGCGAATGAGGAGACCATTCATAGTTTTGAATGTGATGATCATGGCCAATTTGACTAATATTCATTTCTATTTGCAAACTCAACATTTTGTTGGTGGTTCATGGGGATCTACCAAGCTTGATCATGCACACATTACAAAGCTGAACATAGAATAGATGAGCTGTGCTACAACATGGCTTCCAGTGCTATGAGGATGCCATGGAAGTTTCTATATTTTATTAGACCGGGTCATGGGTACATCTGTTTTTCAAAAATTAGACAGGGTCAATAGGTGCAAATGCAGCTGGCATCAATGGCATCAGCAGCATAGCATAGCTGAACCGCACTACACCTTAGTTGCCCGATGTTTTATTAGGTGTGGTCTTTAAGTGTATCTGAACATGCTCGACCAACAGCATTAGAACTTCTGGACGATGGATCCTGGAACAATGGAGGGTAAATAAGCCCTGAGAGGGTATCATTAGGGGGTCATAACTGCAAATCCTTGCAGATTTCAGAATAAGTTGTATTTGCACATGTAATTAGTATTGTATATATAGAAAAAAGAGACCACATTATCATTTTGGGATTAACCCTTTAAATCCTTCATTCCGTACTGCCACCACCAATTTGCCACATGCTACCCCCGAATACTTCATAAACCTGCTTGTTTTTCACGGCAGGGGAGAGAGTGTCGCGGGCGGAGGAGGGGACGCCGCGCTCTCCCACTGCTCGGGTCCGGCTGCCGCCGCTGCTGCGGCCGCTGCTGCTCAGTGGTGGCTCGAGCGATGGGCCGGATCCCGGGGACTCGAGCGGCGCTCCTCGCCCGTGAGTGAAAAGGGGTTTGGTTTTGGGGATTTATTGTCCGTGACGCCACCCACGGTTGTGTGGACACCACCGCTGCTCTGTATGGGGATCCCGGGAGCGGTGACAGGGAGCAGCAGAGTTGTTAGTTCTCCCCTCCGTGGGTAGGGGTTGGTTGTCCCGGGGCCCAGTGATGGGGTGAAGGATGAGGGATGGCAGGCCAGGTGCGGGGCCTGGTGAGGTGCAGGGTCGCGGGGGCAGCGCTGTGCCTCACGGCACGGTGGTACTCATTCAGCTTGAGACGGTGACACAGTTCTCGGTAAAACACACGGCTGGAAAGACTGTTCCCACGGACGGCTGCTGTTGCTTCTCCCCAGTAGTTAACGGTGACTGTCTCTTTCCCTGCACCTTGTGTAATGTTGGTAGCGATGGGTTCCCACCGGTTACCCGCTCCCCGACTTGGATATGGGCCGGAGGAGCCCCTCTTTGCCCGCAGGCGCTGGCCCTGAGAAACTGGTGCCTTGGCGATGGCGGTGTCTCTCTCATACGGTTGGACGGTTGCCTTCAATCGGGACTTAGTTGTTTGGAGACCCGGAGGTCCCCTTCACTGACGGATTTGGCAAATTCACGGCGACTCCTAGCCTTGCCGGGATCCGAAAGGCCCCTGCCAATGGTGCTGGCTTCTCCTTGTGTACCGGTCCGGTACCGCCGGGCCACCACCCGTCCGCGGTCCTTACGGTAACTCCGATAGGCCACTCCTGCAGACGGTCACCGCCGTCTGCTAACCTTGCTGTCTCGGCCCGGGGCACACACCCGGACCAACTTCAGGCTTTCAAACTGTCACTTCTTCTCCTCACACTTGCTCCTCTACCACTCAACTCCTCTCCCTAACTCTATCTGCCCGTGTTTTCCTTCCTCCAGGACTGTGAACTCCTTGGTGGGTGGAGACCAACCGCCTGGCTCCACCCCCTGGTGTGGACATCAGCCCCTGGGGAAGGCAACAAAGATTTCTGGTCTAGCTTTGGTGTACCTAACCGGGGTGTAGGGTGTGGTGATGTCATTACCTGTGACCCCTGGCTTGCCCAGGGCGTCACAAGAGGCTATACCAGCCGTATAAGACAACACACAGGAAAGGGAAAGCAATGCCTTATAGCTAGGGAAAGGGGGAAAGTGGTGACCCCTGACAACAACCTGCAGCTCACACTCACTGCCCTCACCGACCCTATACAGGTTCCACACCTGTTGCTGAGCTGGAATATCTGGGGCCCTGTCTTACCCTAGCAAATAGGACCTAAGGAAGGATGAAGGGTATGAGCGCTAAGTCAACACCACTAACACTAAAGGAAGACACAAAAGAACTATACAGGGGAAACACAAAAGCGGGCTTTACACGCAACGACATCGCTAACGAGATGTTGTTGGGGTCATGGAATTCGTGACTCACATCCGGCCTCGTTAGCGACGTCATTGCGTGTGCAACGCAGGAACAACCATTAATGATCAAAATTACGCACCTAATCGTTGATTGTTGACACGTCGTTATAATCCCAAATATCGTTGCTGTTGCAGGACGCAGGTTGTTCGTCGTTCCTGCAGCAGCACACATCGCTATGGGTGACACCCCAGTAACGAGGAACAACATCATACCTGCGGCCGCCGGCAATGAGGAAGGAAGGAGGTGGGCGGGATGTTACGGACGCTCATCTCCGCCCCTCCGCTTCTATTGGGCGGCTGCTTAGTGACGCCGATGTGACGCCGCACGAACCGCCCCCTTAGAAAGGAGGCGGTTCGCCGGCCACAGTGACGTCGCTAGGAAGGTAAGTATGTGTGACGGGGAATAACTATGTTGTGCGCCACGGCCAGCGATTTGCCCGTGATGCACAACCGACGCGGGCGGATGCTGTCGCAGCGTGTAAAGCTTGCTAAACACTTATCTGAGCTGCAGCAACCACAGAAGTCTGGAGCAACAGAAGACAACTTCTCCAGAGCTCAGCAAGGAACAAGCTATAAACCGCACCCAGGGTGATGTTAATAAAGGAAGTGAGAGGTTGGCAACTGAGAGGAAAATCTGACAGTTTCCCAGGGTCATAAATTCCGCAGCTGCAAAATCAGGGAACTGTCAGTTAACAACATGTGGTGCCAATCTCTGGGATTTTCTAGCACGCACTGACACTGGATTGTCAGCCGGCTGTGACATATCCGTGACATAGTTTGTGCAGTTTTCAATAGGGAAACCCCTCTAGCAAAAGCTGATCTCCTATGGAAACAATGGATGAGGCACGTTAAAGGGCAAATAATATCGTTGACCATTTTTTACCCTCAAAACTTACTTTTGCGAGTTAGAGCATCCTTATTCCCAAAAGATATTCTGCTGACCATCTCAGATTTTTCCGACTTTTCTGAGTATGGGTGCCTATTTTTTAATTATCTGTTTCTGAGAAATCATGCTGACTGTCAGTATGGTTGCCACCTTACCTAATGGAGGGGGCTAATGTTTTAGGTTTACCTACTAGCAGACATAGCAGGAAGAGGGCCCCTGTCCAAGAACAATATATCAGCCCTTTGTCGTCCAATATCTCATTCTAATGCACAATTTCTCCTACTTTTGAGGTAGAAATGAGCCCCATTTACGTCTTGGGCCCCTGTGCGGCCGCACAGGTTGCCCCAATGATATGTCCGCCCCTGAATTTATCCTTACTGTGGTGGTCCTGGCAGTCGTTTGCCAAATAAAATGCCATGTGCACTACACATTGTAGAGCTGCTGTATTGTAGTACAGTGGAACCTTGGATTAAAAGTAACTTGGTTTGAGAGCGATTTTCAAGACAAGCAAAGCTTTTTACAAATTTGTAATTTAGTGTAAGAGCAATGCTTTGCAAGAAGAGCAATTCTTCACCGTGCACACTTCCGGTTCTGTCCTTTCACCGCGTTCTGACCCGCTCTGAAGGTAACTCTCTCTACATATGTACTGTATACTATTGTACAGTACAGTATATACTATATAACATGTCTGTCGATTTGCATTTGTGGAAACAGTATTGTACTTTTTTTCTGCTAACCAATGCAGCGCATTGCTTGTCCTGTAATCCAATTGCCTGGGCAGTATTCCTACCCCACATTTGGCTTAGTTCTGCCTTTACTTTGGTGAGAATAGATTTGGGGTGTGGTTTGGTTTTTTTTGGGGTGTATTGTACTAGAATAAAGGTTCTCATATTTATACATCAATTTTACCTCTATAGAACCTCCCACACACCAACAAGTCTATTGTAAGCTAACGTGCAGTTTAATTTCTTTTTATGTTTTTACTGTACAGTATTTTGCATTTGTGCACTGTAATAATTTTATATGAATATAGTACATTATATTGTATTACTGTAGTACGTTTGTATAAATACAGTAATTAATTATTTTTGGGTTGTGGAACAAATTGTCTGCGTTATTTCCAATGGGAAAATTCACTTTGATATAAGAGTAACTTGGTTAAAAGGGTGGTTCACCCATATTTTTTATTGTCTAGTTCAATATTATATTGAGAAACAAGGTTTCTCTCAAATACATTGTGTTGGCAATAGTGCCTGTGAGAGGCGCTATTGCAGACCGCTGTTCCGCGCTCCGATGACGTCACGTCAAGTTCCGCACACGTCACATCCCTGCGGCCGGCTGCAGTCTTCCTGACTCACCGAGCTGTGGGCGATGTTTCACCGCTGTCACATAACAGCACGTCTCCTGCTTGCAGCGTTCTGCTGTGAGGAAGCAGGGAGCAGATGGGCTGTGACGAGCGGTGAAAAACTGCCCACAGCTCAGCGTGTCTCCTGCTTGCAGCGTTCTGCTGTGAGGGAGCAGGGAGCAGATGGGCTGTGACGAGTGGTGAAAAACCGCCCACAGCTCAGTGAGTCAGGAAGACTGCAGCCGGCCGCAGGGATGTGACGTGTGCGGAACTTGACGTGATGTCACTGGAGCGGGAACAGCGGTCTGCAATAGCACCTCTCACAGACACTATTGCCAACACAAGATATTTGAGAGAAACCTTGTTTCTCAATATAATATCAAACTAGACAAAAAAAATATGGGTGAACCCCCCCTTTAAGAGCACACTCCTGGAACTAATTATCCAAGGTTCCACTGTATATATTTTTAATCTTCAGAAATAAGTCTAGGGCCCTTCTTCTATACCTAACAGGGGCTATATTGTGTAAAAGAGAAAAAGAAAGTCAAATTGACAAAAAAAAAAAAATGACAACAAACGTAAAATAACAAAACATGTATCGATCGAAACACAACTCTACGTCGTTTTGTTGTAACTTTTTTGCCTTTTTGAATAATTAAAAATTGACATAAATAACCCTATGAAAACTATGTAAGAGATGAAATGCAACAAAATAAAGTTAAGTTCTTAATTGGTTAATGCCTAAAACTTTCACAGTGCCCCAAAAGAATGAAATGTCAAGTTTAGCTCCACTACAGCTTTAAATAATAAGTGAGCCGGATTCCCCGGACGCGTCCTTCATGTTGTGAGGGACTGACCCATTTAGCAGTGTCTTGTCCTGTTTGCATAATTACTCATTACCATGCGAGTCGCGCTCAGTCCTGTTACACTGATCGAAAAATTAGCGGAAATGTATTTGGTTTTAAGCAGTGATCGTGGTGAGGCATGACGGCTGTGTCTGCCGCTCCTCGGTATTTGGGCAGTGCCTTTCCTCTCGGAGCCCTTGTCTTTCTGGCTCAGTGAACCTCTTCCGTGCGTTGCCATCACTTTTCTCCTTTGTTTATCGTCTTTCATCCAATCGTTCTGTTTCCCGCAGAAATGAAATGTATCTTGATTGTCAACTGTGCAGATGCTTCTCCCCGTGGTCATTGATTGCTGTAAACAGCCGTTCCACATTTAGGACATGTTAGACAGATCGGAGTGGAAACTGTCAGCATGGGTTTAATCTGTAGTGGCACTCGCTTCTTTTGTGAAATATTCAATTAAAGTCACTAGACTAAAGTGGGTTTACAAGTCGTAACGTAATTCTTCATTATTTTGAATTTCATGATATAATTGCATTTCAAGTACGACAGCCTTAAACCTTTCTGACTCCGGCTGAGCCCACAATGTTCCCTTACCCCTGCCTTACATCCCAGGAGTCCCGTTTCAAGTACCCATGTCCCTGTCCCAACCTTAATGTGAACGTAGGGGTGCCAATGGATTGCCACAGCAGCCGGAGGCTCCAAGAGTCATTTGAAATTAAGCCAAAGGCTCCGCTTCATAGTAGACTGTCATTTTAGCAATATATTAAAATGCAGCAAAATTGTTTTTTTAATAGATAGATATGCACATATGGTATGTCACAAAAAGGAGTACACCTTTCACTTTTTTGTAAATCTTTTATTATATCTCTTCATGGGGCAACGCTGAAGATATTACTAGTGATGAGCGGGCACTACCATGCTCTGGTGGTCAGTACTCGTAACTAGTGATGAGCGAGCACTACTATGCTCGGGTGGTCAGTACTCGTAACTAGTGATGAGCGAGCACTACTATGCTCGGGTGGTCAGTACTCGTAACTAGTGATGAGCGAGCACTACCATGCTCGGGTGGTCAGTACTCGTAACTAGTGATGAGCGGGCACTACCATGCTCTGGTGGTCAGTACTCGTAACTAGTGATGAGCGGGCACTACCATGCTCGGGTGGTCAGTACTCGTAACTAGTGATGAGCGAGCACTACCATGCTCGGGTGCTCAGTACTCGTAACTAGTGATGAGCGAGCACTACCATGCTCGGGTGCTCAGTACTCGTAACTAGTGATGAGCGAGCACTACCATGCTCGGGTGGTCAGTACTCGTAACTAGTGATGAGCGAGCACTACTATGCTCGGGTGGTCAGTACTCGTAACTAGTGATGAGCGAGCACTACTATGCTCGGGTGGTCAGTACTCGTAACTAGTGATGAGCGAGCGCTACCATGCTCGGGTGGTCAGTACTCGTAACTAGTGATGAGCGGGCACTACCATGCTCGGGTACTCGGCACTCGTTTCTAGTGATGAGCAAGCACTACCATGCTCGGGTGCTCGGTACTCGTTAAGGGCAGTTGGCTGCACGGATGGGCGCGACTCAAGCACCCGAGTAAAATGGAAGTCCATGGGGAACACAGCATTTTTCCGTAAGAGTTCCCAGAAAAATGCTTGTGTTTCCCATTGATTGCCATTATACTCGCCTACTCAAGTCGCGCCCATCCAAGCATCAAACTGCTCTTGAAGAGGCCCAACCACCAGGATTTTCCTATATAAACTAAAGCCAGTGCTATACTGGCCCTATCATGCTGATTCTATACATACCTTTAGTTGTGAGATCAGATGTAGAGTTTCTGAAATACAGGCAAGTAAAGTTTGTGAAATGCACTGTTGTTTGATAAGAGGTGCAACAGAATATCTATAGGTGGGTCAGATTTTGCTAGTTATTCCCGCCCCTGTCTGGCTGACGGTCTTTCCTCTCCCTGTCCTTCCTACCCATGGGGAGGAAAGACAGGCAGGCATTCAGGGGCTGCACAAAATTATTAACTTGAAAATTACCCTGCTATGTTTGGTCAAACAATTAACTCCCTGCAGTGGCTGGTGCAGCTGTGATATTAGGTGATATTAATCTTGTTGCTTCTTACAGCTACTTTTCAGGTTTGTGTTGTATGAGACTGCTGTATATACATTACAGAGAGGAGGTGCTGAGGGCATATACATCACAGGAGGGGCTGGGGGTCATATACATCACAGGAGAAGTTTGGGGCATATACATCACAGGAGGGGCTGGGGTATATACATTTATAGGAGGGGAGCAGGCAGCCCTGGGGAGGACTCTGTTTGGGCACAAACAACGCTGGGGGGGAATCTGGGCACAAACAACCCTTTGGGAACTCTGTTTAAGCACAGACAGCCTTGGAGGACGCTGAGGCAACCAATCCTCTTCTGGGGGACGGGAGCGCATTGCGCACCTACCCTGCCCACATAGTACGTCCTCACACTAGCACTATGCAGAGTGAGGACATAATCCTCCAGTGTAGGCATCGCAGTGTTCCGCATTGAACCCTGTGAGCAGTGCTTAAAGGGCCGACAGCCAGTAAGATGCCACTACCACCCGAGCACTGTGGTCCCTGGAAATCTGTCTGGGGCCGCAGAAAAAGTTCCCCACCCCTACTGTACATTAAGATGCCCTAGGCTAGAAAAGTGCTAGCACTTTGAAACTGAGCTGCAGCGCGGTGGCTAAGACCATACAGCAGTTTTAATAAGACAGGTTACACTCAGAACAGGCCTCATCATGGTCGACCAAAAGTTGAGTGTACGTGCTCAGCATCATATCCGGAGGTTGTGTTTTTCAAAATAGATGTATGAGTGCTGCCAGCATTGCTGCAGAGGTTACAGGGGTGGGGGGTTCCACTGATCTGAACATCATTTAAAGTCTGTGGCTAGACCTGAAAAGAGCAGTGCATGCAAGACGAGCCAGGAATCTCACAGAACTGGAATACTTTTTCAAGGAAGAATGGTTAATAATCACTCTAATAAGAATTGAAAGATTCTTGGCTGCTACAAAAAGCATAAAACTTTAAAAAAAAAATAAATTTAAATATAAAATATAGTTACAAACAAAGTGTGTCCTCTTTTACTTTATGCCTTTTGGAGATCATTTCATCTTTAGCTTGTTTAACTGTTTACAATACCAGCAGCTGACCAGTGGTGCCCAAACGTTTGCATGGCAATGTATATCGCCACAAGACAGATGGACATTCAATCACACCAAACTGTCCCAACAACACGAATACACCCTTATGGAGGAACAGTGTCCTGCTTCCTGGCAGTAGCTGCTGCTGCTCTGCACATTTGCGGGCCCAGTCCCACGACATTAATACTATCAGTCACCTAATAAGGATGTATCCTTGCATATCCCATGTAGTATAATGTCTCTATAATGCCCCACTGTCTGTACACCTCCTCCACGCAGCTTCTGAACACCATTCTAGCTTTATGATAATGTAGACCACTCCCCCGAGGAGCCTACTTTTTTAATAAATTTGGTTTATCACTTATTTATCACTTTTTATGATATCTCTTAATACAACCCCAATTTTAAAAAATTCAGGACACTGTGAAATGGAAAGAAATCAAAAATGCAATGATTAGGAAATCCGATATAGCCATATTTTAATCACAATGGAACATAGAACACAGATCGGAAGTTGAACGTTAGAAATATTTCTATTTCATATAACTCATTTAGAAATTTAAAATAAAAATTAAAAAAAAAAATGGCTAAGCAAATAGATGCAGCACAGGAGGGGATGAACTTTAGTGCATTCCACGGTTGTGTTTTCCAGGTTTTGTTCTGTATTATTTTCCCCTTTCATTGTGCAGATTCATAACATTTATTGGGTAATAAGGAAGGAAATAGGGTGGTAAAGAATATATATATATATATATATATATATATATATATATATATATATATATATATATATATATATATATATATATATATATATATATATATAATAGAGAGAGAGATAGAGATAAGATATATATTATAATATATATATATTATAATATATATATATATATTTTTTTTTTTTTTGTGCCAAATCATTGTAACAGGCTTGTTATAGCTTTAACCGAGCGCCTCGTCCTCTGCCGCACCACACTGGCATGTTTTACATGGCAGCTTTTCACATTCTAACAGCAGCTAATTGTTAATCTCTTACAGTTGTGATGTCACCGCGGCCGGGTAATTACACCGTTCCTTTCATTGTGAAATTACACCGACAATGGTGGTCATCGCTGAGAACTATTATTCCAATGTCATTAAAAGTAACCTATGGCTTAGAGCCCTGTGCTTTGTAGAGAGGGACAAAAGGAACATTTGTGGGGTTTTTGGATGTTGTTCTTTTATCTTTATTTCTTGACGAGATATCATTCTTATTTTTTTTATTATATTAATCTTTTGTCATAAAGATCAGAGGTAGCAGTGTTCTTTATCCTGCATTACATAATCTAGAGGTGGGAGTCTCCATAGAGAAGTTCTCTTTCCATTAAAGGGGTTATCTAGCGCTTTTGAATTTTTTGTAAGAACTTACAGGCAGATAGTTGCTGTGTACCTGCCTGTACTGCCCGGTGTCGATCTCTGCTGGCTCAGAAAAGTCAGATTGTTCCTGATGGTGACTCTGCTGCCTCAGGTCAATAGAGAAGCTCTTCTTCTACTCTCCTTAGCCGATACGGGGCATCACTGCCAACATCATGCTGATTGACGCAGTTAGGCAGAGGGGAGCCGGCTGTCATCAGTAGGACATCGGAAGAAACATCCTGTCAACAGATTAGAGCAGAAGAGAAGAAGCTGCTCTGTCAACGTGACATCATCGTAAGCCACAGGAGTGCTCCGTGACCATTCTAAGTTGGCAGAGATCGGTGCAGGGCAGAACAGGCAGGTTAGCGTCTACCTACCTTTTAAGTTCTTAGACCAGTGATAGCCAACCTTTTGATCTTGGTGTGTCAAAATTAGTAAAAAAAAGTAGCATAAGTTGGGTAGTGTGTCGCTTCTCGAAAAATCCATAATTTTTTAGCTCTAATAACAAAAAGTTATCTGATAATGACTGCTGGGGGGGGAGAGGCAATAACGGTTATCTCCTCTCCCCATCCCCCAGCAATCATATCCCCTGTAGTAATGTCCCCATCATTGTCCCCATCCTGTAGTAATTTGCCCATCTTGTCCCCCTGTAGTAATGTGCCAATGCTTGTCCTCTGTAGTAATGTGCCCACCTTTGTCCCCATCCTGTAGTAATGTGCCCATCCTGTTTTCCATCCTGTAGTAATGTGTCAACCCTTGTCCCCATCTTGTAGCAATGACCGCATCCTGTTCTCCGTCCTGTAGTAATGTGTCCATCTTTGTCCCCATCCTGTAGTAAGGTGCTCATCTTTGTCGCCATCCTGTAGTAATGTCCCCATCCTGTAGTAATGAGCCCATCTTGTCACCCTTGTAGTAATGTGTATATTCTTGTACCCATCCTTTTCACTTTCTTTTAGTAATGTTCCATCCTGTAGTAATGTCCCCTATTTATGCCACATTATGTTGTTTTCACATACACACACACAAACAACTAAAAAAAGATTCTTCTCACCTCTCCTCCATTCCCTCGGTGTCCTCATTCTTGTGTTTTTCAGGCCCTATGATGATCGTGGCCCTATGTTATGGGCCGCAGCTATCTTCGCTTACCTTCAGATTTTTTATTTCCCCCACCATGCACAGGAACCTTCTGCAGAGGGTTACCAATGGTAGCCGATGGCTAATCAGAGGTCAGCAGGTGACGTCATACAACAACGTCACCTGCCGGCCTCTGATTGGCCAGCGGCTGCCTTTTGTGAAGCTCTGCAGAGTTCCTGTGCGCTGCTGGGTTAATAAAAAATCTGAAGGACAGCGCAGATGGCTGCGGCCCCTGGCTTAGGGCCGCGATCGTCAGGGAGCCTATGGGCTGCAAGAAGCTCAGAGGTTGCATGCGGGCCGTGTGTTTGAGATCTCTGGATTAGAGAGAGGCGTATTACGTACTGCATTGTACGTAAGGACACCTCGCTCAGGGCCCTGATTAAAGATACAGAACACAAATTACTGTCGGCCGCATCCTGATCTATAAGACAAGCCGCGGCTGCCGACTAGAACTGCATGTGTGGCCCACCGGGCGGTCATTTCGGAACAGTTTAGCTGCACATGCAGTTTTAGTTAAAACGCCGGCGGCTGACTGAGGTTAGCCATCACTATCTTAGGATCCATAAAAAAAACATAATGTTCCGAATTACCACTTTAAATGTAGCAGTTAAAAAATATCTTTATAGGGATAATTAGGTACACTTATGACATTTATTTATATCCACCTCTGGGAACCTGATGTATTAAAAGAATAAAGACCACGCGACCCCTTGTTCAGTGATTTGTAAGCAGCCATCAGCAACCCTCAATCAGTTTTTATTCTCTTTAACTTCAACAGGTATCTATACGCAAGGGTCTGTGGGAGGGACCCGCACCTATGAGACACATGCTAATCCGTGAATTGCTTTCTTATTCAGGACACTCAGAGCTTTCATTTCAACGTCATTTGGAGAAGGGGATAGAGTTGGTGCTAAGCCTCTTCACAAGGGATAAAAAGCTTTTCAATCAAACCTGTGCTTCAATCCATCTTTCTCCCCATCATCTGCTTTGGAGAGGTGGACATGATGTCCAATATACAATGGGTACAGAAAGTATTCAGACCCCTTTTACATTTTTCACTCTTTGTTTCATTGCAGCCATATGGTAAATTCAAAAAAAGAAAGTTCATTTTTTTTCTCATTAATGTATACTTTTTTTTTTTTTTCAATTTTTTTAAACAAGAAAAACCTGAAATATCACATGGTCATAAGTATTCAGACCCTTTGCTCAGACACTCATATTTAAGTCACATGCTGTCCATTTCCTTCTGATCCTCCTTGAGATGGTTCTACTCCTTCATTGGAGTCCAGCTGTGTTTAAGTAAACTGATAGGACTTGATTTGGAAAGGCGCACACCTGTCTATATCAGACCTCACAGTTCACAGTGCATGTCACACCATATGAGAATCATGAGGTCAAAGGAACTGCCCAAGAAGCTCAGAGACAGAATTGTGGGAAGTCACATATCTGGCCAAGGTTACAAAAGAATTTCTTCAGTACTCAAGGTTCCTAAGAGCACAGTGGCCTCCATAATCCTTAGATGGAAGAAGTTTGGGACCACCAGAACTCTTTCTAGATCTGGCCGCCCAGCCAAACTGAGCAATTGTGGGATAAGAGCCTTGGTGAGAGAGGTAAAGAAGAACCCCCAAGATCACTGTGGCTGAGCTCCAGAGATGCAGTAGGGAGATGGGAGAAAGTTCCACAAAGTCAACTATCGCTGCAGCCCTCCACCAGTTGGGCCTTTATAGCAGAGTGGCTCAATAGAAGCCTCTCCTCCTTGCAAGACATATAAAAGCCCGCATAATTTGCATAAAAACACTTGAAGGACTCCCAGACTATGAGAAATAAGATTCTTTGGTCTGATGAAACAAAGATAGAACTTTTTGGTGATAATACAAGCCGTATTTGTGGAGAAAACCAGGCACTGCTCATCACCTGCCCAATACAATTCCAACAGTGAAACATGGTGGTGGCAGCATCATGCTATGGGGGTGTTTTTCAGCTGCAGGGACAGGACCACTGGTTGCAATTGAAGGAAAGATGAATGCGACCAAGTACTGAGATATCCTGGAAGAAAACCTCTTCCAGAGTGCTCTGGACCTCAGACTTGGTCGAAGGTTCACCTTCCAACAAGACAATGACCCTAAGCACCCAGCTAAAATAACAAAGGAGTGGCTTCAAAACAACTCTCTGACCATTCTTGACTGAGCCAGTCAAAGCCCTGACCTAAACCCAATTAAGCATCTCTGGAGAGACCTAAAAATGGCGTCCACCAACGTTCACCATCCAGCCTGATGGAACTGGAGAGGATCTGCAAGAAAGAATGGCAGAGGATCCTGAAATCCAGGTGTGAAACACATGTCGCATCATTCCCAAGAAGACTCATGGCTGTACTAGCTCAAAAGGGTGCTCCTACTCAATACTGAGCAAAGGGTCTGAATACTTATGACCATGTGATATTTCAGTTTTTCTTGTTTAAAAAATTTGCAAAATTTCTACATTTCTGTTGATCTGTCAAGATGAGGGATGGGGTGCAGAGTGTACATTAATGAGAAAAAAATGAGCTTTTTTGAATTTACGAAATGGCTGCAATGAAACAAGAGTGAAAAATTTAAAGAGGTCTGAATACTTTCCGTACCCACTGTGCATTAGATCATTGGTCGATCCTGGAAAATTCTGATTATTTGGATGCAGTCTACCAAACAGTTTGGAAAACTAAATCTGCAAACCAAGGTTGATGATCCTGAGGCATAAAGATTAGTAAAGGTTTCTTGCCCATCATGACCAATATTCCCCAGAATCTGCATTAGTTGTGTAATTGATATTCTTAAGAGATAAAATCATGACTTTAAACGACCGGTAAGGATAATGGCTAGAGTTTTCATCTTGGTTTCCTTTTAAAGCCCAGAAGTTTAGCTTTCTTTTAATGATTGCAATACTCATTTGAAGATGAGTAACAGCATAAAATGTTTTACTTCCTAGTTTTTTTGTGTAAGGGAGATAGAAGAACTCAGCCTTTAAGGGGGTGTTACATGCAGCGATATCGCTGGTGAAAGCACCCGCCCCTGTCGTTTGTGCGTCACGCGCCACGGGCAAATCGCTGCCCGTGGCACACAAAATCGTTAGGAGCCGTCACACGTACTTACCTGCCTAGCGACGTCGCTGTGTCTGGCAAACCGCCTCCTTTCTAAGGGGGCGGTTCGTTCGGCGTCACAGCGGCGTCACTAAGCGGCCGCCCAATAGAAGTGGAGGAGCGGAGTTGAGCGGGACGTAACATCCCGCCCACCCCCTTCATTCCTCATTGCCGGCGGCCGCAGGTAAGCTGTACTTCGTCGCTCCCGAGGTGTCACACATGGCGATGTGTGCTGCCTCGGGAACGACGAACAACCTGCGTGCTCAACAATCAACAATTTTTTGAAAAGGAATGACGTGTCAACGATGGACGATAAGGTGAGTATTTTCCATCTTTAACGGTCGTTCCTTGCTGTCACACGCAACAATGTCGCTAACGATGCCGGATGTGCGTCACGGAATCCATGACCCCGGTGATATATCGTTAGATACGTCGTTGCGTGTAACGGGGCCTTTAGTCTCAATCAGACCAATTGGTGTATCGATCCGATTTTCATCAATGTTTGGTCCATGCCTGTTTTTACCACGCACGCCAATATAGTTAAAGGGAACCAATCACCAGGATTTGAGTATATAAACTAAAACCAGTGCTATACTGGCACGTTTTTTGCTAAATTCCAGTGGGTAGAAGGACCTGTGACCGGCTTGGTTAGTGGGCGTGATTGTTTGTTTGGTGGGTGTGGTGATGTTTCCTTCGCCCCCCCCCCCTCATCTGGGAGTCTTACCCCAAGACCCCCACTTCTATTATAATTAACTGCATCCCCACATGGACTTAGAAGAATAATGTATCTTCCTGGTATCGGCTATGTCAGCAGAGGCCCCGCCCCTTCTGGTCACATGGGTATGACATCAGCAGAGGTCCCTCTGGCCACTGGGATTTAGACGATACCATACTGGCACGATCAGGCTGATTCTATACATACCTTTAGTGGTCAGCTCGGATGTTTAGGTTTTGAAATCCAAAAAAGTAAAGGTTATAAAATCAGCAGCTTCTTGAGTGACAGCAGCTGAGGAGCAGATAATATCTGGGGGGTATTTATACTTATCGCCTCCCTCTGTTAGAATTAGCATAACTATTATACAATTGACCTAGCAGGACCTGTGGTGAGGTCATACCCATGTGACCAGAAGGGGTGGGGCCTCAGCAAACAAAACTGATGTCGGAAAGCAACATTTTTCTGTTGACTGAGGCCCCGCCCCTTTTGGTCACATGGATATGACCTTACCACAGGCCCTGGTAGGTCGATTGTATAATACTTATGCTAGTTCTAACAGAGGGAGGAAAGAAATATGAATACCCCCCCATATATTATCTGCTCCTCAGCTGCTGTCACTGAAGAAGCTGATGATTTTGTAAACTTTACTTTCTTGGATTTCAAAACCTATACATCCGAGCTAACCACTAATGGTATGTATAGAATCAGCCTGATCGTGCCAGTATAGCACTGGCTTTAGCTTATATACGAAAATCCTGGTGATTGGTTCCCTTTAAGGGTAGTGGTAGCTCCGGATGGGCCCCCTGAGCGCGGGCCTGGTGTGATCGTACCCCTCCCTGTAATTCTGTAAAGCCCCTTTTAATGACTTTTATCACTTTTATTTTCCATACTGTGATATCACTATTGGTCGTGTTAGGTAACTATTTTCTTCCAGATCCCAATATACTAAATCTACATGTTTTTATTATTCTCCATAAATAGGAAAGCAAGTGTAGAGGTGTGAATAAAATGTGTGAACACATGTAGGGACATCTAAGGCAGATGATCATAAATAATCCTATATATCCCATTGTTTCCATAGTTTCTCTCCATATTTAAACTTTTGTGTACGTTGTATCGTAACTCAATAACTCAAGACATGACAACCTTCCAGGAATACCTGTTTAAAGCCTTGTTACTTTTCTGGGAACGATATGTTAACGCGTTTCTTGCTATGTCAACAAGCTCTTTTTACAGCCGTGTTCTTGTAGGAAACTCATCAGACATGTCAAGTAAGGTGTGGAGAGATGCCATTATGGTATTTGATTAAAGCGGACCTGGAAACTTTTTTTGACAAGGACTTTTTCTTTTATTTTTTTTTTTTATTAATAAATACTTGTATTCTTTCCTTAGAAGTTTAAACTGAGCTGTTCCTCTGTTATTCGTCCTGGAAAATCATTAATAAATGGAACTTTTGTGTAACTCTACTCACAATTAGAGATGAGCAGACGCATGGATGTTCGGTTTGGGGCGGAATAAAAAAAAAAAGTATAGTTTGGTAACTGGACTTGACCCGGGACAATGAACCCTAAATATGTCAATGGGGACCCGAATTTCTGTGCTGAAAAAATGTCTGTAAAATGATCGTAGTAATTGCTAGTGGCTGCAAAAGGAAGCGAAATGGTGGTAAGTGCAGGATAGTTGTACAAACCATGTTTTCTCAAAGTTAAAACAGCAGTCAGACTCTTTTCTGGCCTGCTCATTAAACTACATGAGTATTCACTGCTTCCTTCTCCCACCCTTTGTCAGTCAACTGTATTAGTGTAAAAAGAAATAATTTTAACGGAAATGGTGTGGCATCCACCCTGTTTTTGATAACTAGCCAAGGTTCAGCAGACAGCTGAGGGCTGGTATTATTAGGGTGGGAAGGGCCATGGTTATTTGGCCCTTCCCAGCCTAAAAATAGCAGCCCGTAGCCACCCCAGAATTGATGCATCCATTATATGTGCCAAATCTGGCATTGCCCCGGTGCGGTAGCAATCGGGGTAATACTTTTGGGGTTGATGTCAGCTGTGAATTTACAGCTGGCATCAAGCCCAGAGGTTTGTATCTGATCTATCAGTCCTTGGCTGGTTATCAAAAATAGGGTGGAGCCCACACCATTTTTTTTTAGTCTTTCAATAAACTTTATTCGGATGACAAACCAGAACAGGAACCAGACGTACAGTTAGAAGTCTGTGTTCAGAGTTCAGCATCTGAGACAAGGTGTTCGGTACAAACCCTGAACTTTACAGTTCGGGTTCGCTCATCCCTCCTCAGTTTTTACCAGTGGAAATTGATGATTTAAAGTCAATCACCAAACCTTATCTATATCCACCCCGATACTTGATCATACCCACGGTCTGCTCTTCCTTCTCTGTATCTGAGTCAGTTCTGGTAAGACTTCAGCACTTCAAGAAAAATTAGTTTGAATCTGCAGAAAGTTGTAGGGAAATCATCAATGTATCTGCACTGAATCATGAATATTTTAGTGCATAGCTCTCCTCCTACCACCAACAACAACCCAACAATAAAAACAAAAGTCGTATACTCATCTTATTTTCTTTTGCTGCTACAATTCCCAACAGTCTCTATACGTTTGACTTTACACAACACAAATTGTTGTGTCCTGCGCTACTATTAGAGTAGTAGAGACTGGAAGCTAACCAGACAAGCATGGGCAACTTACACCATGACTATGCTTCTTATTTTATTAAATAGCCATAACATCACATTACCTCCACCTTGCTTGACAGATGGCATTAGGCACTCTTCCAGCATCTCCTTGCTCTTGAAGGTGGCCGCAGCCCGGGTGCAAGATGCTGATGTCACAGCCACTCAACCCTCCAAAGTAAAGGGGAGGGGTGGCTGCTTAGCAAAAAACTTGCACACTAATAAGGCTTGCACTGGCAGCCCGTCATGTAGATGGGTGTGATGCACAGTGTCTAAACTGTAACCTATAGATGACACCATGTAACTGTAACCTATACATGACGGGCTTCCAGTGCAAGCCATATTAGTGTGCAAGTTTTTTGCTAAGCAGCAACCCCTCCCCTCTAGTTTGCACCTGGGTTGCGGCTGCCTTCAAGAGGAAGGTTTACCACATTCTGTTTGTGCATGCATCATCTGGTCTGGCACCTTTGGTAAGTTTTTTTCAGTTTTATAGCTTCTCTAATCAGCAAAACTGTTTTCAGCTGTGCTGACATACTTGCACAAGGGTTTTCAAGGGATTTCTAAACATCCATTAGCCTTCTAACACAGCAAACACAATGTACCATTAGAACACTGGAGTGGTGGTTGTTGGAAATGGGTCTCTATACACCTATGTAGATATTGCATTAAAACCAGACGTTTGCAGCTAGAATAGTCATTTACCACATTAACAATGTATAGAGTGTATTTCTGTTTAATTTAATGTTAGCTTCATTGAAAAAACAAATGTGTTTTTCTTTAAAAAAATAAGGAAATATCTAAGTGACCCTAAACTTTTGAACTGTAGTGTATATAATGTATTTTTATTTTTCTAGAGCCCCTCTATGTTTGGCAGCAGACGGCAGAGGATGTGACCCTCACTTTCCGTCTTCCCGATGATATAACCAAAGAGCACATTAATATCCAGTTTTCACCCGATCACGTCAGCATTTCATTAAAGGAACAGGACCCATTTCTGAAAGGACAGCTTTACTCCGCGATTGATCATGAAAGCAGCACTTGGATTGTGAAAGATGAAAGAAGGTAGTCTTCAGTTCTGTTTTTTCCTTTCATAGTTCAAGTTGAAATGTATCTGAATATTCCCATTTCCTTACTTTACATGATATATATGGAATCGAATTGTAAACCTGCTCCTTCTTCCCCCACGCTCGCTGTCCTACTGAGCTCAACACTTGAATGCAATTCAGTCTCTGTTTTTTGTTTTTGTTTTCAGGGTACTTCATAATTAGGAAAGCTTAAACAGCGCCACACTTTTTCACAGGCCGTATGTGGTATTGCAGATCATTTATTTAAATACTGCACTTTCAGGCCCAACCTTTGGGCAGATACAGATTAGTTTTTGGAAAGCATCCATGTTTTTCTAATCATGGACAAGCAAAAAAAAAAAAAAAAAAAAAAATTGACCACAGCTACCCATTTAAGACTATCAACCCCTTTTTTTAATAATCCGCTAAAAGAACGACTGTGGCATAGACTAGTCCTCATCTCAGCACCTTCTATTAACTGACGCTTGGATTTGGGGGTCTTCTGAAATGCACTAGCAATTATTTGGAACCTTGTATTACAGTAATACCTTACGACTTTAATTTGTTTGGTCACTGAGCTCTTAACTCAATTTGCTCTTATGTCAAATTAAATTTATACATTATAATTAATTGATAAAACATTAATAGAAATGCTACTCTTTATGACCCCCCCCCCCCATCCTGGTAAATGGCCCCCTTCTTGGTACTGTATATATGATTCCCCAACGTCTTACATGGCCCCCATCCTGGTATATTATAATCACATCCAGGTACATGATCCTCATCTTGGTATATATGATCCCCATTCGGCTACATGGCCCCCATCTTAGTATATATGATTTTCCTTCCCTTTACATGCCTAAAATCCGCCTTCTTCACGGTCCAGAATCCAGAATTGATTCCTGCGATAATGCTGTTCTGAATTGCTTGGACCACTGTATTTTAATGGATCTATGAATAAAAAGAAAGAAACATTTTTTAACAGCATCCTGGATTGCTCACGTTATTGCTGGACTCTGCTTTGCCGTTGTTCACATTTGTATGGATGGACTCCTACATCCTGATCCGGGCACAATGGAGTTAACCAGGTCAGCTGAGGTTCCAGGTGATTCACAGGAGTGCGCTGGTCTACATTGTTGGACATTATATATATATATATATATATATATATATATATATATATATATATATATATATATATATATATATATATATATATATATATATATAAAATCCACCATCCTGGTACATGGCCCCCAACCTAGTACATATAATATGATCCCCCATCTTGGTACATATGATCCACCATCCTGGTACATATATGATCCTCCATATTGGTTTGTGGCCGCCTATCATGGTAAATATGATCCCCCGTCCAGGTACATTACTGCCCATCCTCGCACATATGATCACCCATCCCAGTACATGGCCCCCATCCTGATTTATGGCTCCCCATTCTGGTACATGTGCCTACAGCCTGGTAAATATGATCCCCCTATCCTGGTACATGTCCCCCATCCTAGTACATATGATCCCCCATCCTGGTACATGGCCCCCAACCTAGTACATATAATATGATCCTCCATCTTGGTACATATGATCCTCCATATTGGTATGTGGCCCCCCCATCCTGGTAAATATGATCCCCCATCCTAGTGTATATAATCCCCCATCCTGGTACATGTGATCCCCCATCCTGGTATATATGAGCCCCATCCTGGTACATGCCCCCCCATTGTGGTTCCCCATCCTGATGCATATGATCCCCCATCCTGGTACATGGCCCCCATCCTGGTATATATGAGCCCAATCCTGATACATGGCCCCACATCCTGGTACAGATGATCCCCCATCACAGTGCACACTATTATATTCGCCCTCCCTGTGATCCCACACAACGCAGCTTCCTCATCTTATGCAGTCAGCCAATCAGCATGTGAGAGTGCGTCAGCTGATCAGCACGTGAGTGCAGTCCTGCATGCATGAGTTGATGACGCCGTGCTGCGGGGGATTGGAGGGAGGGTGTGTAGAAGCTGCTCGTACCTCACATTTGTGCTTGTATCATGAAGCAATATAAAGAGACTGAAAAGACAAAAGGTGCTCATAGGGTACTAACGTTGGTAAAACGTTATTGTACAACTCTGATGTGCTCACCTGGTACAGTTGTGAGATAGTCACAACTGCTATAGAAGGCGTAAAAGCTTCGGCTGCAGCCGTCACCACGAGGAGGATTGGCGTCGGTGCAGGAGTCCACTTCAATTTTATCACCGACGCATCATGAAGGGAAAAAAATACGGAGCAACAGCTTGTATCTTGACATTCATAAGTTTGTGCACTCTTAAGTCAAGGTGTTACTGTACTTTGTTATTCCTATAAAAGCGCTGTCTGTCTCAAATAAATCCACAATTTTAGATAGGGGACTCCAAGTACAAATTTAGTTTGCAAATCATTTTTTTACCACCAAGAAGAGTTTCATCCGTATGGACTAGGAGGACAGGTGACCAGAGTAGGGTGGCTCCACACTAGCGGACTTGCAGTTTGCAAGGACATTTCTTGGATTAGGCTGCTGATTTCTAGGGGATAGAGGAGCCAGTCCTGCTGAGCTCACTGCACATTAAAAGTGTCTATTTTCTTCTATCCGATGCCCTTCAATGTAGCGCATTCTCGTTAAGTGCTTCTAATGGCAGATTATTCTTTCTCTCCATATGACTGCAGAGGACCCCTCCGCTGCATGACGTCTGGGTGTGCATCTCTCCTGATCTCCGCTATATATGACATAACAGGCCGATTGTACACGTGGTAATACCTGTAATCACAGAGAATAGAATTACCTGCTGTGGACTGAAGAGGGAAATTACAGCACGGACAGTATAGATACTGTGCGATTATACACATTACCTGTAAGTGCGGCATATCTGTCCTGTCCGGATCCCGCTCTCATTCATGGCCGGCAGCTGCACTTTGTCAATTAGACATCTCTTGGTACGCTCACTCATAAATGGGGCAAGTGGATATTGTGTTTTAAAGGGAACCAAACATCAGTATTTTGGTGTATAAGGTGCAGCCAGTGCAGTACTGGCACTATCAGGCACAGTGTGTACATACCATTAGTGGGCAGCTCGGGTGTTTAGGCTGTGAAATTCAACTTTATAAAGTTTGAAGATTCATGCACTTTTTGATTGACGTGTGCACCTCTGCAGATAATGTCCGGGCGGGTTATGCACGTGTATACCCGCCCCCCCCCCCCCCCCCCCGCCTGTTCCTCCCTCTCTCTGGCCGTATGTACATTTCTAATCTTCAGTTACATGGCATCGGAGTTACTAGCGCCTGGGCATAGCGCTCATCTCCGGCGCCATGTTTCTGAAGCCCACAGTATTATGGTGCATGAGAGGGCGGCGCATGCGTAACCTGCCCGGACATTAGCAGAGAGGTGCACACGTCAATCAAAAAGTGCATGAATTTTCAAACTTTATAAAGTTGGATTTCGCAGCCTTTTGACTCCTGTTCTCTTGCTTATATACATTATAGCACACGGCAGACCCCGACGCATCCATCGCTGTCCGTTTTTTCACCGTCCAGAAAAAACGTTAGTCTGCGTTGTTTCCGCCTGACAGTCAGTCACTCCATGACTGATCCGACGCACAGCCCTGTGTTGCATCCGCTATCAGTCGCAATCTGTCATTAATAGGTGTCTATGGAGAAAAAACTGGATCCTGCAAAATATTTTTTGCAGGATACCGTAGTTACTCAAGACGACGGATTGAGACTGATACAAAAAAACGGAAATGTGAAAGCAGCCTTATAGAGCGTGCTCTGTGTGCGCACAAGTGAGCAGGGTCTCCGACCTCCACCCATCTGCACTGTCACATGTTAGAAGAGAAAAAAGTGTAGATTCCCTTTAACACACAATTCCTCTTTTATTATCCCTAATAATGTATTACCAGCACAGTTCAGGTTTCTCAGAGGAGGCGATTAAGCATTTTTACACTCTGAGGAATGCAAAAACATTTTGTAAGGAGAGCTGCAGGGTCTTCTTGATAGGTGTTGTCCAGGAATTATATTTCCTTATAATCATTCATAAGTATCTAATCTGAGGCTCCTACTACTGGAATCCTCACCGATCTGCTGTCAGTAGGTCCCATGGTTGCTGTAAATATAGAGGTCTGTTTATTAAAGGGGTTGTCTAGGTTTGGGGCGCAAGTCTGACGTTGCTTTGTCAAAAAAGCAAAGCCCTAAGGCACAAAATAACTCCTGGAAGGGGGGCTCCCAGATATCTATGTGACCACAGACTTGTGAGTCCTCACAGCATGCAGTAGGTGCACTGTCAGGATTCTCTGGTGCAGGCAACTGTGTGCTTGCAAGTATGTGATTTGCATTGATAACATGCCGACTAGATGGGCGCGGCTTCAATCAATAGAACTAAATTATGAGGCCAGACAAGTTGCATACTTGCAGTCACATGACCTCTCAATGCCTCCAAAAGAGAATCCTGACAGTTCACGCTGCAAAGATTCACTAGTCTACACTCACGTAGAGGGACTACAGACTTTCACCCCAAGCCTAGGCAAACCCTTTAAAGGGTATATCTGGGACGTAAAGGTAACCAATCACCAGGACTTTCATATATAACCTAAAGCCAGTGCTATACTGGCACAATCGGGCAGATTCTCTACATACCTTTTAGTGGTCAGCTCATATGTTTAGGTTTTGAAATCCAGGAAAGTAAAGTTTATAAAATTAGCAGCTTCTTGAGTGACAGCAGCTGAGGAGCAGATAATATCTGGGGGGTATTGATAGGTATCCCCTCCCCCTGTTAGAATTAGCATAAGTATTATACAAACGATTCACTATTTCACTTGCAGGACCTGTTGTGAGGTCATACCCTTGTGAACAGAAGCGGTGGGGCCTCAGCCAACAAAGCTGATACCACAAAGCAACATTTCTGTTGGCTGAGGCTCCACCCCTTCTGGTCACATGGGTATGACCTCACACAGGTCCTGCAAGTGAAAGAGTGAATTGATTGTATAATACTTATGCTAATTCTAACAGGGGGAGGGGATAACTATGAATACCCCCCCAGATATTATCTGCTCCTCAGCTGCTGTCACTCAAGAAGCTGCTAATTTTATAAACCTATAGATCCGAGCTGACCACTAAAGGTATGTATAGAATCAGCCTGATAGTGCCAGTATAGCACTAGCTTTAGGTTATATACGAAAATTCTGGTGATTGGATCTCTTTAAAAAATATTTTGCCTGAGTACTAACAGGCAGGTTGCTGCTACCTACCTACCTGCCTGTTGTGCCTGGTGCTGATCTTCGCCGTCAAAGAGTGGTCACAGACTGCTGCTGGCGGTAATTCAGCTGCTTATGTCGAGTCAACAGAGTGTCAGCTTCTTGTCCGGTGTGCTCTGTAGACGGGACAGGATAGCCAACTTCAAGCTGATTGGGATTTGGCTTCCCCAATTAGGCAGCAGCGAGCCGGTGGTCAATCAGCATGACGCCGGCTGTCCAGTCACATCTACAGAGCGGAGTAGAAAATAAGTCCATGCTCTGTTGACAAAGCCACTGAATCGCCGACAGGAGTGTTTGTGAGGAACAGCGCCAGGCACAACAGCAGTTAGGTAGCAGCTACCTGCCTGTTGGTGCTAAGGCACTTTTTTTTTTTTACGCACCGGATTTACCTTTGAAGACTTGCGTTGCCAGTCTTAATGAAGGGGCCTACCGGACTACAGTGTACCAAATTCATTAGGCTGCATTACAAATATACTTCACTTAAGTGGCTGCCACAAGTCTTGCGTAAATGCCTTAACCTTTTCCTATTCTGAGTCCCCCACCCCCCGGGGGGAAATATTCAAAATAATTCGGTAAGCTCCTTTGTTCCCTGGCAGGGGACATCAATATTTCATACGCATTTTACTATCCTAAGTCCCTTCAAGCGGGCCACTGAGCGGAAAGTCCCATTTCTAAGTATAGTAGGCAGGACTTCGCGCATAGTGATATTTTTAGCAGCCAATGGTTGCATCTGTTCTTGACGACCTTTCACCCAACCCAGTTTTGTTTTTCTTCTTGTTTTACAAGTGAAAATGGCTAAGAGATAGCGAAACAAAGGTGCGTGAATCCGGACGAAGTAAGGCGGCGTGTAATCGATACTAGTGAAAGTAGTAATAGCGAGAGCGATTCGGACGATGGAAGTGAAGTTGTAGAGTCGGAACTGAGTGATGTTGGAAGCGTTTTTTCTACCGATGTCGGCGACGAAGATGACGAGGGTACGGAGGTTGACGCCGATGGGTGGCAACAAATCTCGTCTTCTGCCAATGGGTTTGAGCAGATTTCGTTTTCACTACCGAACCCTCGAATAAATATAACTGATGATGACCTATAATTGATTTTCAATGGGCGAAACAGGAAATTGTATTGGATAGGAAAATGTTAATGAAAGGCCCCCGTAGTGTACAGAGCTGGAACCCGATAGCTCTCTACACCATATAGTGGCCATTCTGTGGTACTGCAGCTCACCTCACACTCTTTTCAATAGCAGCAGAGCTGCAGTACCCAAAAGCAACCACGCTATGGTGTTCCAACGCCATACACTTTTTTTTTTATTTTCATTTGATACTTTACCCATCCGATCGTGCATTTCTCATACAGCATCCCTTGTTGCGCTGAAGGTTTGCCGCAGTGTATCAGTCTGAAGCTCACACTGATTACTTAGAATGGCCTCAGTTCTATTCTCCGCTCGGAGCCGTAGATATTTACAGGTTTTTCATCCTCCTGGATGTTCGATGTTCACAATCTGATCTGCAGTTTCTGTTTGGGAAAGCTAGGGGGCGATTTAAGCAATATACAGAAGTCAGTTTCCATGTTCCTGGGAACGGACATTTAGGTTTCTGGGACCCCAGAATTTTAACTAGTTCTGTTATCATAGAAGAATAGTGGGAGACATCGCTCCCGGGGACTTGTAGTAAAAATATCGTGTTCTGTAAGACTTCTGCCTTCACCCTCCAGAAAGTTCATGTTGTCAAAATCTAAAGTCTTCAAAAGCTGTAAGATGTTTCTCGTACACCTCTGTATGTAGCCATCAATCAAAGAAGGCCGCTCTCCCCTCGTCCTCCTACCTCCATGTCAACCTCCGTTACTTCTCCACATTGTCGTCATACAAGAGGTACAGGTAATGGAAGGGGGCAACCCTGATAACATCAAAAGCTGCAGGAAGCGGCAATTATCACAGCCGGGGCGACCGAGTATCTGCCATGTAGACATAATAAAACTATGTGTGGCTTAAAGGGGAAAGACAACAAAAATGGTCAGTTTGATATAAAATTGTGCTGTTCCAGTTTTTTAAAGAAAAACAAAACTGAGTGATTTAAAACAAACTACACTTCATCTATTCATCTATGCACAGGTTGTGTGAGGAATGGCATAGTGCTGAACTGTAGTATCACTAAATGTCAGTACCAACCCATCCAATCCACACAGGCAAAGAGATCAAACCATAGATAAATTATGTATATTAATGAGAAATGACACAGGTAAAAAGTAATGAACACGCTTGATGAAATGTATTTAATACTTCGTACAAAAGCTTTTGTTGTTGAGGTCCGCTTCAAGAAGCCTCCTGTATGGAAAAACTAGTCACATGCATTGCTCAGGTGTGATTTTGGCCCATTCTTCCACACTAAAAGGTGCTTTACACACTGCGACATCGCTAGCGATCTCATTAGCGATGTAACACGCCAGATCACACATACAATTTGCCGAGATCGCACATGTGACCGGCGCTACAAAAATGACCTATGTGCGATCTCGGTAAATCTTATCTGCGATCTGGCGTGTCACATCGCTAACGAGATCGCTAGCGATGTCGCAGCGTGTAAAGCACCCTTAACACTCTTCAAATCCTGAAGGTTCCGTGGGCGCCTTCTATGAACTTTGAGCTTTGGTTCTTTCCATAAACTGTATCTTGGATTCAGGTCAGGTGATTGGCTCCGCCATTCTAGCAGCTTTACTTTTTTTCCTCTGAAATCATTTGAAAGTTTCCTTGGCTGTGTTTGGGATCATTGTCTTAATGAAATGTCCACCCTCGTTTTATCGTTATCTTCCCTGGTAGATGGCATCAGATTTTCTCAAGAATGTCCGTACATTTCTCCATTCATCCTTCTTTTTAATACATAAAGTTTTCCAGTGCTGTATGTTGAAAACACCCCACAACTTCACAGATAACATGGTGTTTTGGGGGTGATATGCAGTCTCTTTTGGTGTACAGTGCTGGCCAAAAGTATTGGCACCCCTGCAATTCTGTCAGATAATACTCAGTTTCTTCTTGAAAATGATTGCAATCACAAATTCCTTTATTTTGCTTGCAATGAAAAAACACAAAAGAGAATGAAACAAAAACCAAATAATTGATCATTTCACACAAAACTCCAAAAATGGGCCAGAGAAAAGTATTGGCACCCTTAGCCTAATACTTGGTTGCACAACCTTTAGCCAAAATAACTGCGAACAACCGCTTTCGGTAACCATCAATGAGTTTCTTACAATGCTCTGCTGGAATTTTAGACCATTCTTCTTTTGCAATCTACTCCAGGTCCCTGACATTTGAAGGGGGCCTTCTCCAAACTGCCATTTTGAGATCTCTCTGCAAGTGTTCTATGGGATTCAGGTCTGGACTCATTGCTGGCCACTTTAGTAGTCTCCAGTGCTTTCTCTCAAACCATTTTCTAGTGCTTTTTGAAGTGTGTTTTGGGACATTGTCCTGCAGGAAGACCCATGACCTCTGAGGAAGACCCAGCTTTCTCACACTGGGCCCTACATTATGCTGCAAAATTTGTTGGTAGTCTTCAGACAAGCAGTCCAGTGCCAGAGGCAGCAAAGCAACCGCAAAACATCAGGGAACCTCCGCCATGTTTGACTGTAGGGACCGTGTTCTTTTCTTTGAATGCCTTATAGTATATTATTGAATCCTTATAGTCCCCAGCTGATTTTTCAAACTATGTTTTCTCTGCAATGCTGCGGCTGCATTCAAGCAGCCAGGCTCTGATTCCTGCTGCCTGTGGTTCTGGCAGCATGAATCTAGGGACAAGTTCACATTAAACTAATCATCTACAGTACAGACCAAACGTTTGGACACACCTCATGCAAAGAGTTTTCTTTATTTTCAGGACTCTGAAAATTGTAGATTCACATTGAAGGCATCAAAACTATGAATTAAAACATGTGGAATGAAATAATTAAAAAAGTGTGAAACAACTGAAAATATGACTTATATTCTAGGTTCTTCAAAGTAGCCACCTTTTGCTTTGATTACTGCTTTGCACACTCTTGGTTCTCTTGATGAGCTTCAAGAGGTAGTCACTGGAAATGGTTTTCCAGCAGTCTTGAAGGAGTTCCCAGAGATGCTTAGCACTTGTTGGCCCTTTTGCCTTCACTCTGCGGTCCAGCTCACCCCCAAACCATCTCAATTGGGTTCAGGTCTGGTGACTGTGGAGACAAGGTCATCTGGCGTAGCACCCCATCACTCTCCTTCTTAGTCAAATATTCCTTACACAGCCTGAAGGTGTGTTTGGGGTCAATGTCCTTTCGAAAAATAAATGATGGTCCAACTAAACGCAAATAGGATGGAATAACATGCCGCTGCAAGATGCTGTGGTAGCCATGCTGGTTCTGTATGCCTTCAATTTTGAATAAATCCCCAACAGTGTCACCAGCAAAGCACCCCCACACCATCACACCTCCTCCTCCATGCTTCACGGTGGGAACCAACCATGTAGAGTCCATCCCTTCACCTTTTCTACAAAGACACGATGGTTGGATCCAAAGATCTCAAACTTGGACTCATCAGACCAAAGCACAGATTTCCACTGGTCTAATGTCCATTCCTTGTGTTCTTTAGCCCAAACAAGTCTCTTCTGCTTGTTGCCTGTCCTTAGCAGTGGTTTCCTAGCAGCTATTTTACCATGAAAGCCTGCTGCACAAAGTCTCCTCTTAATAGTTGTGCTAGAGATGAGACGGTGTGTCCAAACTTTTGGTCTGTACTGTATGTAGTTACATGAAAAATTGCTTCTAACAAAAAAACTGTGTGTGTATATAGCTACTGCAAATCCAGAATGCAGACTGCCCACTGAATGCCTGCCATCACATCTTCACCACACATGGATAGCTTTCCTGGAGTCTTGCATGGCAAATCACCTCTCCTGTATGACTTGGATGTTTTGCCTCATGATCCTCTAAATCAGGGGTCTCAAACCCGGCTGGGTGTATGGGCCGCACAGAGGAAAAAATAATTTTGGGGGCCGCATTCTTTGCAGGACAAGGTAACATTTTTATTGGCAATATATATATATATATATATATATATATATATATATATATATATATATATATATATATATATATATATATATATATATATATATATATATATATATATATATATATATATATATATATATATATATATATATATATATATATATATATATATATATATATATATATATATATATATATATATAATTTATTTTTTTTACACACCTTGTTATCACTGATTTTGAATATTTTCACTTGTTTATTATAATAAAGGTGCACATTCTTTGTTTACATATTAAAAAAAAAAAATTTGATGGTAAAAAAAAAAGTCATGCCTTATTTTGTTGGGTTTTTTTTGTTTTTTTGTTGTTTTTTTTTACATTTTATCCCTTTCTTGTAACTAATAGTGTTGCAATTATCATTATATAGAAATTTTGGCCAACATCTTTTAGTAATGTTCCCCATCTTGTTGTAATGTGCCCATCCTTGTCCCCTTGTAGTATTGTGCCCCATCCTAGTCCCCATTCTACAGTAATGTACTGATCCTTGTCCCCATCCTACAGTAATGTCCCCAGCCTTGTCCCCATCTTACCGTAATGTGCCCATCCTGTAGTAATGTGTCCAGCCTTGTCCCCATCTTATAGTAATGTTCCCCATCTTTGTCCCCTTGTAGCAATCTCTCTATCCTGCATTACTGTCCCCATCATCTAGTTGTCCCATTCTATAGTAATGTGCCCATCCTACAGAAATGTCCCTATCCTATAGTAATGTGCCAACCTTGTCCCCATCCTATAGTACTGTCCCATCCTATAGTAATGTCCCCATCTTATCATAATGTGCCCATCCTATAGTAATGTCCCCAGCCTTGTCCCCATTCTACGGGGGCGGCGACTGAAAGGGGGCAGGGGCGCTATAACTTACCGATCGCTCTCAGCTTCCACAGACGCTGGAGTGAAGCTGAGGGGGCGGTCTCCGGCCCCAGATCCACAGTGATTGGAGAGATCAGTCACAAGGCCGGTCTCTCCAATCAGAGCTGGGGGCGGGTGAAATTGAGGTCACCCAGCTCCAGCCAATGATCGGTGCTACAGCTGCACTGATATGGCTGGATTTCAATGTTTCAGACATTTTCAATGGCTAAAACATTACAGTGGCTGTGATTGGCTGAGCAGCGTTCGTCAGCCAATCACAGCCTCCGTAGGTCCGGGGAGGAGACACCTGAGGTCTGACACCTCCTGAGGTCCCGTCCTCCCCGAATCTAAAGCCTGCTTTACACCATACGATCCAGCATACGATATCATATGCGATCGTACCCGTCCCCATCGTATGTGCGGCACGTTCAATTTGTTGGACGTGTTGCACAAACGAATAACCCCCCCGTCACACGTACTTACCCGTCCATATGACCTCGATGTGGGCGGTGAACATCCACTTCCTGGAGTGGGAGGAACGTTTGGCGTCACATTGACGTCACGCGGCAGCCGGCCAATAGAAGCGGAGGGGCGGAGATGAGCGGGACGTAAACATTCCGCCCACCTCCTTCCTTCCGCATAGCCGGCGGGAGCCGCAGGACGTAGGTAAGATCTGTTTTATCGTTCCCGGGGTGTCACACACTGCGATGTGTGCTACCCAGAGTATGATGAACAACCTGATGTTCAATTTTTAGGAATTGAACGACGTGCATGCGATGAACGTTTTACCGTTCAATCGCAATCGCACGTAGCTGTTACACGCTACAATGTACCTTACGATGCCAGATGTGCGTCACTTACGACGTGACCCCGCCGACACATTGTAAGATATATTGTAGCGTGTAAAGCGCCCTTTAGGTATTTGCAATGCGCAAAGCGATCGCAGCCACCGGGGCTCCGGGGCCGCGATTTCGTCATGACGTACTGGGTACGTCATGGGTCCTTAAGTACCAGGGAGCCATGACATACCCAGTACGTCATAGGCCGCTAAGGGGTTAATGTGCCATCCTTCACACACACTCACACACGCGCACAAAACAGCATTTTTCTCACCTGTCCCGCGTTCCCTCAGCTGCCTCATCTCTGCTTCATGCGGCCCCCAGGCCCGTGCCTCTGTTAACTATCGCAGCCGGTGCAGGGGCCGCAGCCACTGTCAGTGATTTATGTCAGATGATTGTTTTGCCAGCGCTGCGCGCGCAGAGTCCTTGACTCTGAGAGCACAGCACCGGCAAAACATTCATCGAACAAAGTGCAGACCGTGGCTGCGGCCCTTGCACCGGCCGCGATAGTTAAGAGGCACGAGCCTGGGGGCCGCATGAAACAGCCTGAGGGGCCGCGTGTTTGAGACCCCTGCTCTAAATGGAATGTGCTATTATGTACAAAGTTGGCGAAAATCTTGATAATTTCATACTAATATTACAAGCAGGTACTTACCGGCTGCAGGGAGCTGTCTGCAGTTTTGGTATATAGCTGCTGTTCATTTATTTTTTCATTTTGTTCCCAAGGAAAAGTTTAAGTGATGAAAATAGTTCTAATTTAGCTAATTAGTAGAAATTGTTTCTATTATTCTCTGCTATTAATGTAATTTAAGAGGACATTGTAATTAACATCGCTCAAAATTAAATTAATGACAATTTATAAATTCTTGTGCTTTTAATAAAAATAACTTGTATATTTATTTTTTTTCAACTATCCAATAATTCAGAGAATTTGAGAACTTTTTTTTTCACGCTGGAGGTAGGATGCTGCTTATAGGTGTATGGCGGCATTTGTATTCCTATCTCCATTAGATTGTTTATCTCCGTACTTTTTCTTATAGTTCATGTGTATGTAATATATATGTATAAGAGTGTGTGTGTGTGTGTGTGTGTGTGTGTGTGTGTATTTATATACACACAGTACAGACCAAAAGTTTGGACTCACCTTCTCATTCAAAGAGTTTTCTTTATTTTCATGACTCTAAAAATTGTAGATTCACAAAACATGTATAATGAAATACTTAACAAAAAAGTGTGAAACAACTGAAAATATTTCTTATACTCTAGGTTCTTCAAAGTAGCCACCTTTTGCTTTGATTACGGCTTTGCACACTCTTGGCATTCTCTTGATGAGCTTCAAGATGTAGTCACCAGAAATGGTTTTCCAACAGTCTTGAAGGAGTTCCCAGAGATGCATAGCACTTGTTGGCCCTTTTGCCTTCACTCTGTGGTCCAGCTCACCCCAAACCATCTCGATTGGGTTCAGGTCTGGTGACTATGGAGACCAGGTCATCTGGCGTAGCACCCCATCACTCTCCTTCTTGCTGGCCTGCTGCACAAAGTCTCCTCTTAATAGTTGTTCTAGAGATGAGGTGTCAATTCAGCAACTCCTGATGTAGGAGAATAGACCTCTTCAAAATTAGAGAATATAGCAATCAGAGGTTAAAATTTAGCTTTTAATCTATTATATTAAAATCCTTATAGACTAAAACATTAAACCCAAAGTTCTCTGGATTGCTGTCGTTACACAACCCTCACAGCCCCAGAGAACCTATGACATAACAAACCAATCAAAAAAACACAAAAAACACAAATCAAAAATTGAGTGTGATGGTTAGCACTCCAATAAGGACAGTGGTCCAATATGAGTATCTAAAAAATCATCAAAAACAACTCAATATAATAAACATATAGTGCACGGTAATCCTCAAAGAGGAATTTACTAATTCAATTTTTACAGAGTGAGTTAGGATTGATCTCACCCATTCTTGCAGCTTGGGGTGCAGAAGGCTTCCTCTATATGGGTCCACACAGCGTCAGCTGGCCCTATACTGACCCTAGAAGACCTTCATAACATCTAACACCCCAAGGCTTCTGCTCTTACAAGAACAGACCACATCTAGTCCTCTCTTGTGCCCCTACAATATTCCTGGCCCTCGTCCCGACGCGTTTCATCACTTCCGACTCATCAGGGGACTTCAGTATTGCATTAGAGGTAACAGGTCCTACACCCAGACTCATATAGGAGCTGATGCAGGCACAGAAGAGAGTATATATACATAGCAGAGCCAATCATGAAATGCACTTAATCAGAGACTCACCAATGGTCAGTCTCCTCCCCAGGTGTTCATATTCAGTCATTATTGTCACTTTCCAATATACGACGCCACGCTATATGTATAGAAGCACATGGTGACTCAGTGCAGCGTGCGTTCCACAGTAAAAAACATGTGCATCTGGTGTATACATCACATCCGGAGTCATTCCGGATGCCTTTCAACAACACCAACCAATCAGAATGCGCCATACTGGCGCGCCTCTCAGCCACTAGCATCCATTCACACATTGGTATTAGGGGCGTGTTTATGCTGCCGAGGACGCACTGCGCATGCTCCTCCTGTGGAACGCATATATCCGCGTTCCACACAGAGATCACCGGATGTATAAACCACGTCACATCCGGTTTCCCTCGGCAGCGCGTCACAGGGCATCGCTCCTATACAGGAGCTATCACAATAGGGGCGTGTTTACTGCTGCCTGACGTGTCTCAGAGGGACGCAACTTTCCAGCACTTAGTGCAGCTCCCTGCAAGGAGCATATAAACCGGCGCTCCACATCACGTAGCTAGCATTCAGCGCTGGATGTTATCTCAGTCCATACTCATAAGTTATAATATCGTTAGATCCCCATATATACCGAGCGTAGCAGGTTATGCTGTACAGTTTCTATAACCAAAAATCTCCCCACATAAAAATCACTAATGGGAGATAGTATAGCGTCTATTTGCCCTCATATATATCAAATGGTGCATATACTGTGCATAATCTAAAAAAGGGAACACTTATTTCCCCAACCCTCTCCCCTCCAATGTCATAGCACCAGGGGGGGGGGGGGGGGAATTAGGAAGTGGAAGCATCGCTAATGATGATTAAATGTATCCACTTTCCTATATGCATATCAGTGGACCCATGCTACCAGTTCCAAGAGGCTATAAAAACAATTATGCAAAAAGTCATACAGTGCATATCATGTTCTACTGAATTGGAAAGAATGTTAACATGTGCTCAATTATATGACTGATAATGATGGAAATTAATGGGGGAAGGTGTGCTGTGACATCTATGTGTTACAATTGACTTTCGCTGTACATCATGAATATAGTTCAATCAAAGCTCAAAACACAGCTCTAGCACAAAGATTGAGTTCTAGAAGGGGAGACGGAACGAGCCATCAATCCCAAACCATAGGGTTACAAAATCATTCTTATAGGTTATCTTTGGCAGTTGTCCATCTGGATCTATATGAAACTGGCGAATTGCAAATGTTCATTTAATCCCTGCGGAGATACAGTACCCAGGGTAAAAATCCATTTCGTCTCTCTCTGAAGCACTTTTTGATCCCAATTTCCTCCCTTTTGGGTCTCGGAATCAAATCAATGCCAACAAATCGTATCGCCGAGGGGTCACCACCATGTTTGGCCCAGACATGTCTGGCCAACGGTTTGTCTCTCTGGTGTTCAATGTCACCTAGGTGATCCCCTATTCGACGTCTGAATTCACGGATAGTTTTTCACACGTATTCAAGTCCGCAGGAACATGTGGCTTTATAGATCACTCCCTGGGAGCGACAATTGATGAAATGGCGGATTTCAAAGCTTCTGTTGAGGACATTGCTCCTAAAATTTTTTCCAATCTCTATAAAGGGACATGCAATACATTTGGAGCATTTATAGCACCCTTTAATTTCTCTAGAAAGCCAGTTTGTTTCATGGCTCCTTTCAAAATGGCTATGTACTAGCCTATCGCCGAGAGATTTCCCCTTTTTGTATGTGATTAAGGGTCGGCGAGAAAGTGAAGGGCCTACGTCTCTGTCCATCAACAATACAGGCCAGTGTCGTTCAAGAATTTTACGCACCTCCGTAGCCCCATTATCAAATGTAGTAATGAATCGTGTGGAATTTTCCTCATTGATGGATTTCTGTCGACTAGCTAGCAGTTCTGCTCGGGGGATATTCTTGGCTTCATGATATGCTTTTTTCAGGATCTCTTTAGGATACCCTCTTTCTCTAAATTTATCACGAAGTGTCCTTGCCTGCATTTCAAATACACATTTGTCAGTGCAGTTCCTCCGTATTCGGAGGTATTGACCTTTTGGAATTCCTCTCCTCAGGTGGAAGGGATGACTGCTTTCCCACCTGAGGAGGGAATTCGTAGCAGTGGGCTTGTGGTACGTTGATGTGGAGATTTCGCCCATACTATTTTTTTGGATGAGAATATCCAGAAACGGAAGAGTTTCTTCCTCTATGACATGAGTAAATCTGAGATTGATGTCATTCCGATTTAGACCCGCTACATAGTTAACCAACTCTCCTCTCGATCCATTCCATACGATCAGAATGTCATCTATGTAGCGGGTCCATACATCAAACTTACATGTCACCTCTCTTTCTTCTTCCACAAAGATCCGTGTCTCCTCCCACCAACCCAGGAATAAATTTGCGTATGCGGGAGCACAAGGGCTCCCCATAGCAGTACCCCTGAGTTGGTGGTGGATCCGCCCATCAAACATAAACACGTTTCTTCTCAGACAAAAATCCAACAGTCTGAGAATGAAATTGTTGTGGTTAGAATATTGACAACCCCGTGAATTCAAAAAATATCGTACTGCTTCTAGGCCTCTATCGTGGGGGTATCGAGGAATATAGGGCCTCCACATCGATACTTCCGAGGAGAGCCCCTTCACTAACCGAAATGCCTTCTAGTTTTCGTAGAAGGTCAGGGGTGTCTTTCACATATGAGGGCAGGGCTGTTACAAACGGTTTAAGGATCCTGTCAAGGTAAATACCACAGTTCTGGGTTAAGCTGTTGATCCCTGATACAATAGGTCTTCCTTTTAGTGGATGAAGACCTTTATGTATTTTAGGAAGGCAGTAGAAGGTTGCCATCACTGTCTCCCTCTGATACATAAATTCATATTCAGTTTTATCAATTACCTGGGTCAATATTCCCTCATCCAAGATTTCTCTCAATTCTTCCAGGTAGAGCTTAAGTGGATTTGAAGAGAGTTTTTCATATCCGGTTTCATCCTTTAGAATGCTTTTACACATCTCCACATATTGGTCAACATCCATGACAGCCACATTGCCCCCCCTTATCACAGGGTTTGATGACAATGTGGCTGTCACGTTCCAAACTCCACGCTCGGTATATATGGGGATCTAACGATATTATAACTTATGAGTATGGACTGAGATAACATCCAGCGCTGAATGCTAGCTACGTGATGTGGAGCGCCGGTTTATATGCTCCTTGCAGGGAGCTGCACTAAGTGCTGGAAAGTTGCGTCCCTCTGAGACACGTCAGGCAGCAGTAAACACGCCCCTATTGTGATAGCTCCTGTATAGGAGCGATGCCCTGTGACGCGCTGCCGAGGGAAACCGGATGTGACGTGGTTTATACATCCGGTGATCTCTGTGTGGAACGCGGATATATGCGTTCCACAGGAGGAGCATGCGCAGTGCGTCCTCGGCAGCATAAACACGCCCCTAATACCAATGTGTGAATGGATGCTAGTGGCTGAGAGGCGCGCCAGTATGGCGCATTCTGATTGGTTGGTGTTGTTGAAAGGCATCCGGAATGACTCCGGATGTGATGTATACACCAGATGCACATGTTTTTTACTGTGGAACGCACGCTGCACTGAGTCACCATGTGCTTCTATACATATAGCGTGGCGTCGTATATTGGAAAGTGACAATAATGACTGAATATGAACACCTGGGGAGGAGACTGACCATTGGTGAGTCTCTGATTAAGTGCATTTCATGATTGGCTCTGCTATGTATATATACTCTCTTCTGTGCCTGCATCAGCTCCTATGTGAGTCTGGGTGTAGGACCTGTTACCTCTAATGCAATACTGAAGTCCCCTGATGAGTCGGAAGTGATGAAACGCGTCGGGACGAGGGCCAGGAATATTGTAGGGGCACAAGAGAGGACTAGATGTGGTCTGTTCTTGTAAGAGCAGAAGCCTTGGGGTGTTAGATGTTATGAAGGTCTTCTAGGGTCAGTATAGGGCCAGCTGACGCTGTGTGGACCCATATAGAGGAAGCCTTCTGCACCCCAAGCTGCAAGAATGGGTGAGATCAATCCTAACTCACTCTGTAAAAATTGAATTAGTAAATTCCTCTTTGAGGATTACCGTGCACTATATGTTTATTATATTGAGTTGTTTTTGATGATTTTTTAGATACTCATATTGGACCACTGTCCTTATTGGAGTGCTAACCATCACACTCAATTTTTGATTTGTGTTTTTTGTGTTTTTTTGATTGGTTTGTTATGTCATAGGTTCTCTGGGGCTGTGAGGGTTGTGTAACGACAGCAATCCAGAGAACTTTGGGTTTAATGTTTTAGTCTATAAGGATTTTAATATAATAGATTAAAAGCTAAATTTTAACCTCTGATTGCTATATTCTCTAGAGATGAGGTGTGTCCAAACTTTTGGTCTGTACTGTATATGTATATGTGTGTGGGTATGTATATATATATATATATATATATATATATATATATTATATATATATATATATATATATATATATATATATATATATATATATATATATATATATATAAATAATAAAATATGTATTGTGTGTGTGTATAAGTATGTTTATAGAAGTGTGTGTGTGTGTGTATATAGATAGATATATGGTATATTTTTCACACACAGTTGTGGCTAAAAGTGTTGGCGCACTTCAAATTGTTCAGAAAAATTCAGTATTACCCTCAGAAAGTTATTGCAATTACACATGTTTATTTCCTTTTTGTGTGTGTTGGAACAACAGAAAAAAAGAGAAAAAAAAAAAGGCAGATTGGACATAATTTTACACAAAACTCCAAAAAATTTGTCGGGACTCTCAACTCAATTTTTGGTTGCACACCCTTTGAAATAAATAACTGCAATCACTCGCTTCCTATGATCATCACAAGCTTCTTACTCCTCTCACCTGGGATTTTGGACTCTTCTTTATAACTGCTCCGGGTCTCTCATATTTTAAGGCGTCTTCTCCCAACAGCAATTTTAAGATCTCTGCACAGGTGTTAATGGGATTTAGATTCGGACTCTTTGCTACCACTTCAGAACTCTCCGGCTTTTTGTTTCTTTTCACTTCTAGTGGCTTCTTGAAGTAAATTTGGGGTCATTGTCCTGCTGGAAGACCTATGGCCTAGGCCACAAACCGAGCTATCTAACACTGGGCACTGCATTGCGACCCAAATTCCTTTGGCAATCTTCAGATTTCATAATGGCTTGCAAACAGTCAATGCACCCAGTGCCAAAGGCAGCAAAAGATCCCCAATACATCTTTGATTCTCTACCATATCTGACTGTAGGTTGTGTGTTCTTTTCTTTGTAGGCCTCATTCGATTTTCGGTTACCAGTAAAATGATATGCTTTACCAAAAAGCTCTGTCTTGGTCTCATCTTTCCACAACTACGCTTTCCCAGAAAGATTTTGTCTTTCTCACATACGGTATATGTTGGCAAACTGTAGTCTAGCTTTTTTATGTCTGTGTGAGCATTAGGGTCCTCCTAAGTTTCCTCCATACAGTTTCATTTCATTCAATTGTCAACAGATAGTTTCCCTCTGACTACTGATGCCTCCCTGAACCTGCAGGACGGCTTGAATCTCTTTTGGAACTTGATTGGGCTGCTTAGGCTACTTTCACACGTCATTTTTTCCCCATCAGTCACAATCCGTTTTGTGAGTGATCTGACAGATCCGTCGCAGATTGTGTTACAACTGATGCGACGGATCCCCTGTAAAAGAAAAAACTGATCCGTCCTACCAGCTTTGGAGCCTTGCAATGTGATTGTGTACATACTGGGCATGCTCAGTAGAAAATGATGAAATCCAGCACTGGATTTAGTCATGTGATGGATTACGGTGGAATCCTGCACCATAGACAACCATTATACCTGTTGATGGACTGCGATTCGACGCTTCGACGCTCGGAAAAATGTTACATTGTCAGTTGCTTCCGCCTGACAGTGAGTCATTCCACAACTGATCCGTCGTGCGACTGATGCAATGCAAGGCCATCAGTCACAATCCGTCATTAATACAAGTCTATGGAAAAAAACGGAATCCTGCAAATTATTATTGCAGGATTCAGTTTTTTCTCAAAACGACGGATTGTGACTGAGGTAAAATGACAGAAATGTGAAAGTAGCCTTAGGGCTAGGTTCACATTTCCGTTAAAATGTATCAGTCCCAATACGCGGCTATGGTAAACAACACAATCCATTTAGCGGATTCTGTTGGGTCCCATAAACTGTATTAGTGGCGGATTGCAACTGAAGACCTTGCGTTGCATCCGCTGCGCCACGGGTCAGTCGTTTTTGGACTGTACCGCCTGCGGGAACGACGCAGAATGTAACGTTTTTCGGGCCGTCAAAATTAACGCAGCCGCGCAGGAATCCATCGCCATCTGTCAAGCTTGTAATGTATGTCTATGGTGCTGGATTCCGTCATGCTCTACTGAGCATGCCCAGCATGTTTGGCACACCCCACTGGGCTGTCCCAAACACAAACGGATCATGACTGATCCGTCAAAAAACGGACGCACAGCGGGTGTAACGGACGCGACAAATCCGTTTTTTCACAGGATTCCCTGTGTAAGGAATCCTGTGAAAAACACATCTGTTGCGTCAGTTGACATTGAAAAAACGACTGATCCGTTGCTGACGGACCTGACGGATTTAAACAACGGAAATGTGAACCTAGCCTTATCCACCATCCGAACTATCCTGCTTCGCAACCTTTTATCAATTTTTCTCTGCCGTCTACATCCAGGGAGATTAGCTGCAGCGCCATGGGTTGTAAATTATGTTGTGCCCCCATGGCCAGCAGGAGGACCTACTCCGTCAACCTCCGGCAATGAGCAATGTGGTCTCCAGGAGCCAGAGGTTCCCCACCCCTGTGATAAATCAAAGTTTTGGGACGTCCTGTCCCCCCCACCCACCCCACTCTCTCTCACACACACACACACACACACACACACACACACACTCACTCACTCACTCACTCACTCACTCACTCACACACACACACACACACACACACACACACACACACACACACACACACACACACACACACACACACACACACTCTCTCACTCTCTCTCTCTCTCTTTCTCTTTCTCTTTCTCTTTCCTCTTTCTCTCTCTCTCTTTCTCTTTCTCTCTCTCTTTCTCTTTCTCTCTCTCTTTCTCTCTCTCTCTTTCTCTCTCTCTCTTTCTCTCTCTCCTCTTCTCTCTCTCTTCTCTTTCTCTTTCTCTTTTCTCTTTCTCTCTCTCTCTTTCTCTCTCTCTTTCTCTCTCTCTTTCTCTCTCTCTCTTTCTCTCTCTCTCTTTCTCTCTCTCTTTCTCTCTCTTTCTCTTTCTCTTTCTCTCTCTCTCTCTTCTCTTTCTCTTTCTCTCTCTTTCTCTC